>NC_143050.1:30812500-31125000 GCF_057628025.1 Oncorhynchus mykiss | reverse complement strand
ATTCGAAGCACGGAAATGTAAATGGTAAGCTAACCAGCTAGTTAAACATACAAAACAATTTAAAACGAAAAATGAAATCTGCATGGCTAGCTAGCTAACGAACTAGCCTGTTTGTCCCATTGACTTATTATGGGTTGCCGTTAGCATGCTAATCGATTAACATGCACACCACCGTGGATATTTTTGTCAGTTAAACATGACAAACTGAACACAGTATGTTAGCAGTATGTTAGCATTAACGTTTCATGATATAATGTTGTAGTGAGAAACATAAGAGACGTTAATGGCCAACATCTCACTCCAACATGGGAGTAGATTTTTTCTCGCTTCAGCTGAAAAATGGTTGCCATGTTTTCCAAAATATTTTGGAACAGCAGACTGATCACATGACCAATATTTGTGCTCTGATTGGAGGATTCCTACAAATTGCCCACTAGGTGGCGCTGCTGATCAAGATTCCCCAGAAAGTAAAAAGTTGCTCATTTTCAATGTAAAATAGTTGCAGCAAACATTGCCTCTCCAAAATGTCAGTGAATCATGGCCTTAAGGAACATATTGTTCTCAGAACGTTATGTGCTAGCTGAGTGCTCCCTGAACAATGAATGACACCGTGTCAACACACAATGATAGATGGTAGAAGTTGAACCATTCATTGTAAATTATATTGTTATTGAGAATAACAAGTCAAATGTTAAAGAGATTATTATCACATTCGATATCTGTGTGTAACAATCAGCAGTTGCTACTTCCATTTTTGGACTTATTAATGAATGATATGTACCCATTCATTCTTGAAGAATATAACTTATAAAATGCCTCATGAGCTTAGTTCAACTGTCATACCCCATCAGAGCCCAACATATAAACTTGTTTTAGTCCAATGTTTGTAAATAAAGCAACTGTAAACAGACACTATATAGCCACAGACATGGTTAAAACATCATTTTGATATCATGCATGGTTAGTCTTTGCATCCATAGCTCCCTCTATTAATCCGAGAGTGGTTACGTTTCCCTCAGCTTTTTACCGAAACAGGGGTGGAGAGGACGCTTTGTAATTGTTTCAGCTGCTGATTGCCGCTTTAAGGTGCAATCACCTGAGGGCAACATATAAATGAGCAAATTCTTTGTATTATTAACAAGGTAAGGTACCCTGAAGTGAAACGCATAATTGAGCCTCCACTGTACCTTCTTTTATCCAGGAAAAGAGATGATTGAGATGTACTTTGACTTCCGTCTCTTCCGCCTGTGGAAAACTCGCCAGCACTCCAAACTCCTGGACTACGAGGATCTTTTATGACGGGGCTCCAAGTCAAGTCCGTCCTGTAGCATACATGCAGTCTATACTGGGACAGGAGGACCTACTGAACACCACTGCTCAACTCAACCCTACTGCTCAGCCCCACTGTAACATCTATCACACCTGCTTTCATCCAGGAGAGGACTGGGAGAGGGGGGTGATGAAGAGGAGGACGAAGAGAAGAGGGACAGGAGTGATAGAGAGGTCGAGGAGGAGGCGAGGGGTGACATAGCAGCTGTCATGGTGCTGTGTGTGTCACCCATTATTTATTTCAACCCGCCTCTTCACCGCCTTCGCAACCACTAAGGTTTGAGGATCAAAAAGAGAGACACCCAAGCAGAAGGGATGCTAGAAGGACAACAAGAACTGAAGATGGAGAGAAAGAGTGAACGAGTAGAACGGGAGAGAGATCTTCTGTGCTCTTGCTCTCTCCCTTTATGAAACGAGGAACAAAAACATGTATTATCATGTTTGAGGTGCTCATAGCACTTTAAAGGGCAATTGTCTGGTTCTGTTCTGGTTGGACCTCTCAGAGAAATCCGGATTGGAAAAGCAAAATTCAATCCATATGTAGGTGTGTATGTACAGTGGGGCAAAAAAGTATTTAGTCAGCCACCAATTGTGCAAGTTCTCCCACTTAAAAAGATGAGAGAGGCCTGTAATTTTCATCATAGGTACACTTCAACTATGACAGACAAAATGAGAAAACAAAAATCCAGAAAATCACATTGTAGGATTTTTTATGAATTTATTTGCAAATGATGGTGGAAAATAAGTATTTGTTCAATAACAAAAGTTTATCTCAATACTTTGTTATATACCCTTTGTTGGCAATGACAGAAGTCAAACGTTTTCTGGAAGTCTTCACAAGGTTTTCACACACTGTTGCTGGTATTTTGGCCCATTCCTCCATGCAGATCTCCTCTAGAGCAGTGATGTTTTAGGGCTGTTTGCTGGGCAGCACGGACTTTCAACTCCCTCCAAAGATTTTCTATGGGGTTGAGATCTGGAGACTGGCTAGGCCACTCCAGGACCTTGAAATGCTTCTTACGAAGCCACTCCTTCATTGCCCGGGTGGTGTGTTTGGGATCATTGTCATGCTGAAAGACCCAGCCACGTTTCATCTTCAATGCCCTTGCTGATGGAAAGAGGTTTTCACTCAAAATCTCACGATACATGGCCCCATTCATTCTTTCCTTTACACGGATCAGTCGTCCTGGTCCTTTTCCCAAAGCATAATGTTTCCACCCCCATGCTTCACAGTAGGTATGGTGTTCTTTGGATGCAACTCAGCATTCTTTGTCCTCCAAACACGACGAGTTGAGTTTTTACCAAAAAGTTATATTTTGGTTTCATCAGACCATATGACATTCTCCCAATCATCTTCTGGATCATCCAAATGCTCTCTAGCAAACTTCAGACGGGCCTGGACATGTACTGGCTTAAGCAGGGGGACACGTCTGGCACTGCAGGATTTGAGTCCCTGGCGGCGTAGTGTGTTACTGATGGTAGGCTTTGTTACTTTGGTCCCAGGTCATTCACTAGGTCCCACCGTGTGGTTCTGGCATTTTTGCTCACCGTTCTTGTGATCATTTTGACCCCACGGGGTGAGATCTTGCATGGAGCTCCAAATCGAGGGAAATTATCAGTGGTCTTGTATGTCTTCCATTTCCTAATAATTGCTCCCACAGTTGATTTCTTCAAACCAAGCTGCTTACCTATTGCAGATTCAGTCTTCCCAGCCTGGTGCAGGTCTACAATTTTGTTTCTGGTGTCCTTTGACAGCTCTTTGGTCTTGGCCATAGTGGAGTTTGGAGTGTGACTGTTTAAGGTTGTGGACAGGTGTCTTTTATACTGATAACAAGTTCAAACAGGTGCCATTAATACATGTAACGAGTGGAGGACAGAGGAGCCTCTTAAAGAAGAAGTTACAGGTCTGTGAGAGCCAGAAATCTTGCTTGTTTGTAGGTGACCAAATACTTATTTTCCACCATAATTTGCAAATAAATTCATAATAAATCCTACAATGTGATTTTCTGGATTTTTTTTCTAATTTTGTCTGTCATAGTTGAAGTGTACCTATGATGGAAATTACAGGCCTCTCTCATCTTTTTAAGTGGGAGAACTTGCACAATTGGTGGCTGACTAAATACTTTTTTTGCCCCACAGTATACATCACATGAATATAGTCTAGCTCTAGTCATGCAAATTCTCACTCTGTAAGAATATGATGCATTAGTTATGTTTGCTGTTTCTTCTGAACTCTCCTCAATAACTCAGGTTTTAGCCATGAAATCATCTCTGTTTGTTTGATCCCCTGGTGCACCAGATATTGTAATCCTCATTGCCATTGCTTGGGATGAATGTATATATCATTTATCGTCTATCTATTTCAACTGATTCAGCTCCAGAGCCAAAAGTGTAGGGGCGATGTCACAAATACATATGTGTGTGTGCATGTGCGTTCATAGGTCCGTGTGCGTGCGTGCGTTCGTGTGTGTGTGGCTGCGTGCGTGTGCGTTCTCCCTCTCTGAGATAGCCATGCTGAACCATTCCATTTCACACCACAGAGTGAAGTCACTGACACACACTTCCAGCAGATGAGTTGTGATGTCAGGCCTGGTATCATGGCCAATAGCTCAAGCAAAACCCCTATCAGTGTTACCCGGTGGATCCCTTTCTACTGTCTCCATCGGGGTGATGCCATTTAAATGGCCCATGTCAATGCCTTCCGTCAGTAGCTGTACTCCATCTAGCCTCAAGCCTGTTGGTTGCTCTCACCATCAGCTAGACAGTCCCTGCTCCCCCTCAGGACCCCTTCCTCCACCGGGCCTTGGTCCAGTCAGAAAATAGGCACTTAATAAATTGGTCTGATCTTCATCATTCCAAGCCATTAAGGAGCCATCTGGGGCTCAGCAGAGTTATGTGCTGTAATGTATATGCACCGAGGGGAGAGAGAGTAGTGTGTGTGTGTGTGTGTGTGTGCGCCCATCAGCATCACACCATAAAACTACTGTATCAAGAACACTGGGGGCAGGCAGTCAGAGGATGGCCAGTGGACATCTAAAAGAGAATAACTCCACACTAGTCAAAGCCACCCTGCTCACACACACAGCATTATTCCCTGCACAGCTAGCCCTTCTCTGTCGGCGCCAAGTTAACGCAACATAACACGTTCCTCTTCTGTTGTGTGGCTGTTCTGTTGTCCTTTTTCATGTTCTTGAGGGTGAAGAGTTGAGTGGTGGATATCGATGTCATCCCTCGAGCAAAAGATGCCAACGTATGGTCCGCGACGGAGAGCGCTCTCCCTGTTGGAGTCGGAGTCATGTCACCCAGACTCTGACTCAGCAGTCAGCAGAAGTTCTATAGGTAGTCTTCTGTTCTGTTCTCTGTAGTTCATATAAGCCTTCGTTGCTGCGTCTAATTGACGATGCAAACAGCCATACTGTCTCTCACTCCACCCGTAACTTCTCCTTCATGTGACTTCAATTTCTATGACTGTACTGTTACCTTTTCAATATAAAGTGTGAGGGAAATATAAAGTGTGAGGGAAATATAAAGTGTGAGGGAAATATAAAGTGTGAGGGAAATATGAAGTGTGAGGGAAAAAGAAAGTGTGAGGGAAAAATAAAGTGTGAGGGAAATATAAAGTGTGAGGGAAATATTAAGTGTGAGGGAAATAGAAAGTGTGAGGGAAAAAGAAAGTGTGAGGGACAAAGAAAGTGTGAGGGAAATAGAAAGTGTGAGGGAAAAAGAAAGTGTGAGGGAAATAGAAAGTCTTAGGGAAAACATAAGAACGGATTAAAAATAAATATAAAAAAAAAATTAAAAAGAGGATTTGTTTTAGCTAATCATTTAAGCTATTTGCTTCTTGCCTCTATCAATGTTACTGTATGTGGCATGGTATAGAGCACAGAGTAAGACTCCACAAACATGTATTTCTCCTCCATCTGTGTTTTGTAGCAGCAACGTGGAAGAGATGGTAGGGGTAAGAAAGTTGAGAATGCCCTAAAATGATTGATGTCTCACTCTTTTTGAAACTTAATGTGCAGCGACTCATTGTACTGTACTGTACGCTTCAGAGTTATAGGCACTGAGGGAAAACGAAACAAAAATGCTTGTTTTCTTTCACGTCTCATAGGAACTCAGACAGAGGAAGATGCTATTTCTTATGCCTGCCTTGTAGACATGGGCTTTGGTCAAAAGGAGTGCACTATATAGGAAAGAGTGTGACATTTGGGACGAAGCCCAGTAGGTGTGCTCTTCAGCCACGTCTTCCCTCCTCCGTACTCTGCCCACTCAGAGATGGCCGGTGGCTGGCTCAGCTGGAAGATGATTGGCTTAGTTAGAGGAGGATAGCTTGATGACACACTGAGGAGGCATACAGCCCGGCCAACTGGTGGATTATGGCCGCGTTACTGGCTGACCACATTGCAGACACACCCATGTCAGATCTCACAACACCTGGATAGGTGTTTAACAAATCAGCAAACAACATCATATGATACAGCAGCAATCTGATGCCCGACTGTACGGTCGATGGCCTGCACACAACCATTGGTTGATGCAACGTAATGTCTGCAATGTAGTCGGCCTGGAACGTGACAATTATGTTTTGAGGAGGGGAAGGAAAAGCCCATGATTGACATTTAGTTCCATTAAGAAATCCACAGCCTTTTGTATGTCTGTTTTATTATATAGCAAGTAGTCTAAACGGAATTATAATCTATGAGTCATTTAAGATAATGTGACAATTTGTTTATTTTGGAGCATTGACTCTCAATGCATTTTATGAGGTAGATCAATATAGATATCAATGTAGATATCAACAATAAAATACACACTGTATATCTCTACTGGTAATAAATGATTTGAAACGACCAACATCGAAAGCAAATATGTGTAGTGAGCCTTTCATTGTACTTTACCCTCATGGTATTGGGAAGGAGAAAATGCCTTTTTGAGTAAAGTTGGCTGTTAAGTCTACTGAGAGAAACGATGTACACAACTGACATTGACTTGTACATAATGGGTTTTAAAGCATATTTTCCAGTAAAATGTTCTGTTGAAATTGAAACCGGTGTGCCTGTTTTTTTTTATTTTAATCGTGTCTTGTCATTTAATTAAAGCGAGTATTAACGGCGTTGTGCTGAAGAGCCATATTTCAGAGTGCTGAAGAGCCATATTTCAGAGTGCTGAAGAGCCATATTTCAGAGTGCTGAAGAGACATATTTCAGAGTGCTGAAGAGCCATATTTCAGAGTGCTGAAGCTGGGTTCTTTTTTATTTTTTTATTTAACCAGGTAGGCTAGTTGAGAACAAGTTCTCATTTACAACTGCGACCTGGCCAAGATAAAGCAAAGTAGTTCGACACATACAACAACACAGAGTTGACACATGGAATAAACAAACATACAATCAAAAATACAGTTGAAAAATCTATATACAGCATGTGCAAATGAGGTAGGATAAGAGACGTAAGGCAATAAATACGCTATGGTGGCGAAGTAATTACAATGTAGCAATTAAACACTGGAATGGTAGGATGTACAGAAGATGAATGTGCGAGTAGAGATACTGGGGTGCAAAGGAGAAAGATAAATAAATAAATACAGTATGGGGATGAGGTAGATTGGATGGGCTAATTACAGATGAGCTATGTACAGGTGCAGTGATCTGTGAGCTGCTCTGACAGCTGGTGCTTAAAGTTAGTGAGGGAGGTAAGAGTCTCCAGCTTTAGAGTTTTTTGCAGTTCATTCCAGTCATTGGCAGCAGAGAACTGGAAGGAGAGGCGGCCAAAGGAGGAATTGACTTTGGGGGTGACCAGTGAGATATACCTGCTGGAGCGCGTGCTACGGGTGGGTGCTGCTATGGTGACCAGTGAGCTGAGATAAGGCGGGGCTTTACCTAGCAGAGACTTGTAGATGACCTGGAGCCAGTGGGTTTGGCGACGAGTATGAAAAGATGGCCAGCCAACAAGAGCATACAGGTCGCAGTGGTGGGTAGTATATGGGGCAAAACGGATGGCACTGTGATAGACTGCATCCAATTTGTTGAGTAGAGTGTTGGAGGCTATTTTATAGATGACATCGCCGAAGTCGAGGATCGGTAGGATGGTCAGTTTTACGAGGGTATGTTTGGCTGCATGAGTTAAGGATGCTTTGTTCCGAAATAGGAAGCCAATTCTAGATTTAATGTTGGACTGGAGATGCTTAGTCTGGAAGGAGAGTTTACAGTCTAGCCAGACACCTAGGTATTTGTAGTTGTCAACATATTCTACCATGCTGACCAGACCGGACACGTCACATGCGCGAGCGGCGCAAAATAAATCGATGTTATTCAATTATTGCACCCACACTGCTCGCGCACGCTAACGAGCGTCTGCGATGCCAAGGGCTAAATAGAACTCCTTTCTATTTCTGAAGCAGATCACGCTGGAAGTCCTGCCTCTCCCATCTCCTCATTGGTTTACAGAAGCAGGTACCCACGTGCCATCTCTTCATTGGGTATACCCACGTGGGTGATCGAAAGATGAACTGTTTTGCTGGTTGTCGTGGTAATACTATGAAAGTGTAGATGCGATCACCATATAAGTTCAAAGATGAAAAAGCCTGGAAGGAGGAGAGATGACGAGAAATGATTCGGTTGGCCGTTTTATGTGTGGATTAATTGGGTCAATTTGGGTCTAGAGTGTCTCCCCCTTTGAAGAGGGGGATGACCCCAGCAGCTTTCCAATCTTTGGGAATCTCAAACGATACAAAAGAGAGGTTGAACAGGCTTGTAATAGGGGTTGCAATAATTTCAGCAGACAATTTTAAAAAGAGAGGGTCCAAATTGTCTAGCCCGGCTGATTTGTAGGGGTCCAGGTTTTGCAGTTCTTTAAGAACATCAGCTATCTGGATTTGGGTGAAGCTTGAGTTGGAGTGCAGGGCTTGAGCTTGAGTTGGAGTGCAGGGCTGTTGACCGGGGTAAGGGTAGCCAAGTGGAAAGCATGGCCAGCCATAGAAAAATGCTTATTGAAATTCTCAATTATAGTGGATTTATCGGTGGTGACAGTGTTTCCTAGCCTCAGTGCAGTGGGCAGCTGGGAGCAGGTTATTCTCCATGGACTTTACAGTGTCCCATAACTTTTTTGAGTTTGTGCTACAGGATGCAAATGTATCCTTAGCTTTCCTAACTGCCTGTGTATATTTGTTCCTGACTTCCCTGAAAAGTTGCATATCACGGGGGCTATTCGATGCTAATGCAGAACGCCACAGGATGTTTTTGTGCTGGTCAAGGGCAGTCAGGTCTGGAGAGAACCAAGGACCATATCTGTTCCTGGTTCTAACATTTTTGAAAGGGGCATGCTTATTTAAGATGGTGAGGAAGGCATTTTTAAAGAATGACCAGGCATCCTCTACAGATGGGATGAGGTCAATATCCTTCCAGGATACCCGGGCCAGGTCGATTAGGAAGGCCTGCACGCTGAAGTGTTTAGGGAGCGTTTGATAGTGATGAGGGGTGGTCGTTTGAATGCAGACCCGTTACGGATGCAGGCAATGAGGCAGTGATTGCTAAGATCTTGGTTGAAAACAGCAGAGGTGTAATTGTAGGGCAAATTGGTTAGGATAATATCATTGAGGGTGCCCATGTTTACGGATTTGGGGTTGTACCTGGTGGGTTCATTGACAATTTGTGAGAGATTGAGGGCATCAAGCTTAGATTGTAGGATGGCCGGGGTGTTAGCATGTCCCAGTTTAGGTCACCTAGCAGCACTAGCTCTGAAGATACAGTGCCTTGCGAAAGTATTCGGCCCCCTTGAACTTTGCGACCTTTTGCCACATTTCAGGCTTCAAACATAAAGATATAAAACTGTATTTTTTGTGAAGAATCAACAACAAGTGGGACACAATCATGAAGTGGAACGACATTTATTGGATATTTCAAACTTTTTTAACAAATCAAAAACTGAAAAATTGGGCGTGCAAAATTATTCAGCCCCTTTACTTTCAGTGCAGCAAACTCTCTCCAGAAGTTCAGTGAGGATCTCTGAATGATCCAATGTTGACCTAAATGACTAATGATGATAAATACAATCCACCTGTGTGTAATCAAGTCTCCGTATAAATGCACCTGCACTGTGATAGTCTCAGAGGTCCGTCAAAAGCGCAGAGAGCATCATGAAGAACAAGGAACACACCAGGCAGGTCCGAGATACTGTTGTGAAGAAGTTTAAAGCCGGATTTGGATACAAAAAGATTTCCCAAGCTTTAAACATCCCAAGGAGCACTGTGCAAGCGATAATATTGAAATGGAAGGAGTATCAGACCACTGCAAATCTACCAAGACCTGGCCGTCCCTCTAAACTTTCAGCTCATACAAGGAGAAGACTGATCAGAGATGCAGCCAAGAGGCCCATGATTACTCTGGATGAACTGCAGAGATCTACAACTGAGGTGGGAGACTCTGTCCATAGGACAACAATCAGTCGTATATTGCACAAATCTGGCCTTTATGGAAGAGTGGCAAGAAGAAAGCCATTTCTTAAAGATATCCATAACAAGTGTTGTTTAAAGTTTGCCACAAGCCACCTGGGAGACACACCAAACATGTGGAAGAAGATGCTCTGGTCAGATGAAACCAAAATTGAACTTTTTGGCAACAATGCAAAACGTTATGTTTGGCGTAAAAGCAACACAGCTCATCACCCTGAACACACCATCCTCACTGTCAAACATGGTGGTGGCAGCATCATGGTTTGGGCCTGCTTTTCTTCAGCAGTAACAGGGAAGATGGTTAAAATTGATGGGAAGATGGATGGAGCCAAATACAGGACCATTCTGGAAGAAAACCTGATGGAGTCTGCAAAAGACCTGAGACTGGGACGGAGATTTGTCTTCCAACAAGACAATGATCCAAAACATAAAGCAAAATCTACAATGGAATGGTTAAAAAGTAAACATATCTAGGTGTTAGAATGGCCAAGTCAAAGTCCAGACCTGAATCCAATCGAGAATCTGTGGAAAGAACTGAAAACTGCTGTTCACAAATGCTCTCCATCCAACCTCACTGAGCTTGAGCTGTTTTGCAAGGAGGAATGGGAAAAAATGTCAGTCTCTCGATGTGCAAAACTGATAGAGACATACCCCAAGCGACTTACAGCTGTAATCGCAGCAAAAGGTGGCGCTACAAAGTATTAACTTAAGGGGGCTGAATAATTTTGCACGCCCAATTTTTCAGTTTTTGATTTGTTAAAAAAGTTTGAAATATCCAATAAATGTCGTTCCACTTCATGATTGTGTCCCACTTGTTGTTGATTCTTCACAAAAAAATACAGTTTTATATCTTTATGTTTGAAGCCTGAAATGGGGCAAAAGGTCGCAAAGTTCAAGGGGGCCGAATACTTTCGCAAGGCACTGTAGATGGGGGGCAATCAGTTCACATATGGTGTTCAGGGCACAGCTGGGGGAAAAGGGTGGTCTATAGCAAGTGGCAACGGTGAGAGACTTGTTTCTGGAAAGGTGGATTTTTAAAAGTAGAATCTTGAATTGTTTGGGCACAGACCTGGATAGTAAGACAGAACTCTGCAGGCTATCTCTGCAGTAGATTGCAACACCACCCCTTTTGGCAGTTTTATCTTGTCGGAAAATGTTATAGTTAGGGATGGAAATGTCAGGGTTTTTGGTGGGCAAGGATTCAGACACGGCTAGGACATCCGGTTTGGCAGAGTGTGCTAAAGCAGTGAATAAAATAAACTTAGGGAGGAGGCTTCTAATGTTAACACAAATGAAATCAAGGCTTTTACGGTTACAGAAGTCAGCAAATGATAGCGCCTGGGGAATGGGAGTGGAATTAGGCAATGCAGGGCCTGAATTAACCTCCACATCACCAGAGGAACAGAGGAGGAGTAGGATAAGGGTACAGCTAAAGGCTAAAATAACTGGTCATCTAGTACGTTCAGAACAGAGAGTAAAAGGAGCAGATTTCTGGGCACGGTAGAATAGATTCAAGGCATAATGTACAGACAAAGGTATGGTAGGATGTGGATACAGTGAGCGTAAACCTGTGCCTAGAGTGACGATGAAAGAGATATTGTCCCTTGAAATATAATTTAAACCAGGGGATGTCACCGCATGTGTGGTAGGTGGAACTAAAGTGTTAAATAAGGCGTATTGAGCAGGGCTAGAGGCTCTACAGTGAAATAAGGCAATAAATACTAACCAAAACAGCAATGGACAAGGCATATTGACGTTAGCAAGAGACATGCGTAGCCGAGTGATCATAGTGAGTGGCTTCAGTCAGCTTGCGGGCCGGGGATAGCAAGCTAACATAAGGGCCTTGGAGGGACGTCGCGACGGAAGAAAGTCTGTTGTGGCCCCCTCGTGCTATTACATTGGCAGACGGATTAGCAGGGCTCCGTGTGGTAAACCAGGCCAATTGGCAGAATAGGTATAGTGGCCAAAGAATTTGTCCGGTGGGCCTCTTAAGCTAACAGTCCGATGTGCTCTGGACAGCTAGCAGGCCGCGGCTAGCATGCGAGCGGATGGGATTTCAGAGGGACGAAGCGACGGCTGAGCCAGCTGAGAAACACCCCAACAGGTGAATCACGTCGGTGGTCCAGTCATGATGAGTTGGCGGGGGTCCAAGCCAGTTGGCAAAAAGAGGTATTGTAGCCAAAGTAGTGGCTGATGGACCTCTTTGGCTAGCCGGGAGATGGGCCTAGCAAGGCTAGCGCCAGGCTAATTGGTTATTGCTTCGGGACAGTGACATTAGCCAGGAGTGGCCACTCGAATAGCAGCTAGCTAGCTGCGGTGAGCCAAGAGGGGTGGGGGGGGGGAATGGTTCAGAGCTTGCGGTAGGAATCCGGAGATATGGAGAAAAATAAGTCAGAATTGCTCTCGTTTGAGTCACACTGTGCAGACTGGCGAGTGTTGTCCGTGCTAGAGGTGGCTGATGACTGCTAGCTGACAACTAACTAGTAGCTAGTTAGCTGGCTAGCATCTGTTGGGGTTCCGGTTCAGGCAACGGTTCAGACGACGGATCAGCAGGGCTCCTTATGGTGGGTATAGTGGCCAAAGAATTTGTCCGATGGGCCTCTTAAGCTAACAGTCCAATGTACTTTAGACAGCTAGCGGGCCGTGGCTAACTAGTAACCAGTTAGCTTTTGATGAGTTGATGAGTTCTTAAGTATAAAAATAGCAGATCCGTACCACATTGGGTGAGGTGGGTTGCAGGAGAACATATTCAGTCCGTAGATAGAAAGTAATATTAAAATATTAAATATATATACAAAGGAAAAATGATGTTTACAAGGGACAGGAAGGGACAAGACAAAAACACGCCCGACTGCTACGCCATCTTTAAAATAATATGATTTGATCCTGAAAGGACATCTCCTACTCTGCTCACACTCCGCTCTTAAGAGAAATGACAACTTCCAGTGACCCTGTGTCATGTCCATAGCAGGGTCGGTGAACAGGTCAATTTAACATAATTGAGTGATTTGCTTGGAAATGAAGTCTGCGGTGACGACGCACTACGCAGACTGCACACTCCACAAAGCAATGGGAGTCTACAGAGACTAGCATTGATTTAGATGAGGGGGCTATAACTTTTAAAATGAAGGGGAAAAGGAGAGTAAGGGGGTTGCTTCAACAAAGTTACTTTTATGTTGGATATTCTCAGAGAAAACTGACCATGCCTTGCAGTATCATTTCATCTGTTGGGCTGATGATGTGTATTCCTATGTCGAACATTGGCGTTATGACGTTACACTCTGTTTGCCCCCTCTGAACTAGGCTACAATAGAACAAAAGGGATTGACTGACGTTAGACGAAAACAAGCTCCAGTATGAAGCCTACTTTAGAGGAGTATCTTTTCAGGAGCTTACAGACAGAAGATAAGGGGATGGATGCAGTGACTGAGTATTTATTCAGGTTTTCAGCTAATTTCAGGTCCCTTATCTCCACCTCTCCACCTGAGTGATCAAATCTTTGTACCCCCATCTTTCTCTCTCTCTCCCTCTCTTTCTCTCTCTCTCTCTGTTTGTCATATAATCACATCCCAAGCATTCATGTCTGTTGCAGTGCAAAGACAAAAATGAAAATCTATAGAAAGTTTACCTGCCTGGGGGGAGAAATTGTAATTCTGAAGAACAGCAGATGGGAGGGGTCCGATAACATTTTCTGGGCTTGTCTGATGATGTTTTGCTAAAAAGGTTTTCTACAGGGAATGATGCTGTCTCAGATGCTATTTGATCCCCCATCTACAGTCCCTAAATTAGACTGAATCCTCACTGGTCATCTATCATCTGGGGTAAGGGTACTCTCGAAAAACGCAGAACAAATATATTGCGTAATTGCATCAGATGTTCGATTAAGGACTGGATTCAATCCGTGTCGTGGAAGTATTGCGGAAGATCCTTGTTAAAAAGTAAATGTGGCCTCTCGGGTGTCGCAGTGGTCTAAGGTACTGCATCGTAGTGCTAGCTGTGTCACCAGAGACTCTGGGTTCGAGCCCAGGCTCTGTCGCAGCCGGCCGCGACCTGGAGGTCCATGGGCCGACGCACAATTGGCCTAGCGTCGTCCGGGTTAGGGAGGATTTGGCCGGTAGGGATATCCTTGTCTCATCGCGCACTAGCGACTCCTGTGGCAGGCCGGGCGCAGTGTACGCTAACCAGGTCACCAGGTGCACAGTGTTTCCTTCGACACATTGGTGTGGCTGGCTTCCAGGTTGTATGCACGTTGTGTTAAGAAGCAGTGCGGCTTGGCTTGGTTGGGTTGTGTTTCAGAGGACGCGTGGCTTTCGACCTTCGTCTCTCCCGAGCTCGTACGGGAGTTGTAGCGATGAGACAAGATAGTAACTACTAACAATTGGATACCATGAAAAGGGGGGTAAAAAAAAAAGTTCATGTAATTTCCAGTTGAGCCGATATATGCAGCACTTACCGTGATGGAAGTCTCAGCGAATGCAGGAACATTGCTTTTAAACTGAGCATCTTCGCGATACGGATTGAATCCAGACCTAAATTCTGAAAGAAACAATACTAGAACTGGTAGCGTAAGTAGGGCGGGAGCTCCACCCCGCTTTCTTTGCAATTTATGGGCAAGTCTATCAAATTCAAAAGATGCAAAATCGTGATTTGTCCAAATCTTTGCACGAGAACAAAGTTCCTCAATAAATCGTCGCATCCCACAGTCTGTTGACAGTTGCTACGATACATTCCTACATCCCAGTTCAACCTTAACCCTAGCCTTAACCACAACAATATAACCCTAGCTTCAACCACAACCCTCCATAACCTCAACTATAGCTCCAACCCTAATTCTAATCACCACCAAATAGGGCTCCCCCGCCTCCCGAATTCTCAATACACAAAACTATAATAACCACTGGAGGATGTTCCTTTAAACAGAAGTGAATCTTAGACCATCTCTCAAAAGTTGAAAGGGCTGAAAAGGAGACAGGAGGAGCAGGGACAGAACGTGAACAATGTGGTGAGGCAATAAATCTCTTTGCGGATTGGTGCTCGGGCATGGCATTTTGGAAAAAATTTACTTAATTTTTCTAGGTTTATTTTTATTTAAAGGTATTTGGGTACATCTTCCCATTCTAAATAAACTAATATGGTATCTTAATGACTTACAGCTTATTAGCGTACACCTAATATGTTCCCCCTGTTGATGATGCTCATTATATAAAGTTGAAGTTGGAAGTTTACATACACTTAGGTTGGTCATTAAAACTTGTTTTTCAACCACTCCACAAATTTCTTGTTAACAAACTGTAGTTTTGGCAAGTTGGTTAGGACATCTACTTTGTGCATGACACAAGTAATTCTTCCAACAAATGTTTACAGACATTTTTCACTTATGATTCACTGTATCACAATTCCAGTGGGTCAGAAGTTTACATACAGTAAGTTGACTGTGTCTTTAAACAGCTTGGAAAATTCCAGAAAATGATGTCATGGCTTTAGAAACTTCTGATAGGCTAATTGACATAATTTGAGTCAATTGGAGGTGTACCTGTGGATGCGTTTCAAGGCCTACCTTCAAACTCAGTGCCTCTTTGCTTGACATCATGGGAAAATCAAAAGAAAAAAAATTGTAGACATCCACAAGACTGGTTCATCCTTGGGAGCAATTTCCAAACACCTGAAGGTACCACGTTCTGCTGTACAAACAATAGTTTGTAACCGACTTGCCATAACAATAGTTTGTTTAACAAGAAATTTGTGGAGCGGTTGAAAAACTAGTTTTAATAACTCCAACCTAAGTGTATGTAAACTTCCGACTTCAACTGTTCATAAAAATGGATAGGCTACCCTCACGTATCTGAAATGACATGATCAATTGATGTTTATTGGTCATGAAAAGCATGCAGTAACTTGCTGTATAACTCTGATGATAGAGCTCAATGTGGAAATGTGTATTTCTGATTATGCATATTCATGAAGTGATGATATTAAAACAAAATAGTTCAAACATTTATTTAACAATCCCTTAAAAACGCCAAGTAGTTGTCAACCGTTTTAGCGGAGCTGGGGGTCTCCTTGCTCCCCAGCAGCAAAATCAAACACAATGCACTGCATTGTGATGCATAAATACTTGTGTTCACTGTCTAGCATTAAAAATAACAGATAAATATCTCTGAATCCACCAAAACACGTCACTACACAACACCAATGGGACAACCCAATTTGCGAGCCCTCAGCAGTAGTTTATACAAAGTATACAAATACATACATATAAAGGCCTAACGTGTTTTGTTTTTAATTAACAGTTCAATGAAACTGAAAATGTGTTATGTGTCATGATTTTGTCAGTTGAACGTGTTTTTACATGGTACCACCACAATCCAAGAATGATCCACCTACACATTCTAGTTCATTGTTAAACATCCAGGTTGATGCCAGATAGGGACATGTACCAACTACCAAGTAAGTATATCACAGGTTAAAGGAAGAATAACCTAAATCAGACAGTAACGGAAATAATCAGGGAGGTTTTCTCCGGCAATAGGTCATTATCTATAAAACATCCCAATAGGGAGCAGAGCGTTCGGTTTGACTGCTCGGGGGCATATTGACGTGAGCTGTTATTAGCTAGCTAGCCAATTTGATGTCAATCAATGTAGCCTTTATGCCTGTCAGCAGCAATCGTGATTGGACACTTAAAAACAATGTTAGCTAACTAGGTACCACTATACACTCACGTGCCAGTTTATTAGGTACACCCATCTAGTATCGGGCCATACCCACCCCGTTGCCTCCAGAACAGCCTGAATTCTTTGGGGCATTCTACAAGGTGTTGGAAACGTCCCACAGGGATGTAGGGCCATGCTGACGCGATGGTATTTAGCCGTTGCTGCAGATTGGACGGCAGTACATGCATGCTGCGAACAGCCCCTTCCATCTCATCCCAAAGATAATCTATTGGGTTGAAGTCTGGGGATTGAGCAGGCTACTCAAGTAAACTAAATTCACTGTCATGTTCCAGGCGATGTTTTTCCAATTTTGGTAATTGCGTGCCCACTGGAGCAGCTTCTTCTTGTTTTTAGCTGATAGGAGTGGAACCCGGTGTGGTCGCCTGCTGGTCGCCTGCTCCCATCCGCGACAAGCACAGACGAGTTGTGCATTCCGAGATGTCGTTTTGCACACCACTGTGTACTGCACCGTTAGTTGTCTGTTTTGGCCCACCTGTTAGCTTGCACAATTCTTGCCAATTTCCTTCAACCTCTCATCAATGAGCTGTTTTTGCCCACAGGACCGCAGCTGACTGGATGTTTTTGGTTTGTCACACCATTCTCGGTAAACTCTAGACATTGTCGTGCGGGAAAAGCCGAGCAGGCTGGCCGTTTCTGAGATACTGGATCCGGCGCACCTGATCGTACCACGCTCAAAGGTGCCTAGGTCCATTCTAACGTTCTATCGAACAGTAACTGAATGCCTCGATGCCTGTCTGCCTGCTTCATATAATAAGCCACGGCCACGTGACTCACTGTCTATAGGAGCGATTAATTTTCGTGAACGGGATGGTGTACCTAATAAACTAGCCGCCGAGTGTATCTTTATTCAACTACACAACGTTTCTACCAGTAGCTTGCAATGTAAACATTACCAGCTAACAAACAGTACATCCTCAAATGCACCCTTCTGCTGCTTGACAGGCAGGGCCCACAAAGGATGGGAAATAACCTAAACCATAGTTGTTAGGTATAGTTCATTTGATCACTCAAATATCCAGTTAATGGTGGCCAATATTGAGCGATATTGTCAGGCTACCTCACGTATCTGAAGCGACATGATCAATTGATGCAGTTACTGCTGTATAACTCTGATGATAGAGCGACTGTAAATGTGCGCAATTGTTTTGCATGGAATAATCGGAACTGTGTATTTCTGATTTATGCTTTTCAAGAGGGGATGATGTTACAACCAAATAGTTAAAATTTATTTAACAATCCTTTGAAAATGGAACGCAGTTGTCAATGATTTTAGCGGAGCTGGGGGTCTCCAATCGAATGCTCTGCACCTTAGTGTGACGTTTTATTGATAATGACCTATTGTTGGCTACCTGTGATTCTCATCAGTAGGCCTAATGATTATGTCACATTAGGCCATTATTGACAGGGTGTCTGCTGGGTGAAGATAAGGAGGAATTGAGCTTTTTTAATTTCCTCTCTCCTTCTCTTACTAACTCTGCTTCCCTCCCTTCCTCTCTCTCTCTCCCTCCCACCCTACCTCCCTCCCTCGCTCCCTCCCCCTGACTTTTCACTGGGTTGAACTCAGAAATAGAGAATCGTCTAGAGCATAGCCTAATGCTCTAAACATGTCATCCATCACCGTTTGGAGCATTTGGAAACAGGGGAGTGTGTTCCGGTGAGTGTGTGCGTCTGCGTGTGTGGATGTAACACCTACTGTTCACAGGTGTTATTGAGATGACTGAGCGTAATGTTAACGCAGAGCGATGAACCAACCAGAACACACAGAAAGAGTCATTTGGAATGAGCCATCTGCAGTGGCAAGCTGTCTGTCTCTTTTAGGTCGGTTTTCAATGCCAAATGCTAGCTGTAACATATGAATCAGCTCAAAATAATGTACCAAATGCTTCCGTTACCTTGTGGTGTGTACAACACAGGGTCTCAGTCACTGTGGATGGAGTAGCTACAGCTGCCTACTGGTGATGAACTATTGAGTGTACACTGGAGATGGAAAGTTAGGCCTCTACGGAGAAAATAAATTGTCTCAGTAGAAAATACTTCAGTTTCGTAAGTTGTAAAACAGATACTTTTGTGTATGTATACAGAAGGTACAAAACGGTAGGAACACCTTTCCATGACAGACTGACCAGGTGAATCCAGGTTTAAGCTAGGGTATGAACCCTTATTGATGTAACTTGTTAAATCCACTTCAGTCAGTGTAGATGAAGGGGAGGAGGCAGGTTAAAGAAGGATTTTCAAGCCTTGAGACATTGATTGTGTACAGTATATGTGCCATTCGAATGGGCAAGACAAAAGATTTAAGTGCCTTTGAACGGGGTATGGTAGCAGGTGCTAGGTGCACCGGTTTGAGTGTGTCAAGAACTGTAAAGCTGCTGGGGTTTTCACACTCAACAGTTTCCCGTGTGTATCAAGAATGGTCCTTCACCCAAATGATATCCAGCCAACTTGACACAACTGTGGGAAGCATTGGAGTCAACATGGGCCAACATCCTTGTGGAATGGTTTCAACACCTTGTAGAGTCCATGCCCTGATGAATTGAGGCTGTTCTGAGGGCAAAAGGGGGTGCAACTCAATATTAAGAAGGTGTTCCTAATGTTTTGTACACTCAGTGTCTATAGGACATGCACTTTGCCTTCAAACCCCACAAATTGCCCTCAGTACACTTCGGAAGGAAGAGCCCATGGTATGATGTGTCATTGTAGTTTAAAAGACCAGGTTGTGGAAATGTCATCTTCCATTTAACAGCTCCCGTGATCTGCCTGTCTGTCTGCCCACTAACTTACTCTCAAGGAATTCTTTCCCGGACCAGCACCCCTATTACGACCCTTTGCCCCCCTCTCCCTAGATTCCACTGTCCTTATACCACTCCAGAGGGTCACAAGGGGTTGCAGGGTGAGGGAGGGGGTGAGGTGTAACAAATGTCCCCTTTGACCCTTTAGGTCAGGATTAAACACCTTGTAGAGTCCATGCCCTGATAAATTTTATTTGGATTTTTATTTTATTTCACTTTTATTTAACCAGGTAGGCCAGCTGAGAACAAGTTCTCATTTACAACTGCGACCTGGCCAAGATAAAGAAAAGCTGTGCGACAAAAACAACAACACAGAGTTGCACATAAACAAACGTAGAATCAATAGCACAATAGAAAAGAAAAATAGAAAAATCTATGTACAGTTTGTGCAAATGTAGAAGAGTAGGGAGGTAGGCAATAAAAAAAGGCAAAATAATTCAAATGTAGCATTAATACTGGAGTGATAATTGTGCAGATGATGATGTGCAGGTAGAGATACTGGGGTGCAAAAGAGCAAGAGGGTAAGTAATAATATGGGGATGAGCTAGTTGGGTGTGCTATTTACAGATTGGCTGTGTACAGGTACAGTGATCGGTAAGCTGCTTTGACAGCTGATGCTTAAAGTTAGAGAGGGAGATATAAGTGATTTTTGCAATTCATTCCAGTCGTTGACAGCAGAGAACTGGAAGGAAAGGCGGCCAAAGTGTTGGCTTTGGGGATGACCAGTGCAATATACCTGCTTGAGCACGTGCTACGGGTGGGTGTAATTATCGTGACCAGTGAGCTAAGGCAGGACTTTACCTAGGAAAGACTTATAGATGACCTGTCAGTGGGTTTGGCAACGGATATGTAGTGAGGGCCAGCCAACGAGGGCATACAGGTTGCAGTGGTGTGTAGTATATGGGGCTTTGGTGATAAAATGGATGGCACTGTGATAGACTGCATCCAGTTTGCTGAGTAGAGTATTGGGGGCTATTTTGTAAATGACATCGCCGAAGTCAAGGATCGGTAGGATAGTCAGTTTTACAAGGGTATGTTTGGCAGCATGGGTGAAGGAGGCTTTGTTGCGAAATAGGAAGCCGATTCTAGATTTAATTTTGGATTGGAGATGCTTAATGTGAGTCTGGAAGGAGAGTTTACAGTCCAAAATACTAGGTATTTGTAGTTGTCCACATACTCTAGGTCAGAACTGTCCAGAGTAGTGATGCTAGTCGGGCGGGCAGGTGCGGGCAGCAATCAGTTGAAAAGCATGAACTTAATTTTACTAGCATTTAAAAGCAGTTGGAGAACTCAGAAGCTCGTTTGGTGGTTTGTTAACACAGTGTCCAAAGAAGGGCCAGATGTATACAGAATGGTGTCGCCTGTGTAGAGGTGGATCAGAGAATCACCAGCATCAAGAGCAACATCATTGATGTATATAGAGAAAAGAGTCGGCCCGAGAATTAAACCCTGTGGCACCCCCATTGAGACTGTCAGAGGTCCGGACAACAGGCCCTCCGATTTGACACACTGACCTCTGAGAAGTAGTTGGTGAACCAGGCGAGGCAGTCATTTGAGAAGCCAAGGCTATTGAGTCTGCCAATAAGAATGCGGTGATTGACAGAGTCGAAAGCCTTGGCCAGGTCGATAAAGACGGCTGCACAGTACTGTCTTTTATCGATGATATCGTTTAGGACCTTGAGAGTGGCTGAGGTGCACCCATGACCAGCTCGGAAACCAGATTGCATAGTGGAGAAGGTACGGTGGGATTCAAAACGGTCAGTGATCTGTTTGTTCAAATCAAATGTTATTTGTCAAATACACATGGTTAGTAGATGTTAATGCGAGTGTAGCGAAATGCTTGTGCTTCTAGGTCCGACAATGCAGTAATAACCAACGAGTAATCTAACCTAACAATTTCACAACAGCTACCTTATACACACAAGCGTAAAGGGATTAATAATATGTACATAAAGATATATGAATGAGTGATGGTACAGAACGGCATAGGCAAGATGCAGTAGATGGCATCGAGTACAGTATATACATATGAGATGAGTAATGTAGGGTATGTAAACATTATATGAAGTGGCATTGTTTAAAGTGGCTAGTGATACATTTTTAACATGTATGGCAGTAGCCACTCAATGTTAGTGGTGGCTGTTTAACAGTCTGATGGCCTTGAGATAGAAGCTGTTTTTCAGTCTCTCGGTACCAGCTTTGATGCACCTGTACTGACCTCGCCTTCTGGATCATAGCGGGGTGAACAGGCAGTGGCTCGGGTGGTTGTTGTCCTTGATGATCTTTATGGCCTTCCTGTGACATCGGGTGGTGTAGGTGTCCTGGAGGGCAGGTAGTTTGCCCCTGGTGATCCGTTGTGCAGACCTCACTACCCTCTGGAGAGCCTTACGGTTGTGGGCAGAGCAGTTGCCATACCAGGCGGTGATACAGCCCGCCAGGATGCTCTCGATTGTGCATCTGTAAAAGTGTGTGAGTGCTTTTGGTGACAAGCCAAATTTCTTCAGCCTCCTAAGGTTGAAGAGGCGCTGCTGCGCCTTCTTCACCACGCTGTCTGTGTGGGTGGACCAATTCAGTTTGTTGATGATGTGTACACAGAGGAACTTAAAACTTTTTACCCTCTCCACTACTGTCCCGTTGATGTGGATAGGGGGGTGCTCCCTCTGCTGTTTCCTGAAGTCCACGATCATCTCCTTTGTTTTGTTGACGTTGAGTGTGAGGTTATTTTCCGAGGGCCCTCACCTCCTCCCTGTAGGCCGTCTCTTCGTTGTTGGTAATCAAGCCTACCACTGTAGTGTCGTCTGCAAACTTGATGATTGAGTTGGAGGTGTGCATGGCCACGCAGTCGTGGGTGAACAGGGAGTACAGGAGAGAGCTCAGAACGCACCCTTGTGGGGCCCCAGTGTTGAGGATCAGCGGGGTGGAGATGTTGCGGGGTGGGGGTGATATGGTCCTTGACTAGTCTCTCAAAGCACTTCATGATGACGGAAGTGAGTGCTACGGGGCGGTAGTCGTTTAGCTCAGTTACCTTAGCTTTCTTGGGAACAGGAACAATGGTGGCCCTCTTGAAACGTGGGAACAGCAGACTGGGATAAGGATTGATTGAGTATGTCCGTAAACACACCAGCCAGCTGGTCTGCGCATGCTCTGAGGATGCGGCTGGGGATGCCGTCTGGGCCTGCAGCCTTGCGAGGGTTAACACGTTTAAATGTTTTACTGACGTCGGCTGCAGTGAAGGAGAGTCCGTAGGTTTTGGTAGCGGGACGTGTCAGTGGCACAGTGGTCCTCAAAGCGAGCAAAGAAGTTGTTTAGTCTGTCTGGGAGCAAGACATCCTGGTCCGCAACGGGGCTGGTTTTATTTTTGTAATCTGTGATTGACTGTAGACCCTGCCACATACCTCTTGTGTCTGAGCCATTGAATTAAGACTCTACTTTGTCTCTATACTGAGGCTTAGCTTGTTTGATTGCCATGCGGAGGGAATAGCTACACTGTTTGTATTCGGTCATGTTTCCGGTCACCTTGCCCTGGTTAAAAGCAGTGGTTCGCGCTTTCAGTTTCGTGAGAGTGCTGCCATCAATACACCGTTTCTGGTTTGGGAATGTTTTAATAGTTCTGACATCACTAATGCACTTGCTAATGAACTCGCTCACCGAATCAGCGTATTCGTCAATGTTGTTGTTTGACACAATGCTGAACATATCCCAATCTACGTGATCGAAGCAATCTTGAAGCGTGGAATCTAATTGGTCGGACCAGCGTTGAACAGACCTGAGAGCGGGAGCTTCCTGTTTTAGTTTCTGTCTATAGGCTGGAAGTAACAAAATGTAGTCGTGGTCAGCTTTTCCGAAAGGAGGGCAGGGGAGGGCCTTATATGCGTCACAGAAGTTAGAATAACTGTCATGCCCTGACCTTAGAGCTTTTTATGTCTCTATTTGGGTTTGGTCAGGGGGTGATTTGGGAGGGCATTCTATGTTCCTTTTCTATGTTTTTGTATTTCTTTGTTTATGGCCGGGTATGGTTCTCAATCAGGGACAGCTGTCTATCGTTGTCTCTGATTGGGAACCATACTTAGGTAGCGTTTCTCCACATGGTTTTTGTGGGTAGTTAATTTCTGTTTAGTGTTTTCACCTTACAGGACTGTTTCGGTTATTCTCTTGTTTATTTTTGTTATAGTGTTCAGTTTTAATAAAACAAGCATGAACACTTACCACGCTGCGCTTTGGTCCGATGATTCCTCTTCTTCAGACGACAAAAAACATTACAATAACAATGATGGTAGCACAATCGATATGCTGATAGAATTTAGGGAGTCTTGTTTTCAGATTAGCCTTGTTAAAATCCCCAGCTACAATGAATGCAGCCTCAGGATATGTGGTTTCCAGTTTACATAGAGTCAGATAAAGTTTGTTCAGGGCCATTGATGTGTTTGCTTAGGGGGGGAATACATGCTGCTGTGATTATAATCGAAGAGAATTCTCTTGGTAGATAATGCGGTCGACATTTGATTGTGAGGACTTCTAAGTCAGGTGAACAGAAGGACTTGAGTTCCTGTATGTTGTTATGATCACACCACGTCTCCTTAATCATAAGGCATACCCCCCACCCCCCACCCCCCGCCCCTCTTCTTACCAGAAAGATGTTTGTTTCTGTCGGCGCGATGCGTGAAGAAACCAGCTGGTTGTACCGACTCCAATAGCGTGTCTTGAGTGAGCCATGTTTCCGTGAAGCAAAGAACGTTACAGTCTCTGATGTCTCTCTGGAATGCTACCCTTGCTCGGATTTCATCAACCTTGTTGTCAAGAGACTGGACATTGGCGAGTAGTATGATCGGGAGCTGTGCGCAATGTGCCCGTCCCCGGAGCCTGACCAGAAGACTGCTTCGTCTGCCCCTTTTACGGCGTAGTTGTATTGGTTTGCCGGCTGGGATCCGATCCATTGTCCCGGGTGGTGGGCAAAACAGAGGATCCGCTTCGGGAAAGTCGTATTCCTGGTCGTAATGATGGTGAGTAGACGTTGCTCTTATATCCAGTAGTTCCTCCCAACTGTATGTAATAAAAACATAAGATTACCTGGGGTACCTGACCGCGGCAGCCTTCCAATCTTTGGGGATCTCAGACGATAAGAAAGAGAGGTTGAATCGGCTAGTAATAGGGCTTGCAACAATTTCAGCTGATAATTTTAGAAAGAGAGGGTCCAGATTGTCTAGCCCAGCTCATTTGTAGGCATCCAGATTTTGCAGCTCTTTCAGAACATCAGCTGTGTGGATTTGGGTGAAGGAGAAGCTGGGGGGGGGGGGGTTGGGCAAGTTTCTGCAAGGGGTGCTGAGATGTTGGCGGGGGTAGGGGTAGCCAGGTGGAAAGCATGGCCAGCTGTAGAAAAATGCTTATTGAAATGATCGATTGTCATAGATTTATCGGTGGTGACAGTGTTTCATAGCTTCATTGCAGTGGGCAGCTAGGAGGAGGTGCTCCTTATTCTCCATGGACCTTACAGTGTCCCAAAATGTTTTGTAATTAGTGCTACAGGATGCACATTTCTGTTTGAAAAAGCTTGCGTTAGCTTTCCTAACTGACTGAGTATATTGAAGCTGTTCTGAGGGTGAAAGGGGGTGCAACTCAATATTACGAAGGTGTTCCTAATGATTTGTACACTCAGTGTTTACCCAGAGCAGTGATGTGCAGGAGGGAGGGGGAGGGCTAGTAAGTGGGATAACAGGTAGTTAGTGAGAGAAGCAGTGAGCTTGTTGGGCTCATGGCCCAACACACGAGACGAGACGCCTGTCTAAGAAGAGCTGATTACAGTACAGTCTGTCTCTGCTAGAGTCTCTCTCTTTCTCTTTTCTCTTTTCTCTTTCCTCTTTGCTCAGCTGATGAAAGTGCTGAAAATGTGTTTCTGTGTTTATATTAGCATCTCAAGAGTCAGGAGTGTGGAACTCTGAATTTACAGAATTAATTTGTTACTTTTCCACTCTCGGAGCACACGTTGTGAATATTTGTCTGATGCTGCGAGGTGCAGTGCATTGTGATTTGAAGATTCTGCATAGAAATTAAGAGGTGTGTGTGTGTGTGCGTGTGTGTGAATTTCATAGAACTACACTATTCATTTTTCAAACCAGGTCTAACTGAGGGTTATTTTCATTGTGAAGTACTTTGGGAGATTGGAATCAATATTACATGGCCTAAATTCCCTGCAGCATCTCCGACGTCCCTAGACTCCTTACACAAAACATTTTCAGGAAATGGATATCTCTTCATCCGACAGTAATGCTAAAGTACCACCAGAGTTTTTCTTACATTTACGACCCAATAATTTATTTACTTTCTCTTAATATTTTATACAGACTGCGGTTACCTGGCTTCTTGCACTACAACAGATTCCAAAATAATATTTTCCTTACACCCTCTCTCTTTTCCTCCCTCCCTCACCTGCTTTGTCAGCTCCCTCTTTCTCTTTAGAGGCCATTTCTCCAAATGAGGAGACCAGGGAAGGGCAGGGAGAAACAAGAGAAGCGGAGGAGCAAGACAGGAACCCGCGCAATTCTAAAACTGCTGACCTTTATCCTTTGTTTGTGTTTTTCTCTCACTTTCTTTATTCTCTCCGGTAAACAATTACATGTGGATCAGGAGTGAAGGTTCACCATCCCCTCGTAATCAGCCCTTCCCGTCTGCTGACGTGGGGGTTTGGTCCCCCCCCACCCCGTTCCCCCCCCACCCCGTTCCCCCAGGTGCTTAGCTGTTGGCTTAGCTATACCGCAACACCTAAAACAGCCTTTGATCTGAATTGACTGTGTGCATTGCTGCCTGGTACACAACGCTTTGTGATGAAATGAGTGCTGTAGTGTAAATCCGGTCCAAGTTGATCAAAGACTTTTTACGCTTTGATATATTTGCCCCTTGGGATTTGATCGGCCATCTTGGTCATTGTTTATAACAGAACTGGAATGGTTCACTTTAATATGCCTTGGTTTAGGTCCAAATCTGTCGTTCTGCCCATGAGCAAGGCAGATAACCCACAGTTCCCAGGGCACCGAAGACGTGGATGTCGATTAAGGCAGCCCTCCGCGCCTCTCTGATTCAGAGGTGTTGGGTTAAATGTGGAAGACACATTTCAGTTGAATGCATTCAGTTGTACAACTGACTAGGTATCCCCCTTTCCCTTTTTCATCAGTTCCTACTGATGTTTGGTGGGTTATGGTTGTGAATATCAATTCCACATGTGTTTCTGCTGGAAACGGACTGGTCAAAGGACAGTTTGGGCAGTATGATGTACAAATCCACTCTTTAGAGATTTCTCATTATGAATGGTAAGCAGAGCAGCAAAACAGAGATCCATCTTTAACCCAGTGGATCTGTCTGTATTGGGGTTGTTGCACTGAATTATAGTGATTAGGCTAATAATGTGGGCCTCGAGGAAGAAAATGGGCCGGTGTGTTAGAAATGCCAGGGCTGATTTCTGGTCCTAGTCTGTCCCTGGTTCCAGCTCTTTGTTTTGTTTTGCTGCTCTGCTTACCATTCATAATGAGAAATCTCTGAAGAGTGGATATGTACATCATAGTTGTTTTGCTTCCCTGGCTTTTTCTCATTTGCACTTCACATAATTTTCCTCTTTCACACAGGGGAGTGTTTACTTGCTTGGAATGCTAACTAATGCTGTTTTCCACAGTTTGAGTTTCACCCAACCTCCTCTTCCTTCATCATCCTAATCTCCTGTTTCACCCCTGCTCTCTAGCACCCCAATGCAGCGAGGCTGAGCCTTGCTCCGATCACTCCACGTCCTTTTCCCAGTATTACACACACATTGTAAATGATTAACCTACCTCAAGTGAATTATCACCCTCCTCCCGCTGTGCTCCTCAGCCCCAAATAGAATTTTGATCTGTGTTCATCAATTATCCGATGAGCGGCTTGTCGCCCCAACTGTACCCAGCCCGTCCATGGTGTCCGCTTGCGTTCTTCAAGCACTAGATCAGTAGCCATAGAATTGCAGGGGATTAGCTATCTCTCTCAGAGCAGGAGAGCCGAGTGCTGTCAAGTTCATTTAGAGGTGGGGAAAATAGGTCTTTCAAATACAAGTGATTTTCTTGCCTTTGACCGATGTCCTATTGATTGGCACAAATCACGGTCAAAAAGAAAACCCTTCTGTTGGACAAAAAGCAAACGTTTTTAAACCATTATGCTGTTAACCCTCAGGAAATGACGGAGGTCCAGAGAGGACATGTAACAAATTAGCTCGTTATGGCGAGCTCACGAGAGAAACTCTCTAGGAGTAGGCATATTAATAATAATTTAACAGCGGTGTCATAGTTAACCAGTTGCCGTATGACTCTACAAATATCTATTAGAGCAAATCTGTTGTAAGTAGCCATGTGCTACTCCATTTCAGGCCGGGGTCTTCTTATCAAAGCTTCAGCAATTACAACCTGAGGAATTACCTATTCCAAACACACTGCATGCGTTACAGTATGCTGTCCTTCAGCACCACATTTTGTCCGACATTTTTGGCTGAAATGACAAATAGACTGTAGCCTACATGAAGTGTAGGAGTATTTAGAAACCACAAGTGATTCCCTTCACCTTCTATTTCTATGTGCTACTTGTTAAGTGCTGTATGTGACTGTGTTTTTGCTGCTATTGACAGGCCAACCTCCCTGTTCAAACTATTAAAGAGATTCAAGAGATTGGTAGTCTGGTAAACTTTCATTGGTAGTCTGCAACCACAGGCCTCAATGTTAACTTTTCTTGCACTGAACATTCCATATTTAATCCATTTAAAATGGATGGGCAACCACATGTTTATGTCTTTAAAATTGGAATGTGTTGGAGCCAAAATTGGAAGCCATCTATAGCTGACAGACATAATGCCATTTTTTTGCCTGAGTTAATGCCTGATCAAAATGAAAAAACGAAGGCATTGATCCACCATTGGCTCTGCTGCTTCAGCCATACCGTCAATCTATCTTCAATATGTCCACTCCTCTTCATAGAGGTTATCTCATGATAAAAAAAGTTTGTTTTGTCGCGATCACGAACCAATTATCTTGTGATCTTGCCAAAATAAGGGCATAATTGTTTTAATTCATTTGTCCTCTCTTTTTTTTCCATTTCCATTGCTTCCACAACAACAAGGGAATCAGGCAGCCATGGCATGACATACAGTGCCTTTGGAAAGTATTCAGACCCCTTGACTTTTTCCACATTTTGTTACATTACAGCCTTATTCTAAAATGTATTCAATTGTTTTTTTCCCCTCATCAATCCACGCACAATGCCCCATAATGACAAAGCAAGCAAAAAACTGAAATATCACATTTACATAAGTATTCAGACCCTTTACTCAGTACTTTGTTGAAGCACCTTTGGCAGGGATTACAGCCTCAGGTCTTCTTGGGTATGAAGCTACAAGCTTGGCACACCTGTATTTGGGGAGTTTCTCGCATTCTCTGCAGATCCTCTCAAGCTCTGTCAGGTTGGATGGGGAGGGTTGCTGCACAATTATATTCAGGTCTCTCCAGAGATGTTCGATCAGGTTCATGTCCCGGCTCTGGCTGGGCCACTCAAGGACATTCAGAGACTTGTTCCGAAGCCACTCCTGTGTTGTCTTGGCTGCGTGCTTAGGGTCGTTGTCCTGTTGGAAGGTGAACCTTTGCTCCGTTCATCTTTGCCTCTCTCCTGACTAGTCTCCTAGTCCCTGCCACTGAAAGAAATCCCCACAGCATGATGCCAGGTTTCCTCCAGATGTGACGCTTGGCATTCAGGCCAAAGAGTTCAATCTTGGTTTCATCAGTCCAGAGAATCTTTTTTTCTCATGGTCTGAGAGTCTTTAGGTGCAATTTGGCTCCAAGTGGGCTGTCATGTGCCTTTTACTGAGGAGTGGTTTATGTCTGGCCACTCTACCATAAAGGCCTGATTGGTGGAATGCTGCAGAGATGTAAATAAGGCAATAACATTTCTAAAAACCTGTTTCCGCTTTGTCATTATGGGGTATTGTGATGTCATTATGGGGTATTGTGATGTCATTATGGGGTATTGTGTGTAGATTGATGAGGAAATAGATTTATTTAATCCATTTTAGAATACGGCTGTAATGTCACAAAATGTGGAAAAAGTCAAGGGGTCTGAATACTTTCCGAAGGCACTGCATCAATCGTCTGGAGAATCACCTTTAGATTCCCCTGTTGCAGTAAAAAAGGAAATATGAGAATTGCAGAATGATCTCCAAGCCCATTTTTTTCTGAGTGAATAACCACATAATGTTTTGAATTATTCAACAGATTGGTTTTAGCCAGACAAAAACTAAAGACCTTAAGCTAATGAGGCTAATGAGCAAAATTGTGTCAATCTTTTTTCATCCATGGAAAGTCCAGTTCAATTGAATACACACAAGTCAATTCATGCATTTTATTACAATGCTTCAAATCTTCTTTAAGTAAGCAAGATCCTTGTTTCCCATAGCAACTAAAATCACAAAATATAGTATTGTATGGATTTGATGTGGAAAACAAAATGTATCCCCACAAAAAGGGTGAAGCAAAATCGTTATTGTACAAGCATGCCAAGACAAAGGCATTTCATATAAACTGATACACAACTGCAGTTAAAGTCTTGCTGAGGTTAGTGTTTCATTGAGTTTAGTATTATTTCATTCACATCCTGAGAGGGAGGGATAGTGCTCTTTCCTCTGCCTACTTAACCCCAGTACTGAACACCACTGTACACCAACCCTTACCTAACACCACCTGCCAACTCTGTTCATCAACAACAGAAAATATGTGACATTACAAACGAGAAAGGATGAGAGAAAGAAAGAGTGTAGTTTGGTCCTCACCCACACAATGGCACAATTCAGCCATCCTATTGACTTCAGCCACATACTGTAACAGTCAGTTCTAGTGCAAAGTCATCCTGACTCAATGTAATCCTGACTCAATGTAATCCTGACTCAATGTAATCCTGACTCAATGTAATCGTAACTCGTCTCCTGTCCCATCAGCTCCCCTGCTGCAGTCCACCAGCGGCCATTACCTCACTGCCAAATGACATCATTCAGATGACTAGTTGGACAGAGAGAGGAATTTCATTTTGCGTGCGTCGCCACGTGGCTGATGAAAGAGAGGAGGAGCAGTCCCTGTTCAATGATGATAGGAGGCAGCTTTGAAAGAGAAGAGAGTGGACAAGTCCTTATGCACTATTTACAATCAAAGGCTTCTACATCCTTAACTTCAAGTGGAATAATACAATAATATCATACAATTTAAGAGCCGTGGGGGGGTCATCCCGTCCTGTTTCAGAGAGTCACACAGAGTCAGCAGAGAGAGCTGCAATGGGAGCCCTGCATGTGTTACTGTAAAGAGGTCCTGAAGTATAAAGTGCCTCTGCTGTATAAGACTTTGGAGTAGCTGCCTGCTGCAGTCCACATGCTCCTGGAGGGGTTTGGGGGTGACCCCACACCCTCACCCCGTGGTCAGGTCTGAGTCGGGGGGTTCCAGGCTCTCAGCGATGTCCTCCAACTCGTCCAGCAGCTCTGAGAAGGAGGGTCTCCGGAACGCATCCATCTGAACCACAGGATAAGAGGACAACAAGCGTTAGCTTCTGCGGTAGATCGCACATGCACGTCTTTCTCACACTCTTGTTATTGAGGTGGATTCTATCACCATGTTCAGATGCTGTCAAAGTGCATTCTAGCGCTACGCACAGAAACACAGACAGTGCGCCTTTGAAATGGAATTTTCCAGACGATCACAGAGATCGTATTCATGATAAATGCTGCGGATATTGGCTCAAACTTAAATCACTTTAAAAGGGACACCTAAATAAACACTGTGTTGGTCGGTCCCCTCCTCTCCCCTCCCCTCCAGTCCACACTGACCAGACAGCAGTTGGCTGACAGCTCCAGGATGTGTCGTGGACAGCCCTGCACCATCTTACTGAAGGCCTCCATGTCTAGACCATAGTCCTGCAGAGAGAAGAAACACAATGTCAAATGCATTGTACACCATTTGTACAACATGTGTTTGTATGGGAACATAGATTATCACTAAGTAGTTACAGGTTAGAGAGCTAGATCAGATAACCAATGTCATGGCAAACAAGAAAAGTTATGAGACCACAACTATTGCTGTAGGCTACTGTTCACCCCACTTTTGATATCCGGGGCCTACTGATGTGTGTGGATGTGTGGATGTGTTTAACTATACTTGTGGGGACCACAGGAATAGTAAACAAACCAACATTTGACCAACTGGGGACATTTTGTTGGTCCCCACAATGTAAAATGCTACTTCTGGGGGGGGTTAAGGTTCGAATGAATGTTAGAATTAGGCATAAGGTTCGTTTTAGGGTTTTCGAACTAGGGTTAGGGTTAAGGTTAGGTTTTTGTGTTAATGTTAGGGTACAGGTTGTGTTCAGGGGTTAAGGAAGTGTGTGCGGTTGTGCGCCAGTGTATGCGTGTGTTTTGTGTTCACCCGTGTTCTGGGAAGGATCTCAGGATCTGCTGGGATCCGGCCCAGAATCTCACACAGCATGATCCCAAAGGAGAAGACGTCCACCTGGAGAAAAAGCAGTTATCTTGTTTACTCAAGTCCTACTTCCATTATTACATTGTTATGAATTACTACATGTGTTAAATGAAGGTTAAATAGACAGCAAAAAGCAGTGTACTAAACTGGGATGCAGAGAGTGTGTGTAGGCTACCAACCTTGCGGTCGTAGGGTTCCCCTCGGAGCATCTCGGGTGCCATCCAGAAGGCAGATCCCACCAGAGACATCTTCCTCTCGGGGTCGTTGACCGGCAGTTCCACCATCACCTCTCTGGCCAGACCAAAGTCTGTCACCACCGCCTCCCTGCCCCGATACGTCTCCCGGATCAGACAGTTCTGAACACACAATGTTCAGACAACAGTTATATACATATATGTGACAAAATATGCAAGTATAGTGTAGAGAATCATTCTAGCATCTAAATCGCTGAGAAATATATTTTCCGTAACCAAAAATATTGTATTTTCAGCTGTTAGAAGCTGGTGTACAGAACCGAAAGTAAAAAAGAGACACAAAAACGGGAAGCATAAAAATAGAGCACACTGCTTCCAATGAGAATGACAGATCTATAACTCACATTTCTACCTGAATTTTGTCAGGTTGCCCAAAAAGTTGTAGCTTGAAACGTACAGTAGATATTCATAGAGCCGGTGTTCACGAGAAACACAATCATTGAAGTCATACAGTAGTCACACCGCAGTGCAACATGTTGACCACAAGAGGTCAGTGTGATACTTCTACATCCACGCAACAAGGCAACATAAACATCATCCATTCAATAAACGTCTCTATGCATTTGAGCCTGGAGGTAGCAACCTATTTCCATAGAAAGTGTGTGTGTGTTTCTACATGATAGGAAACACCTCTTTATTCAGTGTTGAGTGCTGACAGGTATGAATTATCACTGTACTGGAGGTCAAACCACAAGATTCTCAAATGTACATAGAGGCACAGGGACGGAGGATAGAACACAGTCATAACATTGAATACAACTGTCAAAACACACTTAAGATTACTGATCTGCATATGGCTCCTGCATTAAACAGTAGCCATATGAAACCAGCTGGTTTAGCAGGCTGCCTCACAATCCGGTCTGAAACGTCCCTTCACCAGCCATCCTCTCTGAACAGTGAATTATTGAGATGTGACCTGGGGGCCGAGGTGGCCATTTTGTTGTCCCGATACTAGTGATGACAGAGTGGAACAGTAACGTTCGACCAAAACGTCTGTGACAGTGATTTAGACTGTATCCGTATGTAGACCTATGGGTCGGTGGCTAGACAGAGACGATCCGTATCTGTGTTATATATAGAGTATAGAGATCTCCATAACCTCTGTCCCTGATGCTGGTGACTTGGCTGGTCCTAGTTAGAGCAATGCAGGGCGTTTCCTGACACACCGTGGGCCTGTAGTGACACAGCAATGGGAGGATCACAACCAAACAGCCCGTCGTTATCTCATCACTGATGTGTTTTACCACCAAAGAGAGGAGTTTGGACTGTGATGGACAGATAATGAGAAAGGGAGACATGCGTGTGTGTGCGTGCTTTGTATATAAACAACCCCCCTTTCAACCCGTTTACATACAGGGTTATCTAGGAGGTGGAATTACACCCACCTTACTGGCACTACAGACTAGAGTCCTGTCCAGGGGGTGTACTTGTACATCATGGTGCCTCATGCTACAGAAACAGGAGACAGGCTCCTGCCCTTTGGGCTGTTTTGGCCTGGTCAAGGCTTACTGACTGACTGACTTACGGTATAATGTACATGTGCAGGAGTTGGGCCTGTCTGGCAGCATCCCTAATGGTACTGCCTGGTGAAGTAGGTACATGTGCAGGAGTTGGGCCTGTCTGGCAGCATCCCTAATGGTACTGCCTGGTGAAGTAGGTACATGTGCAGGAGTTGGGCCTGTCTGGCAGCATCCCTAATGGTACTGCCTAGTGAAGTAGGAATTTCCATCTGAGAAAGGCTTGTTCTTATCCTTTCACATAGTTGTCCAGTGGAACTACAACTGACGGTGAAGAACGCAGACCCTGGAGCTTGGCATGTGCGTTGTATACAGTGAAAGGCTCAGTTCTGCGAAAGCTGCTGGAGGTCAAATCGGCATTAGGTTAGGTCCCTATCAGGAGGGTTTGTGTAGGGGGGGCAGATAGAATGGATGTCTAAGGCGGCTCCACGGCTACGTGCTTGAGAAAATAGTCGGCGGACCCCAGTTATCTGATTGACAGATCAAGAAATAATCAGAAACATTTATTTTACTTGTCCTTGATACCTTCAGTCAACTTCCAACTGAATGTCTGATACATGGGGGAAAATGACGTCAAATGAAAGTGACATGCTTTTTTTATATTTTGGAGCCCAGATTGCATTAGTAAGGTACTTGGCTCTGGCACCACTGTAGTTATCTGTCCAGATGTGACCCGAGCCCGACCGTGGTGTTTCTGTGTGTGTGTCTACCTTGGAGTTGAGGTCTCTGTGGTAGATGTTCTTGTAGTGCAGGTAGGTCATGCCTCTGCTGATGTCACATGCCAGATCCACCTTCTCCCTCCAACACAGTGACACGTCCTCCTGGGCCAAGAGGTCCTCCAGACAGCCCCCACTCACATACTGACAGCACAGAGAGAGGCTGCGTAAGAACAATAGATATCCTATATCCAAGGGTTATACATATACATGGCAATCTACTCCCTCAAAACAACCGTGACTACTGCCATGTGCACAAAATACAGAGGAGGGAATGTGCTGTTGAGATGCCTTACGTGTTTCTATGTGATGTACCATATAGATTGGGTTTCTAGGAGTTTTACATAGGCATCCCAGTCTCTTCCCTTCCAACACTGCTACTATGGTGACATGCACACATGTACTGAGAGGAAAACACATCTGCTATCTGTGATCATCAACACGATCATAAACATACTGACAATCTTACCTCCAAGATTGGATACAGTTTATCCTCCCGCACGCAGATTCCAAGATACCTAGGAAGAATCAGAAAACAGATGATAATAACGGTTAGCATTTAGTATCACAATGTCAAGCTCTTTTTGCAACAACTACACATCTTCCTCTAAAAACAGGCATTTGTCATATGTTGGACAGGGACCGACCGGACAATGTTGGGGTGTGAGAGCTTCCGCAGTAGACTGATCTCTCGTACGATGCTGTCCTGGTCCACGTCGTTCTTATAGATCTTGACCACCATCACTTTTCTTGTGGTACAGTGTGACACCTAGACAACAGAGGGCGATATAGTGTATTTCTATAGTGCCGTCCTTGCTCAGGGTTGATTGACAACAGTTGGCGCGATCTCACTGTTCTGCATTTGTACAAGTTGTAAACGAGGCTGGATCTCTTTGAACTGAAGCGAACGAGAAAAACAAACAGTGAATCGCTTCTTGTATACCAACACAACACAAAAGCGTGCTAAAAATAGAACGACTTAAGCAACAGCCTTAACTTCCTGAGGTGATTAAAGTTTACTGCATCCTATTGTCTCTCTGTAAGGCAATACACCATGTTGCCTCCACAGTAGCATCCTCTGTCTGCATCCCAAAAGGCACTCTTCCCTATGTAGTGCACTACTTTAGACCGGTGCACTACATAGGGAATAGGGTGAAATTTGGGATTCAGCCTTTGACTGTTTGGCACAGGTTCTAGGAACCATCCATGGCTGACTGACTGCAAACTAATTACGCTCCTATCAGGACTGGGCTTTATATCGCCATATCAAATAAAATAAAATTTTATTTGTCACGCGCCAAATACAACAGGTAGACCTTGCAGTGAAATGCTTACTTACAAGCCCTTAACCAACAATGCAGTTTTAAGAAAAAATAAGTGTTAAGAAAGTATTAACCAAATAAACTGAAGTAAACAATAAATAAACAAAAATAAAAATGAAAAATATAAGAAAATAGAAAACGGGGTACAGGTCAGTGTAGTCGAGGTAATTGAGGTAATATGTACATGTAGGTAGAGCTAAAGTGACTATGCATAGATAACAGAGAGTAGCAGCATAGTAAAAATCGAAGGGGGGTGGTCCAGGAAGCCATTTGTTTAGCTGTTCAGGAGCCTTATGGCTTGGGGGTAAAAGCTGTTAACTTCTTTGAGTATCTGATATGGGCAGAAAGCTTAAATTCTTGTTAATCTAACTGTACTGTCCAATTTACAGTAGCTATTACAGTGAAAGAATACCATGCTATTGTTTGAGGAAAGTGCACAATTTTGAACATAAAGTTATTAATGAACAAATTAGGCAATTTGGGCAGTCTTGATACAACATTTTGAACATTATTGCAATGGTTCATTGGATCAGTCAAAAAACTTTGCACATACACTGCTGCCATCTAGTGGCCTAAATCTAATTTGCACCTTTGCTGGGATAATATATTATGGCCTTTCTCTTGCATTTCAAAGACAGTGCAAAAAAAATACAAAAGAACGGTTGTTTTTTTCTTCGTATTATCTTTTACCAGATCTATTGTGTTATATTCTACTACATTCATTTCACATTTCCACAAACTTCAAAGTGTTTCCTTTCAAATGGTGCCAAGAACATGAAAACCCTTGCTTCAGGGCCTGAGCTACAGGCAGTTAGATTTGGCTATGTCATTTTAGGTAAAATTGAAAAAAAGGAGCAGATCCTTAGATTAATTAAGAAGCCTTTTGGACCTAGACTTGGCGCTCCGGTACCGGTTGCCGTGCGATAGCAGAGAGAACAGTCGATGACTAGGGTGGCTGGAGTCTTTGGCAATTTTTATAGAGGTGTGGACAGGAGTGGACTGAGCACGCACCCCTGAGGGGCCCCTGTGTTGAGGATCGGCATGGTAGATGTGTTGTTACCTAACCTTACCACATGGGGGGCGGCCCATCAGGAAGTCCAGGATCCATTTGCCGAGGGAGGTGTTTAGTCCCAGGATCCTTAGCTTAGTGATGAGCTTTGAGGGCACTATGGTGTTGAATGCTGAGCTGTAGTCAATGAATAGCATTCTCACATAGGTGTTCCTTTTGTCCAGATGGGAAAGGGCAGTGTGGAGTGCAACAGAGATTACATCATCTGTGGATCTGTTTGGGCGGTATGCAAATTGGAGTGGGTCTAGGGTTTCTGGGATAATGGTGTTGATGTAAGCAATGACCAGCCTTTGAAACCACTTCATGTCTATAGACGTGAGTGCTACGGGTCGGTAGTCATTTAGGCATGTTACCTTGGTGTTCTTGGGCACAGGGACTATGGTGGTCTGCTTGAAACACGTTGGTATTACAGACTTGGTCAGGGACAGGTTGAAAATGTCAGTGATGCCACTTGCCAGTTGGTCAGCGCATGCTCAGAGTACACATCCTGGTAATCAGTCTGGCCCTATGGCATTGTGAATGTTGACCTGTTTAAAGGTCTTCTCACATTGGCTACAGAGAGCGTGATCACACAGTCATCCCGAACAGCTGGTGCTCTCATGCATGCTTCAGTGTTGCTTGCCTTGAAGCGCACATAGAAGTAATTTAGCTCGTCTGGTAGGCTCGTGTCACTGGGAAATTCATGGCTGTGCTTCCCTTTGTAGTCCGTAATAGTTTGCAAGCCCTGCCACATCCGACGAGTGTCGGAGCTGGTGTAGAAGGATTCAATCTTAGTCCTGTATTGACGCTTTGCTTGTTTAATGGTTCGTCGGAGGGCATAGCGGGATTTATTATATGCGTCCGGGTTAGAGTCCTGCTCCTTGAAAGCATCAACTCTACCCTTTAGCTCAGTGCGGATGTTGCCTGTAATCCATGACTTCTGGTTGGGGTACTGTATGTACATATACGGTCACTGTGGGGACGACATCATCGATGGGCTTATTGATGAAGCCAGTGACTGATGTGGTGTACTCCTTAATGCCATCGAAAGAATCCCTGAACATATTCCAGTCTGTTCTAGCAAAACAGTCCTGTAGCTTAGCATCTGCATCATCTGACCACTTCCGTATTGAGAGAGTCACTGGTACTTCCTGCTTCAGTTTTAGCTTGTAAGCAGGAATTGGGAGGATAGAGTTATGGTCAGATTTACCAAATGGAAGGTGAGGGAGAGCTTTGTCCGCATCTCTGTGTGTGGAGTAAAGGTGGTCGAGAGTTTTTTGTCCCTCGGTTTGCACATTTAACATGCTGGTAAAAATGTAAGTTTCCCTGCATTAAAGTCCCCGGCCACTAGGAGTGCCGCCTCTGGATGAGCATTTTTTTCCTTCTTATGGCCATATACAGCTTGTTGAGTGCGGTCTTCGTGCCAGAAACAGTTTGTGGTGGTAACTAGACAGCTATGACAAAATATAGATGAACTCTCTTGGTATGCAGTGTGGTCTACAGCTTATCATGAGAAACTCTACCTCAGGCGAGCAAAACCTAGAGACTAAATTACATTTTGTGCTACAGCTGTTATTGACAAATAGACACAGACCACCACCCCACTGTTCTATCTTGCCGATGCCCGGAAAACCCAGCCAACTGTATGTTATCCATGTCGTCATTCAGCCACGACTCGTGAAACGTCAGATACAGTAGTACAGTTTTTAATGTCCCATTGGTAGGATAGTCTTGATTGGAGCTCATCCAGATTATTATGCAATGATTGCATGTTGGCTAATAGGACTGATGGTAGAGACGGGTTACCCACTCGCTGTCTGATTCTTACAAGGCACCCCGACCTACGACCCCTATATCTCTGTCTCTTCTTCATGAGAATGATGGGGATCTGGGCCTTGTCCTGTGTCTGAAGTAAATCCCTTGTGTCCGACTCGTTAAAGACAAAATCTATGTCCAGTACGAGGTGAGTACTCACTGTTCTGATATCCAAAAGCTATTTTCGGTCATAAGAGACAGTGGCAGAAACATTATGTACAAAATAAGTTACGACACGTAACGACACGATAGAAAACACGCACAATAGCTCAATTGGTTAGGAGACCGTAAAACGGCAGCCATCTCCTCCAGCGCCATTATCTCTGATCCTTATCTGAGCATCTGGGAGTTCCAGCTCAAGACAAACACGCTAACAATAGCAGGAAAGCCACAGTGGCCCTGCTACAATTGTGACCTGACATGGCCTCCAAGGAAAAGGACTAGGACTGTTGAAGAAGCTGCCAGTGTTCAGTCATGATCATTTAAATGTTGTTCACTTGACTCTACAGACAGTACCTCACACCGAGACAGTATTAAGGGAACTTAAACTGTGTTCCTTTGTCTCGTGGGAATATGAATGCAGAGAAGAACATGTTTGCAGTGTAATTACTTGGGCATGTTGTGTCTGATGCTCTGAGGGGTGTTTAAGGGATCAGCCAAGGCATAATGTTGTCAGTTTTGACACCGGAGTTGGCAGTAGACTAAATGTAGGTTGCTCTTTGTATGGGACTGTATTGTATGTACAGTATGTACTCTGTTAAATATGTTGTAGTACACTTATCTGGATGTGTGCCATTTAAAGCTTGATGCCACTTTTGAAATTTGCTGATTTAATGAGGTAATTGTAACTGAAACAAACATGGTAATTAAATCATAGACTTTAATTAGAGGGTGTGTGGAAGGTCAATTCTGTTTTGCTCTATCTTCCGCGCACACAAGTGTACGCATAAATTTTTTCCCCACAGCCATTTCCAAAATGAACAGGTTCGTACCTTGTACACCTTGGAGAAGAAGCCACTGCCAATCAGCTCGGCACTGAAGTCTTCCCAGAATTCCAGCTTGCGGACGGCGGTGCGTAGCTTTTGCCATCGGTCCACCTGGCAGTAGGTGTCTGCTGCCTCTCCGAGCAGTGTGGGGCTGCTGGGTTCAGGGGTCACCTCCACCTCACACCTCATCCTAGGCAGCTCGTCTGGTGAGGCACGGGGCCAAAGGGTCAGACACTTAGTCTCACTCACTAGCCATAGCCCAGTGTTAAAGCCATCAAAGGCACTAGAAATGTCTCTGCGCTCTCCTTCAACCCAATTTAGACATCTTGGAGGCAAACACTCTAAACTAGTAAACATGAGGGAAAAAAGCTTCTGAAAAAGGAAATTGATTTCATCTTTAAGTGGGAGCGCTTTCAAAGATAAATATACTCATTTAAAATGCAAATGAAACCGATTCAGAGGAAAGGGAGAACTGTTTGGTGAGCTGAAACACATTCTGAGACCAGAACATCATTTGCACAGAAAATATATTTGGAATGCATTAGAATTAATTCCAAATAACTTTGCAATTTACATCTAAGAACACCAGTGATTTGACTTGTATCTTCGAGACTGATACAACTTGTAGTCTAACTGCAGAGTATAAGCCAATATGGTACTTCTGTGAGAAAGTTCCAGAGGTCATTTGTCAAGGTAATCTACTATTGGCTGACCTAACGGTGTCAGGTTTAACACCCAGTTGGAGATGCACACTCGCGGTTTAGATTGATTATTCTTTGCTTTTGCGGTGTGTAACCTAAAACTACAAACACATACGTCAGTAGAGGTCTATGACACCATCACAACAGCATATGTCATTGGTGCATTCAGCTCCAAGACAGAAAACACAAGGTTAAAGCCTTGGTTACTGTATGTGACACCTGCTCAAGGCCAAACAACCTCCTACTTGTTGTCTCCTCACTGAGAGAGGCTTGTTCACACAGATATAATCAGACAAGCTTCTCATAGCTTCTGCAATGGTGCAGAGTTGAAAATGGTTATGCTAAATATTTTCATTGCGATGGTCAGATAAGGTAGGCGTGACAATACTGTAGTGGGAAAGCACACATGGTGACATAGATGTAATCAAATTAGTTTTATGGGTAGAACATTGTTTGTTATGACAATGTCACCATCTAGGGCAAGGCACCCATGAACCAGGAAGAAGCCATGAGAAACTAGATTCTTAAGTGTTTACAAATCCTCTAGGGTCAGTTTAGCGCACGTGTAAAAAATGTTCTAAACGTTTCCCATTTGCAAGTGCAGGAACGTCTTTAATGAAAAGTCTTCAATCACAAGTGACAAGTGGCCACAATATGGCTGCAGTTATCTCTATTCGGTTTCTGGCAACATCTGATGTTGTCACTTTGACATGGAGTGGATTGGGTGGGGAAATCACCCTTGAGGCAGATAGTTCAGCCTTGATGTGACAGACCGAGTTAAACATGACTTCCCAGGCTGCCAAGTTCCCTAAAGTGAAGTGACAGATTTCTCCCTTCATCCAAAGGTCCCTCTTTATCCGCAGCAAAAACAGAACACGCTTTCTATTTTCTTCCCGAGGGCCTTGAGAGGGCTTATTTTGCTCCATTCCCACTCTTTCCCAACATATCTGACACCATAAAAAAGACCGATATCGGTCGAGCCCCAGTTGGAATGTCACGGTTGGGTAAGAAAGTGGAATGACGATGGTATCTTTGCGGGAAAGACGCTACGGCAAATTTCCAGTTAGGCAGCTGTGGCCGTGTACCCTGAGAAAGCCAGTGAACTCTGACCAACCACCAGGCTACACACAGGTCACCAGTTGAGGCTGCTGAAGTGAGGACGGCTCTTAATAATGGCTGGAGCGGAGCAAATGGAATGGCATCAAACACATAGAAACCATGCGTCTGATACCCTTCCAATAAAACCGCACCAGCCATTACCACGAGCCCGTCCTCTCCAATTAAGGTGCAGGTCACATACAGGCCCCTGTATTACACCTCCCTGCTATGTGTAAACACAGGCCACTGGCAAGACAAGGCCTCTGAGACAGGGACTTCAACTGAAAGGTCAGAGAGTCTTACAAACAAAGTCAGGCCAAGAGTTCAGTACTCCAAGGAATGTCATAATCCACAATCATACAGTCATGGCCCTCTGGGCACACTCTGGTTGAATCAATGTCGTTTCAACATGATCAATGTATTGTCTAATCAAATATAACGTTCAACATCATTTCAGCCACCCAATATACTGCATATTGAATACAGTTCAGGGTGAAAAAGTAGAATTTCTAAGTAGAAGTTTCCATGCAATTTCAACGTATACATACTTCTGATGATTACGATGAAATTACCTTGATGTAACAAGCACAAATATAAACGCAACATGTAAAGTGCTGGTCCCATGTTTCATGAGTCTAAATAAAAGACCCCAAAAATGTTCCATACGCACAAACATATTATCTCATCAGATTTTGTTCAGAAATTTGTTGACATCACTGTTAATGAGCATGTTATTCTTTATCAAGATAATCCATCCGCCTGACAGGTGTGGCATATCAAGAAGCTGATTAAACAGCATGATCACTACACAGGTGCACCTTGTGCTGGGGGCAATAAAAGGCCACTCTAAAATGTGCAGTTTTGTCACCAACACAATGCCAATGCCATTGAGGGAGCACGCAATTGGCATGCTGACTGCAGGAATGTCCACTAGAGGTATTGCTAGAGAATTGAATGTCCATTGCTCTACCATAAACTGAATAGTATTTCTGTTTGTAATAAAGCCCTTTTGTGGGGATAAACTTATTCTGATTGGTTGGGCCTGGCTACCCAGTGTATTTAACCATCTACCAATAGGTGCCCTTCTTTGCGAGGCATTGGAAAACCGACCTGGTCTTTGTGGTTGAATCTGTGTGTGAAATCCACTGCTCGACTGAGGGACCTTACAGATAATTGTATGTGTGGGGTACAGAGATGAGGTAATCATTCAAAAATCATGTTAAACACTATTATTGCACCCAGAGTGAGGCCATGCAACTTATTATGTGACTTGTTTTGCACATTTTTACTCCTGAACTTATTTAGGCTTTCCATAACAAAGAGGTTGAATACTTATTGACTCAAGACATTTCATCCTTTTTTATTAATTTGTAAGCATTTCTAAAAACATAATTCCATTTGGACATTATGGGGTATTATGTGTAGGCCAGTGACACATGTAATGCATGTTAAAGTCAGGCTGTAACACAACGAAATGTGGAAACAGTGACAGGGTGTGAATACTTTCTGAAGGCACTTTATGTGTTGGGATGGAAAGGGGTTTGGGGATGTCATTTCCATAGACTTTGACAGTCTTTCCCAAACTGGGTCAAAACACCTTACACAACCTGCATCACGTACCTCTAACATGCAAATAAAGTGGATTATTAAAAGTAACATATTTGTGGCTCCTAGCAAACCACAATCACTTGTTGACTGTCCTTGTTGATTGTTCTTTGTTGACTTTCGATGAAGGATTCTACCTTTAAAAACAAGAAAATATTTGTCTTGAGAAACTAGTCATGACTTGTTGAATGGATGAGAGAGAGATTGGGAAAGCGAGAGCACAAAGAGTCTGTGCACATTTGTGTGTGTTATGTGCCGCAGGCCCATTGTGTACAAGACAGATGTTATTATTATTATATCATTTAATCAACAACAGATGAACACGTCAGTGTGGATGAGAGCTTGTAACGTCACCCCAACATTAAAAAGCCATCACGGCTCAATCCTTAGCCATCTACGATGCGGGGGTTTGCCAGTAATGGCTTTCTTTCTTTTTAACCATCCTCTTACAGCAAAGGCTCAATCCAAACTCCCATGGGCAGTCCTAGCAGCCACACTCTACTCTGCACAGCCATCAGTCCAATGAGTCCATCAGTCCTCCCCCTGGCTCTCTCTGCAACCCCGGGCATCCTGACACATCCTCTCACACAATCTGCTTACCAGCCCCCCCCACCACCCACCCACCCACCCACCCAGAGTGGCACAAAGCACACCATAATAGACAGATGATTGACAATGCAATACTAGGGGGAGTGGAATAACCTCCTCTCACTCAGCGACTGAGCTAAACAAGGCGTAATGTTGTGTACAGACATGCAGACCGGGCTTGGAGGGAGGACATGTTAGATAACTTAAGAGGTTAAGAGGTTTACATAGAGAGATGTATCTGAAATCCTTTACCCCACACTTCCTGTCTCATGTCAACTAAAGATCAAATCCTGTTTAATCTCTTGTCAGATTTGTGAAACGATTGCTTCTGCTCATATCTGCATACAGTGCCCCGTTTATTTCCTTCATTCCAGCATCAGCCTTTCAGCACTATGGGATATGTGCATCGTGCATATTTCACTGCACACAGTCAATATCTAGTCATATCCAATCATCTTTCATTGATAGGCTAATGTTTCCTTTCCGCACCCATCTTTTGCTTTGTAACATATTGCTTTCTAACAACCAATGGTGTACAGTACAGTATCATATCAACACAAACAGGCAATTACCTGGTGAAATATTAACTTTCTGCTGCCATGAGCTATCACCTATTGTACATGACACACACAGAGAAACCTGCTTGGCTGGTCCCTTACCGTAGCACATTTATTCTCTTATAGGACTGAAACTGTTCTGCGCTTCCTCCTCACATTCTCTCCCACTAAAACTCTCAAAGCGTGCAGGAGAGTGGGCAGAAAGGCCTTCCTCGTGTGTGTGTGTGTATGCGCATGTCTGTGTGCTCATGTATGTGTGAGTGCGTGTGCATGTGTAGATTAATGAGAACTAGCTGAGTTTGTGTGGGCTAAACTGTCTGTCCGAACATTATATCGTGTATGTGTGAGGGCAGGGGCGCAACTTTCACTTGGGACGGGGGAGACTGGGATGGGGACATGTGATTCTGATTCCCCCTCCAGTTTTATAATTGGAATGTGATACAAAAAGAGGCAGCGGTGTGCTTTAAGACCATGTGGACGTCTCCGAGCGGTCGGGTAGGCAGTTTGGAGTGTTTATCCCACTGGATAAAGATAAATATACAGTACCGGTCAAAAGTTTGGACACACCTACTCATTCAAAGGTTTTTCTTCATTTTTAAAACTATTTTCTACATTGTAGAATAATAGTGAAGACATCAAAACTATGAAATAACACGTGTCATGTAGTAAACAAAATATTTTTTATATTTGAGATTCCTTAAAGTAGCCACCATTTGCCTTGATGACAGCTTTGCACACTATTTCTGTAATATATATATATATATGTCCCCCCCACTTCTAAAACCAAAGTTGCACCCCTGTGTGAGGGTTTATTCGGACTCTTGCAGGGGTTTGCACTGAGTGGTCCTCTGGAGCGTTACGCAAACTCTGTCTGCCTGTGTAATTCCCAAGGAGAAATGAATGTGTGAGTACGACATGTCTGAGTATACGAGCTACTGAAAAAGAGAAGGTGGTTGTGCTAATAGGAGTACAGTATGTACCCTGTATAAGTATGGAAAGACAGTGAGTGATAGATGGGAGAGGCAACCACGATGCAAGCTGGGTTAAGCGTTGTTGGACACGTGGAGGGCCACCCACCACTAAACAATCACAGAGCCACTCAGCCCTGATTTCATGAGAGGGCCAGAGAGAGGCAGAGACGGGGGAGTCAAAAAGAACAAGGCCTTGTGTGGGTGATGTGATGAGCATAACAATATATACAAATAAACCTGATCAACAACAACAACCTTACACTGGCCAGCAGCACAGGCTGGCTCAGACTCAATTAGTTATTTAATACGCAATTTGATATCACTCTCGTATGCAATACAGTTAGTCTAAGATCCGTATAGGCGATGCAACAAATGAGATCAGGTTGAAAATGGCCGGAATAGAGCTTTTCCAAATGGGCCTCCCACGTGTGGATAATAATTCATTTATGCTCCTGTGTCATGAGGCTGCATGGAGAGCTGGCAGGGTTTGGAATTGTGTTGATGGAAAGAAGCATCAGGTCCTGACCTGGTTGGACTTTGCTGTGCTGGGTAAATAATTCAGTCTAGTGGAACTCTAGAGCTGCTGCTGGCTCTCTGCTCCCTCACTTTCTGGCCCCGTCCCCTGTGACATGGCTCTCTGCTCCCTCCCTCTCTGGCCCCGGCCCCTGTGACACAACTCTCTCAGGTTACTTCCTGTCACCCTAGAGGGTTTAGCTCCTGGGGTCACGACCTGCGGCTTCCATAAGGTCAGTCTGTGTGCATGTTTGGGGAGTTTGTGTGTGTGTGTGTACGTGTGTGATAAACTGCTGGAAAAGACTATGTAAGGAAACCACCTAGGCAGAGTTCAAGGTACATCATGTAAAACATAAAAAACACTGACTCCTTCAGGAAGTTATTCAGGGTGTGGGACTGTAGATATCTTCATGCTGAATGGCTAAGCGTCTTGGGCAGGGTGCTCTAAGCTCCTAATGCCGTGATCATTATATTCGACATGAGAGACCTACAGTGGAAGTCAGAAGTTTACATACACTTAGGTTGGAGTCATTAAAACCCGTTTTTCAACCACTCCACACATTACTTGTTAACAAACTATAGTTTTGGCAAGTCGGTTAGGACATCTACTTTGTACATGACACAAGTCATTTTTCCAACAATTGTTTACAGACAGATTATTTCACTTATAATTCACTGTATCACAATTCCAGTGGGTCAGACGTTTACATACACTGAGTTGACCGTGCCTTTAAACAGCTTGGAAAATGGCTTTAGAAGTATCTGATAGGCTAATTGACATCATTTGAGTCAATTGGAGGTGTACCTGTGGATGAATTTGAAGGCCTACCTTCAAACTCAGTGCTTGACATCATGGGAAAATCTAAATAAATCAGCCTAGACCAAAAAATTGTAGACATCCACAAGTCTTGTTCATCCTTGGGAGCAATTTCCAAACGCCTGAAGGTACCACGTTCATCTGTACAAACAATAGTACGCAAGTATAAACACCATGGGACCACGCAGCCGTCATACCGCTCAGGAAGGAGACGCGTTCTGTTTCCTAGAGATGAACGTACTTTGGTGCGAAAAGTGCAAATCATTCCCAGGACAACAGCAAAGGACCTTGTGAAGATGCTGGAGTAAACAGGTACAAAAGTATCTATATCCACAGTAAAACGAGCCCTATATCGACATAACCTGAAAGGCCACTCAGAAAGGAAGAAGCCACTGCTCCAAAACCGCCGTAAGAAAGCCAGACTACAGTTTGCAACTGCACATGGGGACAAAGATCTTACTTTTTGGAAAACTGTCCTCTGGTCTGATGAAACAAAAATAAAACTGTTTTGCCATAATTTACCATTGTTATGTTTGGAGGAAAAAGGGGGAGGCTTGCGAGCCAAAGAACCACATCCCAACCGTGAAGCACGGGGGTGGCAGCATCATGTTGTGGGGGTGCTTTGCTGCAGGAGGGACTGGTGCACTTCACAAAATAGATGGCACAATGAGGCAGGAAAATTATGTGGATATATTGAAGCAACATCTCAAGACATCAGTCTGGAAGTTAATGCTTGGTCGCAAATGGGTCTTCCAAATGGACAATGACCACAAACATACTTCCAAAGTTGTGTCAAAATGGCTCAAGGACAACAAAGTCAAGGTGTTGGAGTTGTCACAGGGAACTAGGTGTGTGAGGAATGGAATCAGGCGCAGAGAGTTCCACAGGGAACTCCAAAGTGCACTTTAATATGGCACAAACAAACAAGCCCACAACACAGGGCGCGGAAATATATGGACCACCCAAAAACACAGGGTACCAGGTCCAGAACACAAACACACCTAACTAACGCACACACGTAACACAAAATTAATCCCCCACAAAACAAGGGCGGGTAAACCTACTTTAAATAAGGAAGCCCATCAAGCGCACACAAATAGACACAGGTGCAACTAATAAGACAAAACAAACAGACAATGAAAAAGGAATCGGTGGCGGCTAGTAGGCCGATGACGACCGCCGAGCACCGTCCGAACAGGCAGGGGAGCCAACTTCGGCGGAAGTCGTGACAGGAGTGGCCATCACAAAGCCCTGACCTCAATCCTAAATTCAATTTGTGGGCAGAACTGAAAAAGCTTGTGCGAGTAAGGAGGCCTACAAACCTGACTCAGTTACACCAGCTCTGTCAGGAGGAATGGGCCAAAATACACCCAACTTATTGTGGGAAGCTTGTGGAAGTCTACCTGAAATGTTTGATCCAAGTTAAACAATTTAAAGGCAATGCTACCAAATACTAATTGAGTGTATATAATCTTCTGACCCACTGGGAATGTGATGAAAAAAATAAAAGCTGAAATAAATAATTCTCTCTACTATTATTGTGACATTTCACATTCTTAAAATAAAGTGGTGATCCTAACTGACCTAAAACAGGGATTTTTTTTACTAGGATTAAATGTGAGGAATTGTGAAAAACTGAGTTTAAATGGATTTGGCTAAGGTGTATGTAAACTTCTGACTTCAACTGTATATCCACAGATTGTATTCCTTTATTCACATGTACTGTACACATTTTGCTTCATTGTCATTCTCCAGGTCACATTATCTCGTCAAGTGCCGGTGGTGGGAAGAGTCAGACTTAAGGAGTATCAATCAGACGTCAGTGACTGAAGCCTGATAGCACTATTAATGGATCAGATTTCTGACAAACACTTGACCAACCAAAGACAAATTACAATCTAGGCCCAGCATCTCTGAAGGGAATGAATAGATGGAATGGGTGAGAATGGTTCAGCACCAGGCTACCAGGCCAGGTGCCTGAGTACAGAACAACCTGATGTTCAAAGGCTCAGCTAATCCTCACAGCTCTGCCACATTCCACAACCCTGCCCAGGACAGCTACCTTCCAACCTAGCTACTGCTGGAGCACAGTCTGCTACTGGTGGTGAACTCTCTACCACTGTTACCCTGGCACACCATCAGAGAGCCCACGGAGACTGGCTAGAAGCAGCGGAGGGCACCTACTATACAATGCAATGGATAGGATATTACTGGGTTCTACACCAACTAAACAAACAATACCCATGAAAACAGTTTATTGAGGATGAACATTTTCCCTGACCAGAACTGTGTATAATGTAGCAGCTTCGTGTGGGATTCAGGTTGTTTTCAGTTCAATTGTGTAGGCAGGCTTTTTAAGTAGATATGTTTAAAGTTAAAGTGCGCCCAGTCATGCTAGTTACTTTTTATGAAGGATTAACCAGGAGAGAAAACGGGGCTGTAGGAAGGATCTTACTTAGGACGGGGGAGGGATCTACCTTGCCTGTGTGTCATCTAAAACAATCCAGGATGTGAGAAGGCACAGCATCGCAGTGCTAGAGGCGTCACTACAGACTCTGGTTCAATACCAGTCTTGGTCTTAGCCGGCCGCGACCGGTAGTGCGGCTTGGCCGGGTCGTGTTTCGGAGGACGCATGGCTCTCAACCTTAGCCTCTCCCGAGTCGGTACGAGAGTTGCAGCGATCGGACAAGACTAACTACCAATTGGATATCACGAAATTGGGGAGAAAAAAAAGGGGTAAAAAGTTTGTTTTTTTAAAATTCCAAAGCTGGTCACCACGTGGCAGGGTTCAGCCAGCAATTGCGTGCCAGCATTGTGGCACACAGGGAAAGGCTAACTCGTGTGGCTAAGCCCCTAATGAATCGACTCCCTTGTCCATGGACAAACCCCCACAGATGACCTACGCACATTCATTCAGCTACTTTGCTCCAACTGAACAATCGACTGCAACCACAAAAAAATGTCCCAGGAGTGAAACACCACAGAGCAATAATATCAATATAACCAAGGACGGTACATGGTAAACAGAAAGCACAGACAAAACGGACATCACTCCTAGCGGGAGAGAACAGTCTTAAGAGCATATCTCATTCCTTCTCTAAGTGAGTGAGAATGACTTCTAGATCTGATGAATGCTTTGTACCTGCAGAAAGGACACTGGGTAAGAAATCTGATCTTGTCATTAAAACGCCATAAGAGACTGGGCTGTTCTTCAGGCTCAGAGACAAATTACCACAGACTAGCCCAACAGCCATATTGCCTTTGTCTAATGCACCGTGGATAGATCCGTAGGCTACCTTGCGTACCTCTTACAAAGGCTGATGCAAATCATCTATCCATACAATATTTCTACCAAGTGTGCTGATATTTAACTAAATCTTCAGGTATACTGGGTGTGCATCCAGTTAGTGTAAATATCAATACAAAAATACAGTATGTGAATTATAATAATGTAAAGTTAATTTTCTGTCTTACCTGTATATCAGGCACTGAATCAACTGTAACCCCCCCCCCCCCTTTTACAGAACCTCCTGTACTGAAGGCCCACAATGCCTGTTTTGTTGTCTGATATTAATAACCGATTTATGACTTGTCATCCTCTGTCCTCGTTCAGGGGGGCAGTAGCACAGTTCCTGTTCTTGCCCTGCTCCTGGACAAATCTAATAAGACCAACCACACGCCACAGGCAACCAAGGCTCTCCAACTCTCTGATTCCATTGATGCCTAGCGAGCTCATAACCGTAAAGCAAGAGAGCACACTTTCTATTCAAACAGGCGCAAAACATTCTCCCAAATCGATGTCGTGCTATTATCTACTCTTCTATTTCCTTTAATCAATAAAATATAAATTTGACATACAGTACGAGCCTATCTGATCATAATGATTATTACTGCCAGATACACATTTCAGAATCTCCTAAAAGAGCCACAAGATTATGCTTTTCCTTACTACAAGAGATCCTACTCTCTGTGAACAATTTGAACTGAATTGAATGAATTCAAAATTATTAACAAAAATTCTGTCGATGATCCTCTGATTTTTTGGGACGCCATGAATAAAATCACAATTAAAAGAAGATATCATAAATGGGAAAGATTTTAACGGATGTCAGAGACTTCTCTCAACAAACACTTTTTTCAAACCAGGTAGCAACTACTCTTTTCAAAGAGGAACTAAATCTATTGATAAGACAGAGAGCAGAATCTGCCATCCATCGAGTTAGACTCAACCATTACTTCCATGGTAATCGACCCAGTCGTCTACTGACCAACAAGCTACGCAGTAATGATCAATTAGCCAATATTGCAACTATTGAATTTGAATCAGGTGAATTACTATCAGAACCAAAATGTATTAACCAAAGATTCTCCCCCATTTTAATAAAGAATTGTATACCTCTGATTGTAAATCCACACCAAGCCAGATCAAATCAAATCAAATTTTATTGGTCACATACACATGGTTAGCAGATGTTAATGCGAGTGTAGCGAAATGCTTGTGCTTCTAGTTCCGACCGTGCAGTAATATCTAACAAGTATTCTAACAAAGATTGAGTCCTTTTTAAAAAAAGATATAAGAACTCTTCTCTCAACGGAGGAAGCCGGCTTGCTGGAAGCCCACGTCTTTCTCCATGAAATCAAAAGGGCATATTGGATAGCATGAATAAAGGCAAATTACCTGGTTGTGATGGTATTCCTCCTGAGGTCTATTTAACATTTTGGAAACAATTAGGTCCACTGTTACTTGAAATCATTAACTCAGCCATTCACAACGGTTCATTTGGAAAGGACGTAAATAGAGCACAAATTTGGCTGTTATAAAAAAAAAAGGTAAGGATGCCCCCTATCTTTGATAAACACAGATTGGTACATCTGGACTAAAGAGGGTTTGTTAAAAAAACTATTATCCTCAGATATCCTCCATCATGTATTACATATCTTACATGCTTCATCAGAAATCAAAGCTCCTTTGGGCAGTTCTCTCTCTCGACGCAGAAAAAGCTTTTGATAGACTAGAATGGTCGTATCTTTGGTCGGTTTTGGAACATATGGGACTTGGCTCCAATTGTATTCATATGATTAAAATACTATATACCAATCCCTCAGCCATAGCAATAAAAAGGCAATACATGCTTTGTTCCATTCAGAATAACTATAAGTATCAAGCAAGGTGATCCCATCTCACTTTTGCTCAAGTTATAAAATAATCTAACCAAATCTGCCCTATGGAATCTCTACTTATGGAATCCCAATAGATGCCCATTTTAAATATTAGGGAATAGATATTTCCTTCCTTAGATAAAACCATTGCCAGAAACACTCAATTCAATTTGGCCTCATTTGATGGACTAATATCTCAGTTGCTTTAACCAGAAAAATATATTTTGTCAAAATGAATATATTGCCACGGCTGAATTTCTGTACTTCATTGCTTCCCTTATCTCCCCGTTCTGGCTTTTGGGATAAAATCCATAGCGCGATTTAAACACTACCCGCAAAAAAGCAGTCTCAATGTCAACAGTGAAGAGGCGACTCCGGGATGCTGGGCTTTTAGGCAGAGTTTCTCTGTCCAGTGTCTGTTATTTTGCCCATCTTAATCTTTTATTTTTATTGGCCAGTCTGAGATATGGATTTTTCATTGCACCTCTGCCTAGAAGGCCAGCCTCCTGGAGTCGCCTCTTCACTGCTGACGTTAAGACTGGTGTTTTGCGGGTACTATTTAATGAAGCTGCCAGTTGAGTACTTGTGAGGCGTCAGTTTCTCAAACTAGACATTCTAATGTACTTGTCCTCTTGCTCAGTTGTGCACCGGGGGCCTCCCACTCTTTCTATTCTGGTTAGAGTCCGTTTGTACTGTTCTGTGAACAGCATAGGTGGAATTTTTTTTTAAATTCAATGAACTTTAATTAAATGAGTTGACTCTTCACATGGGACGGTTTCACTGAACAACAAAAGAAAGCGAATATTGAATGATCCCCAATGACCCATCGCATCTCCCAAAAACGATTTCAACATCTGTAAAATGATAGTCCAGAAACGAAAGCTTTGGTTGTCTTCCTCTCAAGGTTCCATGTCTTCTCCCTGGACCTCCTCAATGTCCACCTCTTGAACATCAGACTCTGAGGCCTCATCTTCACTGTCACTTTCCAACCTTGTTGAGGATGGCTCGTTGTCAGGCTCAAAAAGCCTTAAATTTGCCCGGACGGCCATCAATATTTCAACCCTTATATTGGTCAGTCTGTTGCGTCCGTGTTCCCAAACAAGGACCAGTTGCGCTCTGAGGCGGCTGATGTTGGTGGGATTTGGAGGATGATGGAGGCAACAGGGGAAAGAGCCTCTGATCCACAAAATCCCTTCCACCAGGTGGCTGATGAGATATGTTGGCACGACTGCCATGTTGCATCTCCATCCCAAAGCCCTTGCTGGGAAGTGTACTTCGCCAGACTGCCAATAACCTTGCCCTGATCCAGGCCAAGGTGGAGAGACACGGTAGTGATGAAACCATAGGCCTTGTTGATCTCTGCATCAGACAGGATGCTCTTGCCAGCATACTTGGGGTACAACATGTACTCTGCGGCGTGTATGGGCTTCAGGCAGAAGTCTTCATGCTTTTGATGCATTTCAAAACTGCAGTTTCCTCTGCTTGGAGCAACAGTGAAGTGGGCAGGGCAGTATGGATTTATTCTCTTACATCTGCAAGCAGAGTCTGAACATCAGACAGGATGGTATTGTCTCCATCAATCCGTACAATGGCTGCTGCTATAGGTTTCAGGAGTTTCAGGCTGCTTACCACACTCTCCCAAAATAAATCATCCAGGAGGAGCCTCTTGATGGGGTTGTCCATATCGGCAGACTGTGATATGGCCATTTCTTGGAGAGACTCCTTCCCCTCCAGAACACTGTCAAACATGATGACAACACCAGCCCAATGGGTGTTGCTGGGCAGCTTCAATGTGGTGCTCTTATTCTTCTCACTTTGCTTGGTAAGGTAGATTGCTGCTATAACTGGATGACCCTTCACATACCTAACCATTTCCTTGGCTCTCTTGTAGAGTGTATCCATTGTTTTCAGTGCCATGATGTCCTTGAGGAGCAAATTCAATGCATGAACAGCACAGCCAATGGGTGTGACGTGAGGGCAGGACTCCTCCACTTTAGACCAAGCAGCCTTCACTGTCTGTCACCAGTGCAAATACCTTCTGTGGTCCAAGGTCCTTTATAGACTGCCTTCAGCTCATCTGCAATGTAGAGACCGGTGTGTCTGTTGTCCATTGTGTCTGTGCTCTTGTAGAATGCTGGTTGAGGGGTGGAGATGATATTGTTAATTATTCCTGGCCCACGAACATTCGACCACCCATCAGAGATGATTGCAATACAGTCTGCTTTCGCTATGATTTTCTTGACCTTCACTTGAACTCTGCATCCAGCAAATTAGTAGATAAAGCATGTCTGGTTGGAGGGGTGTATGCTGGGTGAAGAACATTCAGAAATCTCTCCCAATACACATTACCTGTGAGCATCACAGGTGAACCAGTTGCATACACAGCTCGAGCAAGACATTCATAAGCATTTCTCTGACTACGTTCCTCCATTGAGTCAAATAAACTTCTGATTACAGGAGGACCATGAGCTGTTGCTATCGATGTGGTGTCTGATTCATCATTTTCACCATGAAAATGATCTTGAGAATCAGCTGTACATGTGATGGACTTTTGTCAGAGGTTGCTTGTTGTGAGCGCTGAGGGAACTTTATGCACTTGGCCAGATGATTCTGCATCTTTGTTGCATTCTTCACATATGATTTGGCACAGTATTTGCAAATGTACACAGCGTTTCTTTCTACATTAGCTGTAGTGAAATGTCTCCAAAAAAAATACAATTCCATGTACAGATAAATAGTTAAACAGTTAGATTAAACAAGTCCTTTGTAGGATAAATGTTTTAAAATGAAACATATATGGAAACAGGTGAATTAACACTCCTCAGTTAGCAGGCTCAAGCAAGCTAAAACCCACATGGTAGCAAAAACTAACTAGCAGAAATGATTAACAAGTTAGAAATGATTTAAACACATGTGTGTATGTCATATAAAATATATTCACCCCACCCAGTATTGTAATCAAAACTTACCAGAATGCATGTCGTCCTTGGCTCAGACAGTGTAGTAGTGTGGGCTCAATAGCATCTCATTAGTGTGCAAGATCTTGAGAATCAGCTGTACATGTGATGGAAGATTACACTGTGCATGCAGAGGGTTGCAATTCTATTGAATTGGGGATAGCAACCCTAATCTACACACAATACCTCATAATGACAAAGTGAAAACAGGATTTTTGAAATGTTTGAAAATGTATTAAAACCCAGAAATACCTTATTTACAGAAGTATTCAGACCCTTTGCAATGAGACTCGAAATTGAGCTCAGGTGCATCCTGTTTCCATTGAGATGTTTCTACAACTTCATTGGAGTCCACCTATGTTAAATTCAATTGATATGGGACATGATTTGGAAAGGCACACAGATGTCTATATTATGTCCCACAGTTGACAGTGCATGTCAGAGCAAAAACCAAGCTATGAGGTCGAAGGAATTATCCGTAGAGCTCCGAGACAGGGTTGTGTTGAGGCACAGATCTGCAGAAGAGTACCAAAAACATTCTGCAGCATTGAAGGTCCCCAAAAACACAGTGGCCTCAATCATTCTTAAATGGAAGAAGTTTGGAACCACCAAGACTCTTCCTAGAGCTGGCCACCCTGCCAAACTGAGTAATCGGGGGAGAAGGTTCTTGGTCAGGGAGGTGACTAAGAACCTGACAATCGCTTTGACAGAGCTCTAGAGTTCCTCTGTGGAGATGGAACAACCATCCAGAAGGACAACCATCTCTGCAGCACTCTACCAATCAGGCCTTTATGGTAAAGTGACCAGACGGAAACCACTCCTCAGTAAAAAGCACATGACAGCCCGCTTGGAGTTTGCCAAAAAGCACCTAAAGATTCTCAGACCATGAGAAACAAGATTCTCTGGTCTGATGAAACTCTTTGGCCTGAATGCCAAGCGTCATGTCTGGAGGAAACCTGGCACCCTTTCTATGGTGAAGCATGGTGGTGGCAGCATCATACTGTGGGGATGTTTTTCAGCGGCAGGGACTGGGAGACTAGTTAAGATCGAGGCAAAGATGAACGGAGCAAAGTATAGCGAGATCCTTGATGAAAACCTGCTCCAGAGCGCTCAGGACCTCAGACTGGGGCAAAGGTTCATCTTCCAACAGGACCACGACCCTAAGCACACAGCCAAGCCAAGAGACCTGAAAATAGCTGTGCAGCAACACTCCCCATCCAACCTGATAGAGCTTGAGAGGATCTGCAGAGAAGAATGGGAGAAACTCCCCAAATACAGGTGTGCCAAGCTTGTAGCGCCATACCCAGGAAGACTCAAGGCAGTAATTGCTGCCAAAGGTGCTTCAACAAAGTACTGAGTTAAGGATCTGAATACTTCCCAAAGGCACAGTAAGACTACTTTTGGAAAGCTCTTATTCTGAGCTAGCCATTAAAAAAGTATGGTCCACAGATGTAATAGAATCTGAACAACCCTGTTAACTGGAACAGAATATGGAAATATATGACCATGGCATCCCGTAACCCGAAATATTAACTTAAGTTTGTTCACAGACTGTATTTAACACCAAGGAAACGTTTTACGATGAGATTGGCCTCAACTCCCAACTGTTCACTGTGTCCCCTAAATCAGGTAAGCACATTCCTCCATATGATGTGGGAGTGAGTGCCTGCTGTTAAATGCTTCTGGGGAAAAGTTACGAAATTCATTCACAGTATGTTACTTACTGAGTATAGTTTATTGAATCTCTCAATCAATTAGAGATGATTACTGCTTGCAGGCAGCACTGCCGCAAAATAAGTCTTTGATGTTATTTTTCCTTTTTTTGAGGGGAAGCCTACAGGTTTTATAAATGTTTAATTTGAAATGGATAATGTACCTGTATCTCCCCCAACAATAAATAACAAAACAAAGAACATTTGAGGGAGATTACCACACTGTTCAGAACTCCAAGGTGATTAAAGTTGGAATTGCAAAATCAGCAGTCAGTCAAGGTGGAATAATTGACCAATCATGTTATTATCCAGTTATTACCATAAATACATGATATTTATTACTGTACAACCTATTTCTTTCAGCTCAAGAAAATTAACTGATTACAACACAAGTTTAGATCTACTTTATCACTGTGACTGGCTTGGCACAATCTAAGTTTAGTTTACATCATTAGGCAAGCCCTACTTCAGTCGTCTAAGCCCTTGAAAAATGCGAAGCACCTGCTGTGCTGATGGATAACATAACATTGTTCAACTCTGGGGTGCACAGATACAGGATTTAAGCAATGCAATCACTTTCATCAAGAGCTTTTCTCCAATTATTTTCTTTCAAGGGCAGGAATCTGGAGGAATTGAGGGCAACGGAAGAAAATAAAGTAAGTTAATAGTAGGTAAGCTATGGCAAGCATATGGATGGACTAAAAGAGTGTACTACTTACTCCATCGATTCAGTAAGCTATTCATATGCATCTTGTGATGGGTGGACAGGAGGGTTGCACAGTCAGTCCCACAGTGTGTGTAAACACAAGCAAGACCAGCAGAAGTTAGTACCTTTGTCCAGCAGCTGAGAGAGACCAGACCACAAACATTATGAACACAAAGCCACAGACAGGGGACAACGCAACTAAAGGTGATTAAACATGCAAATAAGTGTCACTGTCACACCACAAGATACACATGAAACATTCCACTATTGGTGATAAAACTATTATTGCACTTTCAGTAGGCTGCTTGTGTAATCTGGATGGATGACATAGGGACCTATAAGATATTACGTAACATTTCTAATTATATTGGGATATGATTTCATTCTTAACGTCACCTATCATTCGAACCTTACTACTTACTGCGGCAAACTGTTGTATAGTTGAGCGTTTTCTTCAATGAACTTCCCTGGCTGCGTCGTAGATGAAAATAAATATTTCCCCATAGAGGTTGCGCCAGCTCCGCAACACTTTTAGCGCGTTCATGCGAGTGTCTCACAAACAGAGTAAACAATGCCTCAATCCCAATCAGTCACCGTCGGGTTCAGTTGTTGTGCAGAAACTGAACCCACGCAGGTTGATGAAATCAGATTACATGTATGCCTTATCTGTTGCCTCCCTGCAATTACATGACACACTGCCCTTCAACCGGTCACTCGGTAAAAAGTGAGACCAATGACAGCGGTGCCCAGTCCTGCCCCCCCCACCCCACCCCAGACAGCTGCCGCAATGGGAAACTTTCGTATTCCAAAGAACCGTTTGTTCTCATAACCTTTTCACTTCTGTGTTCTGTAAAGCAAGTCTAGATGACCTCCCAAAATGTTAACCCGGCAATAACTGAACAATTCTTGATTTATTGAATAACATCCCTATTCCACATGTTAAACTAATTCCCCATAGACATTCAACAAGTTTGCTTGCAGCTGGTTTATACAACTCTTATAATACATTCACCTATTAGGCCTATGAGTATTATTCAGCTATAGGCATTTATTTTTGACCCGAGGCAGTGAATATGCAGTCCATATTGTATCATGAAATGGCATAGGACGCACTCTGGTGGTCATCTTGTGTAACAAATTGATGTTCATAAAGTATGGCCATTACCCATGATGGCCTGAAAACGTGTGTCCAAGTGCTTCAACAATACCCGACAGCAAAGCACCCAAAAATAATGTGACAGAGACGGGAGACATTGCAGAAAGTTAACTGTAATTTACTCAAATAATGAACTGGATACAATAGATTCAATTATTATGAGCTCTTGTTTTGTGAGAAGCTCTGTTATGCTATGACAATTCAATGGTATTTGTATAGTATGTTGGCATGCATTTGGGTAGAGGCACCAAAGCTCTCACTACAATGGATGGCATTATGCTACAGTACATTGTGTGATATGGACAATAAAGGTAATCCTAGCCCTTTCAATAAGATTGGGCAAAGACTGAAACAAAAAGGGAAAATGAAATATATGTATAAATACAAATATAATACAGAGTTCCGTGGGTTGCATTTAATTCAGCCCTGTAGTCAAACCCAACCTCTTCTATGATATAATGAAGGGGAGGGTAGCACTTTCATGTGGAGTGATAAAATAAGTTGTCATTTCATTTTCTTCCCTCGTCGGCTCAGGGATTCAAACTAGCAACCTTTCGGTCACAGGCCCAGCGCTCTAACCGCCGCTTCTGATCTGGACTGAGGTCATAGTCAGTATCTTCTCCTTCCTTTTAATATTCCATCATATTATTCCTGAACATTTTACACAAGATGGTGAGATCCCCAAACAGGTACTGCCATACCAAGTGGTCAGCTACTGTATACAGAGACCTCAATTAGATACTGTACCCTCCAACAACACAGTATACATGACAGACCAATGACAGGGTGGAGCGCTGCACCACAGTGACATTTCGTATGCATAGTAAGTAATAAGTCTTAAAAAACACACAACATTCAATTCAGATTGTTTTAACATACAGTAGTGACATGCAAGAAATGTCCCCTCCCCCCACCCCCCAAAAAATATATATGTACCGTTATCATACATTCAACACGTTGGTGCTGAAAAAAATCTGTATGTTGGAAGCATTAATTGTTGAATTAATGTTGTTTCAAAGATATACTATGGAACCACAAACATGTCCAGCGACTGTAGCTATCCATACACAAACACAGTCTATCTACGTGCAAAAAAAAGGCAAGAGGTAAACATTAAAAAAAGAAAATTAAAACATGCCACAAGACAACTAGGAAGATCATTCGACCGCTTAGCCATGGAAAAAGAGTTGCACTCCAGTGGCAATGTCTGAGTTCTACTAGCACGTTTGTATCTTACCATATCTGATGACAACTTTATCTAATTCAAACGAATTCCAACACTTCCGTAACAGATATGTCATGCATAGATTTGTACAAGAGGTCTGCAGCCACACGATATGCCTGGGAGTGAAATTCATTTGTAAGAGACAATAACTCCTATCATTTCACAATGACATTGCAATTAGAAATAGTCACTTGTTTTAAAGGTGTTTGCTATTAGTTTACAAAATACACAATTGAATTTATTTTTGGTGTCCTGAAAATGAGAGGTTTAAAAACCACACCCGTCAATCTATTACCATATAAAAAACTTAAAGAAACAAACATGCCACAAACACATTATTTTGGCTTGAGCTTCAACATTGTATCATCTCCCTTGGCCCGCCACACGTTTTAAGAAGTAAGTGCGTTAGAAAACACGGCATTTTTTAAAAGCTCTTCACCAGTTGTAGTAACTGGGAGACATTTTACAACAAACCATTAGTGAGGACTGAATGAATCAAATAAATAGTTTGTGCCTGGATAACTAATTCTATGATTGTGCAGCGTAAACAATGGCTGCACTGGGAAAGAAACAAACCCACATGCATACCAGGAATGTAGTAAATCTATTGTTCGTTTCAATAAACCTCTCCTGTTTATCGTTACAAAACTGTCCACATTAATGGTGAGTGGTCCAGACAATCATAGTTAAGTAACTTGCTCTATTAATATGTGGGGGACAGGGGTCGCCCCTTGAAAATGTACAACCGTCCCCCATACCCCTGTAGTAAACGTGAGAGCCTTTTCAAACGGAGGAGGCCTGGAGAAACACATGTACCTAGGCTAAAATACAGACCTTTATATCAGAAGCCTGTGACAGAGCATGCTATGACTAGAAACATGAGCATGCATTACAGATGGGTGTTAGTGAGTGACAGTCAGGAGGGAGCTTTCACCAAAAGGGTGTTCAGGCTCCCGTCACATCCCTATAACAGTCCTGTCCACCTCCACAAAATACATTAGTGTCTTCAACCAACATAATTCGCTAGCATGCCTTCACCCTCGCGCTGACAAACCACACCGCATCAGGAAAGAGTCTCATCTTCGCCCACCAAGGGCAGGTCCATACTTCTCATGCCCTCCCCGCTCTCTTGTTTCCTAGGAAACAAACCGGAGGAGCAGAATTCAATACAGCCACCAGTGCTAAGTACCTGTGTCAATTCTAGCACTGTAGAGATACAGCTAGTTAACCTCAGTTTAGCTGGGAAACTGAGTGGAACCATTCACTTGTTAGCTACGTAACTGGAGAGATTGAGCAGAGAGGGAACTTAGCAAGCTGTTAGTTGAACATTCAGGTCAGAGATTTAAAAAACAACATCAAAGTAGTTCACTGGTATGTCCTTGGGAGGGAGGAGGGTATTGTGATGCTGCATGCGGAGGAATCAATGACCCATTTTTTAAATACAGATATTCGGCCAAATTTAAATCAGGGTTTTCACAGGGAAAGTGTTTAGGCTGCAGTTCTATAAGTGCTTGGCCAAGGATGAGATTGATTCATTCTAATTTGCTGACTTGACGGTTTCTGCTCTGCTCATTGCTGTACAGTTCACACTTGACCAGAAACACCTTAGATTGCACTTGGTCGTACGGGAACCCCAGGTCACCCCAGTTGGGGATCAGCAAGAGGTTCCCAGACATGGTTTCAAGTACCCCTGTGTATTGGCTATAATTATTCCCTTGACTGCATGTTGATCTGTTACACAGGAGCACTTGACGACAAACACCACTCATGCCTATGGACTTAAGTGAGTTTCATACCACTTGAATAGTATTGAGCTAGATAGGCAGGCAAGGCAGTGGCAGGCCCATAGTCCTTTACCTTCTTTGGTTACTATGAATGTAGCAGCATCTCACATTGCCCGCTCTCCCTTTGCTGGCGGGCAGGAGGGGGAGGGGGGGGGGGGCAGATTAAGAGGTTGCTACAGCAAGCACAGACGAGTATATCACAAGTAAATCTTAACACCATCTACGTGACATCCTACTATAATTTAATGACAAGTAAGAATCAATTTCGCAAGATAAGAATAGTTAGCCATGTACAAAATAGCTTTTCTATTGCAATATGAAGCTACATTACATTATTAAGTGATTGTAGAATTGCACATTTCTGGAAACTATCTTAAAATTGCCAGGTTTTCCAGAAATGTTCCGGAAATAAGTAGAAAATCCAGAATCCAAAACCAGGATTTTGAGAAAACCTGAGAAAAACACAGATATTTTGCAACCCTAACTGTTTAGAAAAGATGTTTCTCTACTGACTAGAGAGCAGTGTAAAAGGCCTAAGAGATGGGAACTTACGTGAGCACGTGTCCTGGTGCAGACAGACCGGTGCCTCGGTCTTCGGTTCTCTGGCGGCCCCAGTCAAAGGGGTTCCCAAAGGAGCGCTTCCTCAGCATGGTCCTCACCAGGATCTACAGAGACAGAGAGACATTTGAATGGGCTACACCACAGAGTTAAGATTGACACCTGTCACAGAGCAGAGTGGCTGTGAACAAATGTCCTACGTTTATCATTCACTTTTTCTGGTCAAACAGTCGTTTATTAGTTACAACACTTCATATCAAGTTCGCCCTCGTGGTTTAATGACTTTATAACTTCTGTGTAACCAGTGTAACTACCCAGCTGTACAACAGTAATTGTAGATGAAACAATCAAAAGAGCTGAAAGGAAACTGATGATATTAAATCAATGAATGAACATTCATAAGGTATCTTTTGTGAACTGTAAAGTGTGGCCTCTTGTCCCAGTACACGAAGAGACTGCCTGCTGGAAATGAGCCTGAGTGTGAGTTCTGAGCCAGTGCTATCATGTTTAATCTCGTGCTATCGTGTTTAATCCAGTGCTATCATGTTTAATCCCGTGCTATCATGTTTAATCCAGTGCTATCATGTTTAATCCAGTGCTATCATGTTTAATCCCGTGCTATCATGTTTAATCCCGTGCTATCATGTTTAATCCAGTGCTATCATGTTTAATCCCGTGCTATCATGTTTAATCCCGTGCTATCATGTTTAATCCAGTGCTATCATGTTTAATCCCGTGCTATCATGTTTAATCCCGTGCTATCATGTTTAATCCCGTGCTATCATGTTTAATCCCGTGCTAATCAAATCAAAAATCAAATCAAATTTGATTTGTCACATACATATGGTTAGCAGATGTTAATGCGAGTGTAGCGAAATGCTTGTGCTTCTAGTTCCGACAATGCAGAACTAACAATTCCAAAACTACTACCTTATACACACAAGTGTAAAGGGAAAAAGAATATGTACATAAAGATATATGGATGAGTGATCGTACAGAACGGCATAGGCAAGATGCAGTAGATGGTATCGAGTACAGTATATACATATGAGATGAGTATGTAAACAAAGTGGCATAGTTTAAAGTGGCTAGTGATACATGTATTACATAAAGATGCAGTAGATGATATAGAGTACAGTATATACTTAGACATATGAGATGACTAATGTATTGTATGTAAACATTATATTAAGTAGCATTGTTTAAAGTGGCTAGTGATATATTTTACATCAATTCCCATTATTAAAGTGGCTGGAGTTGAGTCAGTGTGTTGGCACTAGCCACTCAATGTTAGTGGTGGCTGTTTAACAGTCTGATGGCCTTGAGATAGAAGCTGTTTTTCAGTCTCTCGGTCCCAGCTTTGATGCACCTGTACTGACCTCGCCTTCTGGATCATAGCGGGGTGAACAGGCAGTGGCTCGGGTGGTTGTTGTCCTTGATGATATTTATGGCCTTCCTGTGACATCGGGTGGTGTAGGTGTCCTGGAGGGCAGGTAGTTTGCCCCCGGTGATGCGTTGTGCGGACCTCACTACCCTCTGGAGAGCCTTACGGTTGTGGGCGGAGCAGTTGCCATACCAGGCGGTGATACAGCCCGACAGGATGCTCTCGATTGTGCATTGTGTAGAAGTTTGTGAGTGCTTTTGGTGACAAGCCGAATTTCTTCAGCCTCCTGAGGTTGAAGAGGCGCTGCTGCGCCTTCTTCACGATGCTGTCTGTGTAGGTGGACCAATTCAGTTTGTCTGTGATGTGTACGCCGAGGAACTTAAAACTTACTACCCTCCCCACTGCTGTTCCATCGATGTGGATAGGGGGGTGTTCCCTCTGCTGTTTCCTGAAGTCCACAATCATCTCCTTAGTTTTGTTGACGTTGAGTGTGAGGTTATTTTCCTGACACCACACGCCGAGGGCCCTCACCTCCTCCCTGTAGGCCGTCTCGTCGTTGTTGGTAATCAAGCCTACCACTGTTGTGTTGTCCGCAAACTTGATGATTGAGTTGGAGGCGTGCGTGGCCACGCAGTCGTGGGTGAACAGGGAGTACAGGAGAGGGCTCAGAACGCACCCTTGTGGGGCCCCAGTGTTGAGGATCAGCGGGGTGGAGATGTTGTTACCTACCCTCACCACCTGGGGGCGGCCCGTCAGGAAGTCCAGTACCCAGTTGCACAGGGCGGGGTCGAGACCCAGGGTCTCGAGCTTGATGACGAGTTTGGAGGGTACTATGGTGTTAAATGCTGAGTTGTAGTCGATGAACAGCATTCTCACATAGGTATTCCTCTTGTCCAGATGGGTTAGGGCAGTGTGGTTAAGATTGCATCGTCTGTGTGTAATCCCGTGCTATCGTGTTTAATCTTGTGCTATTGTGTTTAATCCAGTGCTATCGTGTTTAATCCAGTGCTATCATGTTTAATCCCGTGCTATCATGTTTAATCCCGTGCTATCATGCTTAATCCAGTGTTAAAGCTAGAATCCTTAACTGAAACAATATCAACGCATTTACCCCGCCCGTTTTGATAAAAAGCTGAGGGATGGGCCTGGAGAAATATAACCACTCTTTAATTCATAAACAGGGATATGGATATCAAAATTATAGTTTAAAACCATGTTTTGAGGCTGTGCAGTGTCCGTTTACATTTACGATGTTAACAAACATTGGAGCAAAACAGGTTTATATGTTGGGTTCTGATGGGGTGCGACAGTTGAACTAAACTCATGAGGCATTTACAGTGGGGAGAACAAGTATTTTTTATACACTGCCGATTTTGCAGGTTTTCCTACTTACAAAGCATGTAGAGGTCTGTAATTTTTATCATAGGTACACTTCAACTGTGAGAGACGGAATCTAAAACAAAAATCCAAAAAATCATACAATGTGATTTTCAAGTAATTAATTTGCATTTTATTGCATGACATAAGTATTTGATCACCTACCAACCAGTAAGAATTCCGGCTCTAACAGACCCGTTAGTTTTTCTTTAAGAAGCCCTCCTGTTCTCCACTCATTACCTGTATTAACTGTACCTGTTTGAACTCGTTCCCTGTATAAAAGACACCTGTCCACACACTCAATCAAACAGACTACAACCTCTCCACAATGGCCAAGACCAGAGAGCTGTGTAAGGACATCAGGGGTAAAATTGTAGACCTGCACAAGGCTGGGATGGGCTACAGGACAATAGGCAAGCAGCTTGGTGAGAAGGCAACAACTGTTGGCGCAATTATTCGAAAATGGAAGAAGTTCAAGATGATGGTCAATCACCCTCGGTCTGGGGCTCCATGCAAGAGCTCACCTCGTGGGGCATCAATGATCATGAGGAAGTTGAGGGATCATCCCAGAACTACACAGCAGGACTACACAGCTGGTCAATGACCTGAAGAGAGCTGGGACCACAGTCTCAAAGAAAACATTAGTAACACACTACACCGTCATGGATTAAAATCCTGCAGCGCATGCAAGGTCCCCCTGCTCAAGCCAGCGCATGTCCAGGCCAGTCTGAAGTTTGCCAATGACCATCTGGATGATCCAGAGGAGGAATGGGAGAAGGTCATGTGGTCTGATGAGACAAAAATAGAGCTTTTTGGTCTAAACTCCACTCGCAGTGCTTGGAGGAAGAAGAAGGATGAGTACAACCCCAAGAACACCATACCAACCGTGAAGCATGGAGGTGGAAACATCATTCTTTGGGGATGCTTTTCTGAAAAGGGGACAGGACGACTGCACTGTATTGAGGGGAGGATGGATGGGGCCATGTATCGCGAGATCTTGGCCAACAACCTCCTTCCCTCAATAAGAGCATTGAAGCGGGGTCGTGGCTGGGTTTTCCAGCATGACAACGACCCGAAACACACAGCCAAGGAAACTAAGGAGTGGCTCTGTAAGAAGCATCTCAAGGTCCCGGAGTGGCCTAGCCAGTCTCCAGATCTGAACCCAATAGAACATCTTTGGAGGTAGCTGAAAGTCCGTATTGCACAGCGACAGCCCCGAAACCTGAAGGATCTGGAGAAGGTCTGTATGGAGGAGTGGGCCAAAATCCCTGCTGCAGTGTGTGCAAACCTGGTCAAGAACTACAGGAAACGTATGATCTCTGTAATTGCAAACAAAGGTTTCTGTACCAAATATTAAGTTCTGCTTTTCTGATGTATGAAATACTTATGTGATGCAATAAAATGCAAATTAATTACTTAAAAATCATACAATGGGATTTTATGGATTATTGTTTTAGATTCCGTCTCTCACAGTTGAAGTGTACATATGATAAAAATTACAGACCTCTACATGCTTTAAGTAGGAAAACCTGCAAAATCAGCAGTGTATCAAATACTTGTTCTCCCCACTGTATAAGTTATATTCTTCAAGAATCAATGGGCACATATCAATGGTCCCAAAAAAGGAAGTATCAACTACAGATTCTAGCTATGAAGGCAGTGCAGTGTGGCCTGTGTGTGTCCTCCTCCCACCACTCACCACAGTGGCCAGACTGGGGATGTGTTTGACAGAGTTCTCAACCTCCTCCTCGGTCACCTCGATCAGCATGCAGCAGTTATCGTCCTCCAGAGGGAGGGGCTCCGCTCCTCGCCGCGTCACCCACGGGTGCACCTGGAGGGAGCAGAGAGAGGCCCAACGTGATGCAGCCACACACACTAGGTGCATTACAAACACACACGCAAATCACTAAAAAGCAGACCTTAATCTGCGGTACTGATATCCTGGTCTCTGGATTCTTGTCAAGCATCTTCAGTAGCAGATCTTTCAGATCATCAGATAAGTCTGAACTGTAGGGGCCACAACAAGAGTTAGGGTCCTTCATTAATCATGGATCGTATCCCCTCCCAGTAGAGTTGAATGGAGAACTCACTGCTCTGGCAGCTCCACTGGCTGAGTCTTGATCTTCTGATGAAGACTGATGATGCGTTCATCCATAAAGGGACACTGTTGACAGGAGTCACATTCAAATGAGAACTCGTCAGGTGAAACATGTTCCGTATCGGTCATAAGGCTGAACTATTGCATCATGCAGCTGTGGATTGTAATATAGAGCAGAGTAGGAGGAGAGGTTTACCACTCCGAACACGAAACAGTACAGCGTCACTCCCATGGCCCAAACGTCCAATGCCTATAAGAAGAAACAGAATTCACTTAAAACCCACATCATTTCCTCATAACAGCTGCCCTTAAGGAATTTCAGAGAGAAGCTCACTGACAGAAGCTCATTCACCTTGCCAGAGAAGTTCTTCCTGGTCTCGGAGAGGGTCTCGGGGGCGAGGAAGGCGGGCGTGCCTACCGTGCTGGTGAGAAGGGCGTCGGCCCCCTCAAACTGGTTACTGACCCCGAAGTCAGCGATCTTAATGTGACCGTCCTCCCCAACCAGGAGGTTAGAGGGCTTGATGTCCCGGTGGATGATCCTCTGGTAATGCACTGGAAAACAACAGCACAGTATTATTAGTCATTTAGCAGAGGCTCTCACGGTAACGAGTCATACATTTGACTACTTGTCATTTGTCCCTCTGTAACCACTGTGCTGCTAAACGGTATCGCTTCCTTCACAGTCCCTGTCCATAGCACGGCTTTAACTAGTGACCCTCTGCCCGCAAACACATAACCATCTGCTTGTTATTCTTATTGTGTTACTTTTTATTTCAGCCTACTTGGTAAATATTTTCTTCTTCTTGAACTGCACTGTTGGTTAAGGGCTTGTAAGTCAGCATTTCACGGTAAAGTCTACACTTGTTGTATTCGGCGCGTGTGGCAAATAAAGTTTGATTTGACAACCTACTAAGCACTGAAAAGGATCTGATTCAACGGCACCATTTTAAGCTGTGGGTGAGTTGTTCCGGTGCGATCTCAATCTGTTACAAACACACCTCTGTATAACACCTCCTGAAGATACAGGGAAAGGAGGACTCTTTGTGTTAAAGTGAAGGGGGGGTGTCTGAGTAGTTGTATGTGGGAGAGGAAGAGAGGTTTGAGTGCTGCTTGAAGTACCCTTATAGTGCATCTCTCTCCCTCCATCTCTCCGTGTGTACTGCTCTGGTAGAAGACAGAGCTTGTGGTAAGCCTGGGTGCCCCGAATGGCACCCTATGCCCTCATATAGTGCACTACTTTGACCAGAGCCCCATATAGGAAATAGTCCCAAATGGTACCCTATGCCCTATATAGTGCACTACTTTAACCAGAGCCCCATATAGGAAATAGTCCCAAATGGTACCCTATGCCCTATATAGTGCACTACTTTAACCAGAGCCCCATATAGGAAATAGGGTGCCACTTAGGATGTGCTTGAGTGCAATAATGCCACTGAAAGCTATTGTGATTATGTGCATTGTGGAAAGGAGGCAGTGGGTGGCTGAAGAGCAGAAGAGTAGCTAATCAGAAGAAGACCATTGTGCTCTCCCAAATGTTTGGTGGGTGCGTAAAACCCGCCAATTCAGACAAGCAAAAAAGGTGCGATGGGTCCACACTCAAAAAGAGGTCGCATGAAGCTTACTTCATTTGTATTATTGTCACTGCGTCAGGGATCGCGTACACAGATGTTCAGGCTTCGCAGCCAGGGTGTGGGTGCAAATCTTTTTCATTCACAACAACAATTTATAGGGAACACAGGTGAGCTACCGGTGTGCAGCAACAAAGAGAGGGAGAGCACAGACAGTACTGTGATTAGAGAAGAGAACCCACTCACAGAACTCAATCCCCCTGACTAGGTCTTGGAAGTAGAACCGAGCTTGGTCCTCATTTAGCGGCTTGTCCGTGGGCAACTCCTCCATCACAGCCCTGTGCACGAGCGAGACACACACACAAACAGACACAGCGAGAGAGCAGTAAATTGAGCGTCAGTGCTTAACGAGATTGAGCTCACTCCAGCTTATACTGATTACAGTAGCAAGAGGATTAACCCACCCCTTTTTGACCAGCTCGAACACTGTAAAAAGAACAGAGATGCCGTCATTACTACATCATCAACGCTTTAGCTAGTTAGTTATTATGATTAAAATGATCAAATCTGTGAATGGGTCTGATTAGGAAGTGAGTGGGATGTGTGTGTCTCACACCTCATAACGATGTTGAACAGTGACTGCGTAATGTGAACTGAAGGGATATCTATATCTATCTATCTGTGTGTGTGTGTGTGTGTGTGTGTGCGCTGATAAGCGCAGAATCAGGCCAATCTTACCCATGTACAGATGGTCCTCACCAGGGTCGTCAAGAACCTGGCAGGAGAAGAGAGGGACGCAGGTTCAGAGGAGCACACATACTAGACCGACAGCACACTACAATACTAGCAGTCTGTTGTAAACACAAACCCACTTGCAATCACTGACAGTGCCACGGTGCCAACGAGCAGTCACAATAATATTGTATGACATTTTTGACAAAACAATTGAAGCAGAGAGGTTCCTGTCTCATGAAAATAACACTGAACTCAAACAGTGACAATGTATTGCTAATGTATTATGCATTGGCAACACACAACAGCTTGTGTTAAGAGGACAAACACCATCCAGATTGTAGAGCCTCACCTCCACTAGCTTCACTACATTGGGATGGTCCAGCTTTTTTAGGATGGCAATCTCCTGGTAGACCCGTTCTAGCGGTCCTTTTGGCTGAGGGGGGCCTTCGGGGGCTGCTTTGGCTCCGCGGGGGGGTGGTCTCCCTGCAGGTGGACAGGAAGGAGGAGGGAGGGAGGGGAGAAAGTGTAGTGGTCTGGTTAGTCTACAGCAGTGGTCACCAACCGGTTCGATCGCGATCAACTGGTCGATCTCCAAGGCATTCCTAGTCGATCACCAAACATTTCTGTAAAAAAAACTACGATAAAGCCTTGCGTTCCTATTATTTAAAATTCCTTTCACACTGTTGGCGGTAGGTGCACTTGATTCAGCAGCCCTAGCGCCGGGAAGGCAAAGTGTTCCCATTTTGAACAATTTCATGTGTCTGAACGTAGAACTCTGCCTACCTGGCAGGCCCAGAGAGCAAATCAAGTGTACCTATAGGCCTACAGCTGGCCAATCAGAAAGCCCAGATCACTGTGTTTGCACAGTTTCCTCGAGCCATAGACTGTGAAAAGAAACCTCGAACGCACATCAAAGTTGATACCGAGAGATTTCAAAAACATGACTTGAGTCAACGAATACAGCAGAGCACTGATGAGTAAGTTCATGTTTAAGTCATTATTCAGCACTGTCAATACTTTGTTCAAAACTTTTATAAGCCATAAAATGTGCATCCCTACTTCTACTCACACTACAACCAGCACTGCAGCTGTGTGAATGAGTACAACCAGCACTGCAGCTGTATGAATGAGTACAACCAGCACTGCAGCTGTATGAATGAGTACAACCAGCACTGCAACTCTGTGAATGAGTACAACCATCACTGCAGCTGTAATGAATGAGTACAACCAGCACTGCAGCTGTGTGAATGAGTACAACCAGCACTGCAGCTGTCTGAATGAGTACAACCAGCACTACAGCTGTATGAATGAGTACAACCATCACTGTAGCTGTAATGAATGAGTACAACCATCACTGTAGCTGTAATGAATGAGTACAACCATCACTGCAGCTGTAATGAATGAGTACAACCAGCACTGCAGCTGTAATGAATGAGTACAACCAGCACTGCAGCTGTAATGAATGAGTACAACCAGCACTGCAGCTGTAATGAATGAGTACAACCATCACAGCAGCTGTAATGAATGAGTACAACCATCACTGCAGCTGTAATGAATGAGTACAACCAGCACTGCAGCTGTAATGAATGAGTACAACCAGCACTGCAGCTGTAATGAATGAGTACAACCATCACTGCAGCTGTAATGAATGAGTACAACCATCACTGCAGCTGTAATGAATGAGTACAACCATCACTGCAGCTGTATGAATGCGTACAACCAGCACTGCAGCTGTATGAATGAGTACAACCATCACTGCAGCTGTATGAATGAGTACAACCATCACTGCAGCTGTAATGAATGAGTACAACCAGCACTGCAGCTGTAATGAATGAGTACAACCATCACTGCAGCTGTAATGAATGAGTACAACCATCACTGCAGCTGTAATGAATGAGTACAACCATCACTGCAGCTGTATGAATGCGTACAACCAGCACTGCAGCTGTATGAATGCGTACAACCAGCACTGCAGCTGTGTGAATGAGTACAACCATCACTGCAGCTGTAATGAATGAGTACAACCATCACTGCAGCTGTATGAATGCGTACAACCATCACTGCAGCTGTAATGAATGAGTACAACCAGCACTGCAGCTGTAATGAATGAGTACAACCAGCACTGCAGCTGTATGAATGTGTACAACCAGCACTGCAGCTGTAATGAATACAACCAGCAATGCAGCTGGGTGAATGAGTACAACCATCACTGCAGCTGTATGAATGAGTACAACCATCACTGCAGCTGTATGAATGAGTACAACCAGCACTGTAGCTGTAATGAATGAGTACAACCAGCACTGCAGCTGTAATGAATGAGTACAACCATCACTGCAGCTGTATGAATGCGTACAACCAGCACTGCAGCTGTAATGAATACAACCATCACTGCAGCTGTGTGAATGAGTACAACCATCACTGCAGCTGTAATGAATGAGTACAACCATCACTGCAGCTGTATGAATGCGTACAACCATCACTGCAGCTGTAATGAATGAGTACAACCAGCACTGCAGCTGTAATGAATGAGTACAACCATCACTGCAGCTGTATGAATGCGTACAACCAGCACTGCAGCTGTAATGAATACAACCAGCAATGCAGCTGTGTGAATGAGTACAACCATCACTGCAGCTGTATGAATGAGTAAAACCATCACTGCAGCTGTATGAATGAGTACAACCAGCACTGCAGCTGTAATGAATGAGTACAACCATCACTGCAGCTGTATGAATGAGTACAACCATCACTGCAGCTGTAATGAATGAGTACAACCATCACTGCAGCTGTAATGAATGAGTACAACCAGCACTGCAGCTGTAATGAATGAGTACAACCATCACTGCAGCTGTATGAATGCGTACAACCAGCACTGCAGCTGTAATAAATACAACCGGCAATGCAGCTGTGTGAATGAGTACAACCAGCACTGCAACTGTATGAATGAGTACAACCAGGACTGCAGCTGTATGAATGAGTACAACCAGCACTGCAGCTGTATGAATGAGTACAACCAGCACTGCAGCTGTATGAATGAGTACAACCATCACTGCAGCTGTATGAATGCGTACAACCAGCACTGCAGCTGTAATGAATACAACCAGCAATGCAGCTGTGTGAATGAGTACAACCAGCACTGCAACTGTATGAATGAGTACAACCAGCACTGCAGCTGTATGAATGAGTACAACCAGCACTGCAGCTGTATGAATGAGTACAACCAGCACTGCAGCTGTATGAATGAGTACAACCAGCACTGCAGCTGTATGAATGAGTACAACCAGCACTGCAGCTGTAATGAATGAGTACAATCATCACTGCAGCTGTAATGAATGAGTACAACCATCACTGCAGCTGTAATGAATGAGTACAACCAGCACTGCAGCTGTAATGAATGAGTACAACCAGCACTGCAGCTGTGTGAATGAGTACAACCAGCACTGCAGCTGTCTGAATGAGTACAACCAGCACTACAGCTGTATGAATGAGTACAACCATCACTGTAGCTGTAATGAATGAGTACAACCATCACTGTAGCTGTAATGAATGAGTACAACCAACACTGCAGCTGTAATGAATGAGTACAACCATCACTGCAGCTGTAATGAATGAGTACAACCATCACTGCAGCTGTATGAATGAGTACAACCATCACTGCAACTGTAATGAATGAGTACAACCATCACTGCAGCTGTAATGAATGAGTACAGCCATCACTGCAGCTGTAATGAATGAGTACAACCATCACTGCAGCTGTATGAATGCGTACAACCATCACTGCAGCTGTAATGAATGAGTACAACCAGCACTGCAGCTGTAATGAATGAGTACAACCATCACTGCAGCTGTATGAATGCGTAGAACCAGCACTGCAGCTGTAATGAATGAGTACAACAATCACTGCAGCTGTAATGAATGAGTACAACAATCACTGCAGCTGTAATGAATGAGTACAACCATCACTGCAGCTGTATGAATGCGTACAACCAGCACTGCAGCTGTAATGAATACAACCAGCAATGCAGCTGTGTGAATGAGTACAACCATCACTGCAACTGTATGAATGAGTACAACCATCACTGCAGCTGTATGAATGAGTACAACCATCACTGCAGCTGTAATGAATGAGTACAACCATCACTGCAGCTGTAATGAATGTGTACAACCATCACTGCAGCTGTATGAATGCGTACAACCATCACTGCAGCTGTATGAATGAGTACAACCAGCACTGCAGCTGTAATGAATGAGTACAACCAGCACTGCAGCTGTATGAATGAGTACAACCATCACTGCAGCTGTATGAATGAGTACAACCATCACTGCAGCTGTAATGAATGAGTACAACCAGTACTGCAGCTGTAATGAATGAGTACAACCATCACTGCAGCTGTATGAATGCGTACAACCAGCACTGCAGCTGTAATGAATACAACCAGCACTGCAGCTGTGTGAATGAGTACAACCATCACTGCAGCTGTAATGAATGAGTACAACCATCACTGCAGCTGTAATGAATGAGTACAACCAGCACTGCAGCTGTAATGAATGAGTACAGCCATCCCTGCAGCTGTATGAATGAGTACAACCAGCACTGCAGCTGTAATGAATGAGTATAACCAGCACTGCAGCTGTAATGAATGAGTACAACCAGCAGCTGTAATGAATACAACCATCACTGCAGCTGTGTGAATGAGTACAACCATCACTGCAGCTGTAATGAATGAGTACAAGCATCACTGCAGCTGTATGAATGCGTACAACCAGCAGCTGTAATGAATACAACCATCACTGCAGCTGTGTGAATGAGTACAACCATCACTGCAGCTGTAATGAATGAGTACAAGCATCACTGCAGCTGTATGAATGCGTACAACCAGCACTGCAGCTGTAATGAATGAGTACAACCATCACTGCAGCTGTAATGAATGAGTACAACCAGCACTGCAGCTGTAATGAATGAGTACAACCATCACTGCAGCTGTATGAATGCGTACAACCAGCACTGCAGCTGTAATGAATACAACCAGCAATGCAGCTGTGTGAATGAGTACAACCATCACTGCAGCTGTGTGAATGAGTACAACCATCACTGCAGCTGTATGAATGAGTACAACCAGCACTGCAGCTGTAATGAATGAGTACAACCATCACTGCAGCTGTAATGAATGAGTACAACCATCACTGCAGCTGTAATGAATGAGTACAACCATCACTGCAGCTGTAATGAATGAGTACAACCATCACCGCAGCTGTATGAATGCGTACAACCAGCATTGCAGCTGTAATGAATACAACCAGCAATGCAGCTGTGTGAATGAGTACAACCATCACTGCAGCTGTATGAATGAGTACAACCATCACTGCAGCTGTAATGAATGAGTACAACCAGCACTGCAGCTGTAATAATGAGTACAACCATCACTGCAGCTGTATGAATGAGTACAACCATCACTGCAGCTGTATGAATGCGTACAACCATCACTGCAGCTGTATGAATGAGTACAACCAGCACTGCAGTTGTAATGAATGAGTACAACCATCACTGCAGCTGTATGAATGAGTACAACCAGGACTGCAGCTGTATGAATGAGTACAACCAGCACTGCAGCTGTAATGAATGAGTACAACCAGCACTGCAGCTGTATGAATGAGTACAACCAGCACTGCAGCTGTAATGAATGAGTACAACCATCACTGCAGCTGTATGAATGAGTACAACCAGGACTGCAGCTGTATGAATGAGTACAACCAGCACTGCAGCTGTATGAATGAGTACAACCAGCACTGCAGCTGTGTAAATTAGTACAACCAGCACTGCAGCTGTATGAATGAGTACAACCAGCACTGCAGCTGTATGAATGAGTACAACCATCACTGCAGCTGTATGAATGAGTACAACCAGCACTGCAGCTGTAATGAATGAATACAACCAGCAATGCAGCTGTGTGAATGAGTACAACCATCACTGCAGCTGTATGAATGCGTACAACCAGCACTGCAGCTGTATGAATGCGTACAACCAGCACTGCAGCTGTATGAATGAGTACAACCAGCACTGCAGCTGTAATGAATGAGTACAACCAGCACTGCAGCTGTAATGAATGAGTACAACCATCACTGCAGCTGTATGAATGCGTACAACCAGCACTGCAGCTGTAATGAATGAGTACAACCATCACTGCAGCTGTATGAATGAGTACAACCATCACTGCAGCTGTAATGAATGAGTACAACCATCACTGCAGCTGTAATGAATGAGTACAACCAGCACTGCAGCTGTAATGAATGAGTACAACCAGCACTGCAGCTGTAATGAATACAACCAGCAATGCAGCTGTGTGAATGAGTACAACCATCACTGCAGCTGTATGAATGAGTACAACCAGCACTGCAGCTGTAATGAATGAGTACAACCATCACTGCAGCTGTATGAATGAGTACAACCAGGACTGCAGCTGTATGAATGAGTACAACCAGCACTGCAGCTGTATGAATGAGTACAACCAGCACTGCAGCTGTATGAATGAGTACAACCATCACTGCAGCTGTAATGAATGAGTACAACCAGCACTGCAGCTGTAATGAATGAGTACAACCATCACTGCAGCTGTATGAATGCGTACAACCAGCACTGCAGCTGTAATGAATACAACCAGCAATGCAGCTGTGTGAATGAGTACAACCAGCACTGCAGCTGTATGAATGAGTACAACCAGCACTGCAGCTGTATGAATGAGTACAACCAGCACTGCAGCTGTAATGAATGAGTACAACCAGCACTGCAGCTGTAATGAATGAGTACAACCATCACTGCAGCTGTAATGAATGAGTACAACCAGCACTGCAGCTGTAATGAATGAGTACAACCATCACTGTAGCTGTAATGAATGAGTACAACCAACACTGCAGCTGTAATGAATGAGTACAACCATCACTGCAGCTGTATGAATGAGTACAACCATCACTGCAACTGTAATGAATGAGTACAACCATCACTGCAGCTGTAATGAATGAGTACAACCATCACTGCAGCTGTAGGAATGAGTACAACCATCACTGCAGCTGTAATGAATGAGTACAACCATCACTGCAGCTGTATGAATGCGTACAACCATCACTGCAGCTGTAATGAATGAGTACAACCAGCACTGCAGCTGTAATGAATGAGTACAACCATCACTGCAGCTGTATGAATGCGTAGAACCAGCACTGCAGCTGTAATGAATGAGTACAACCATCACTGCAGCTGTAATGAATGAGTACAACCATCACTGCAGCTGTAATGAATGAGTACAACAATCACTGCAACTGTATGAATGCGTACAACCAGCACTGCAGCTGTAATGAATACAACCAGCAATGCAGCTGTGTGAATGAGTACAACCATCACTGCAGCTGTAATGAATGTGTACAACCATCACTGCAGCTGTGTGAATGAGTACAACCATCACTGCAGCTGTAATGAATGAGTACAACCATCACTGCAGCTGTAATGAATGAGTACAACCAGCACTGCAGCTGTAATGAATGAGTACAGCCATCCCTGCAGCTGTATGAATGAGTACAACCAGCACTGCAGCTGTAATGAATGAGTACAACCAGCACTGCAGCTGTAATGAATGAGTACAACCATCACTGCAGCTGTATGAATGCGTACAACCAGCAGCTGTAATGAATACAACCATCACTGCAGCTGTGTGAATGAGTACAACCATCACTGCAGCTGTAATGAATGAATACAAGCATCACTGCAGCTGTATGAATGCGTACAACCAGCACTGCAGCTGTAATGAATGAGTACAACCATCACTGCAGCTGTAATGAATGAGTACAACCATCACTGCAGCTGTATGAATGCGTACAACCAGCACTGCAGCTGTAATGAATACAACCAGCAATGCAGCTGTGTGAATGAGTACAACCATCACTGCAGCTGTATGAATGAGTACAACCAGCACTGCAGCTGTAATGAATGAGTACAACCATCACTGCAGCTGTAATGAATGAGTACAACCATCACTGCAGCTGTAATGAATGAGTACAACCATCACTGCAGCTGTAATGAATGAGTACAACCATCACTGCAGCTGTATGAATGCGTACAACCAGCATTGCAGCTGTAATGAATACAACCAGCAATGCAGCTGTGTGAATGAGTACAACCATCACTGCAGCTGTATGAATGAGTACAACCATCACTGCAGCTGTAATGAATGAGTACAACCAGCACTGCAGCTGTAATGAATGAGTACAACCATCACTGCAGCTGTATGAATGAGTACAACCATCACTGCAGCTGTATGAATGCGTACAACCATCACTGCAGCTGTATGAATGAGTACAACCAGCACTGCAGCTGTAATGAATGAGTACAACCATCACTGCAGCTGTATGAATGAGTACAACCAGGACTACAGCTGTATGAATGAGTACAACCAGCACTGCAGCTGTATGAATGAGTACAACCAGCACTGCAGCTGTATGAATGAGTACAACCAGCACTGCAGCTGTAATGAATGAGTACAACCATCACTGCAGCTGTATGAATGAGTACAACCAGGACTGCAGCTGTATGAATGAGTACAACCAGCACTGCAGCTGTATGAATGAGTACAACCAGCACTGCAGCTGTGTAAATTAGTACAACCAGCACTGCAGCTGTGTGAATGAGTACAACCAGCACTGCAGCTGTAATGAATGAGTACAACCAGCACTGCAGCTGTAATGAATGAGTACAACCAGCACTGCAGCTGTATGAATGAGTACAACCAGCACTGCAGCTGTAATGAATGAGTACAACCAGCACTGCAGCTGTATGAATGAGTACAGCCAGCACTGCAGCTGTATGAATTAGTACAACCAGCACTGCAGCTGTATGAATGAGTACAACCAGCACTGCAGCTGTATGAATGAGTACAACCAGCACTGCAGCTGTATGAATGAGTACAACAAAGTGTTGCCATAAGTTTGCATTGTTATTATTAGCGGCTTGTCTCTTTTTTAAATTTAGTAATATTTCACTTTATATGGACATCGGACTAACATGAATTAGGGCATGAGGCAGAAATAATGCTGTGCGACTTGAGATTCGCCATCAGCTGAAAGACTGTGTCACCTTTTCTCAGTGGAGGGAGAGAGCAGGGACGGTGAGTCAGGTGAGAGGAAGGAGAGAGGAGGGACGGTGACTCGTGTGAGAGGAGGGAGAGAGGAGGGACGGTGAGTCGGGTGAGAGGAGGGACGGTGAGTCGGGTGAGAGGAGGGACGGTGAGTCGGGTGAGAGGAGAGAAAGAGGAGGGAGATAGGAGGGAGAGAGGAGGGACGGTGAGTCGGGTGAGAGAGGAGGGAGAGAGGAGGGACGTTAAGTCGGTTGAGAGAGGAGGGAGATAGGAGGGAGGGAGAGAGGAGGGACGGTGTGTCGGGTGAGAGGAGGGAGAGAGGAGGGAGGGTGAGTCGGGTGAGAGAGGAGGGAGAGAGGAGGGAGGGAGAGAGGAGGGACGGTGAGTCGGGTGAGAGAGGAGGGAGAGAGGAGGGAGGGAGAGAGGAGGGACGGTGAGTCGGCTGGTTGTACTCATTCATACAGCTGCAGTGATGGTTGTACGCATTCATACAGCTGCAGTGATGGTTGTACTCGTTGGAGAGAGAGAGGAGGGACGGTGAGTTGGGTGAGAGAGGAGGAAGGGAGAGAGGAGGGACGGTGAGTCGGGTGAGAGAGGAGGGAGAGAGGAGGGAGGGAGAGAGGAGGGACAGTTAGTTGGGTGAGAGAGGAGGGAGAGAGGATGGGGGAGAGAGGAGGGACGGTGAGTCGGGTGAGAGAGGAGGGACGGTGAGTCGGGTGAGAGAGGAGGGAGAGAGGTGGGAGAGAAGAGGGGCGAGAGAGGTGGGAGAGAAGAGGGGGGAGAGAGGAGGGACGGTGCGTCGGGTGACAGGCAGCCTCATCGCTGCTCCCTTCCCCCTCAGACTGACCATGAGATGCAGGCCATCAGTCCAGTAAAATTACATAAAAAGCCAATGATATTGCTCACTCAGCTGTGCTTCACAAGTAATACAACAAATGATCATGGTCATGTATCTACATTTTTTTTTAAATATAATCTCAAAATGGTCTGAGAAGAACATTGGCAGGGTAATTCAAGCACAGCCAACACGCAGTGATGTAGCCTACTACAAACCTCATTGCTACAAAACTGTTTTCAATAGGTACATGTTTTGTTATCTGAGCGGTAGATCTTGGCTTGCATCTGGACTCAGCAAAGGTTGGTGACCACTGGTCTACAGCAGTCTCACTGTAGTGTCCTAGAATAGTCTATGTGTTCCCTGCTGGATTGACCATATGCCACAGGCTCAGTACTTACGTGGGAAACCTGCCTGCCTCATCAGCCTCTTCTTGGACAGCACTTTCATCGCCTGGAGGGAGAGAGGGAGGAGGAGGGAGAGAGGGAGGAGAGGGAAAGAGGTCTGACATCAAAGTATGGAGAGATGTACAGTAAAGGGGATTGTCGTTACATGCTACAAACCCGTGCATATCGCAGGAGGTTGGTGACACCTTAACTGGGGAGGACGGGCTCGTGGTAATGGCTGGAGCAAAAATAGAACTGCTTGGCCATAATGACCATCGTTATGTTTGGAGGAAAAAGGGGGAGGCTTACAAGCCGAAGAACACCATCTCAACCGTGAAGCACGGGGGTGGCAGCATCATGTTGTGGGGGTGCTTTGCTGCAGGAGGGTCTGGTGCACTTCACAAAATAGATGTCATAATGAGGCAGGAAAATTATGTGGATATATTGAAGCAACATCTCAAGACATCAGTCTGGAAGTTAATGCTTGGTCGCAAATGGGTCTTCCAAATGGACAATGACCCCAAGCATACTTCCAAAGTTGTGTCAAACTGGCTTAAGGACAACAAAGTCAAGGTATTGGAGTGGCCATCACAAAACCCTGACCTCAATCCTATAGACAATTTGTGGGCAGAACTGAAAACTTGTGTGCGAGCAAGGAGGCCTACAAACCTGACTCAGTTACACCAGCTCTGTCAGGAGGAATGGGCCAAAATTCACCCAACTTGTTGTGGGAAGCTTGTGGAAGGCTACCCGACGCATTTGACCCAAGTTAAACAGGTTAATGGCAATGCTACCAAATACTAATTGAGTGTATGTAAACGTCTGACCCACTGGGAATGTGATGAAAGAAATAAAAGCTGAAATAAATCATTCTCTCTACTATTATTCTGACATTTCACATTCTTAAAATAAAGTGGTGATCCTAACTGACCTAAGACAGGGAATTTTTACTAGGATTAAATGTCAGAAATTGTGAAAAACTGAGTTTAAATGTATTTGGCTAAGGTGTATGTAAACTGTATGTAAACTGTACATGCTAAAATCGCCATTGTGTGTGTGTGTGTGTGTGTAAGATGGCCAGCAGGACTCACGTAATAAGTGTTGTTGTCTTCATTGTAGGCCAGCTTGACAACACCATAGGAGCCCTTGTCAGAGAACAGGAGAGCACAGGCAGTGTGACGTTCAGTAGCTGTCAATCATCCACACAAATAAAAACCTACAGTACACACTCAAAAGAACACACGCACACAAACACCCACCCACGCACACACACACACACACACACACACAATAGCTATCCCAAGCTGACCCACCGGAAATGTGTGGGCCGAGTATTCTCAATGAGAACCAGCTGCTTCAAATCAAGTACAGTAAAAATTTAAATCTACCCGCCCCCTTCCACCACACACGTACACGCACATGTACACGCACACAGACACTTTAGACAGCAGGCAGAACTCTCTCTCCAACTTCACCCATCCTGAGGCTCCCATTGTCTACTGCTTCACACAGAACAGACCCACTCTGCCCGAGGAGAGGAGAGAGGAGAGGAGACTCGGGCTATTTATACCAGCCTCTCATCCTCCTCTAACTCTCCCTGGGACACGGATTTTAGGCAATTTGAAATGAGGACAAGGCTGGCAGGGAGAAGTGAGAATGACGGCAACCGTGTCCTTAATGATCCCCTCCGACTTTTTAAACACGCACAGTAAGGAATGGTGGAGGAATGGTGGAGGAATGGTGAAGGAATGGTGGAGGAATGGTGGAGGAATGGTGGAGGAATGGTGGAGGAATGGTGAAGGAATGGTGGAGGAATGGTGGAGGAATGGTGGAGGAATGGTGGAGGAATGGTGAAGGAATGGTGAAGGAATGGTGGAGGAATGGTGAAGGAATGGTGGAGGAATGGTGAAGGAATGGTGGAGGAATGGTGAAGGAATGGTGGAGGAATAGTGAAGGAATGGTGGAGGAATGGTGGAGGAATGGTGGAGGAGAATGGTGGAGGAGAATGGTGGAGGAATGGTGGAGGAATGGTGGTGGAGGAATGGTGGAGGAGAATGGTGGAGGAATGGTGGAGGAATGGTGGAGGAATGGTGGAGGAGAATGGTGGAGGAGAATGGTGGAGGAGAATGGTGGAGGAGAATGGTGGAGGAATGGTGGAGGAGAATGGTGGAGGAATGGTGGAGGAATGGTGGAGGAGAATGGTGGAGGAATGGTGGAGGAGAATGGTGGAGGAATGGTGAAGTGCTTTGAGGAGTGACAACAGTACCTTTCCGATTTCATCTTTCAGCTTGTACTGGTTGAGCTGCACGCAGTCCTTTGAGAGAGAGAGAAAGAGAGAGAAGCTGACGTCTTTGCATGACTAATGCATTTTCTTAATCTGCCAGAACCACACGAGGTGTAGCATTAGGAGAACCAACAATCCATGTAAAAGCAATACGTTTACTAACAAAACCTTCCTTTTGTTTCAACTTGGAAAACAAACTACCAGAGGTCAGCATGACTAAACATTAAAAATATATATAAGCCTGTACCATTCATGAGTAATGGGTTCTGTTGGTTTTTATCCTGTAAAGTCTAGGGGTGTTCGGGGAGCAGGGTAACAGCCTAGCAAGCTGAGAGATCATGCCTGCATTCCAAACATGTGAAAGACACACCTTCTCCCATCAGCCCTCAAATTAGGTGGACACTTCTGACGACGTTATGATGAGTTACACCTGCAGTGCAAGGGAGGAATTCATTCATTTTAAATGGACCGCCCTCGCCCAGGAAATTCTTCACTCGTCCCACGGTTGTTTTTCATCCAGGCATCATGGAACCCCCCGGTAGCTATTGTGTCTGCTTTGCATGCGCTACAGTCAATTATGATTGAATTTCATATCTTGGCTAGAAGACACCTCCACAGGCATCGAAAACTAGCCATCCGACCATATCAGGTAAATCGGAAATGACAACGTATAAGTGTGATGTCAGGGAAAGTTGTATGGGCTAGATAACGCTTCCAAAAGCCAACCAAACAAAAACACCATTACTTTTACGAGACGTGTTTGTGCCAGCATGTGCATTAGTAGTACAATTTGTTTTTACTTAGACTGGTATGTTGACTTCTCCATATTGATGTTGGTTTTACGTGTTGAATGACTTTTCTTAGCAGATGTCCAATCATGACCAATATAATTCTGGGGCGTTTCAGGCCCCCGGAGTGAAAAGAAATGTGCACTCCAACACTCGATCACAAACGAGGGCTGAGGGGCTTTCGTTGCCAACTTTTCTTGCTTGGCTAATTGTTTGGACCGATGGCAAAGATGGCGGCAGGGATTCCCCCAAGGACCATAAGGCGAGGGTAAGTGGAGGAGGGTGTGCCTTTAAGTGTGTGGAATGCAGCCCATGTCTGCATCCCAAATAGCAGGTCCCATAGGGCTCGGGTAAAAAGTAGTGCACTGTGCAGGGAATAGGGTGCCATTTGGGACACAGGACATCTCTACAGGGAGTCTACTGGACCAAGCTTCTGAGATCTACTGGGGAGTGAGCTGGCATCTACTAACACCATGGACCTTACCTTCACATAGGCTCAACCTTTATACCAGTATGCTGCTTCATTTACCACTGGAGACAAACACACAAGTTCAGCTGATGTGTGTTCATAGAGTTTGACTAACACAAAATTGTGTTTTTATTCCAAAGACCAGGGGGGGGGGGTTAAAAGGCAGAAGGGCTGTGGCGGCATTGCCTACCTGCAGGTCAGTGATGGAGACGCGGTGAGACTCCACGGTGGGTCTACGGGGCAGCCGTGGAGAGGATTGGGGCGAGGTGATGGGCGAGTAGGGCAGCGAGGGGTAGATGTAGCGCCCGTTGGGGGACGAGGCCGTCTGGGAGCGCTCCTGCAGGGACAGCTTCCGGTCTGACAGGTTTAGTCTTCCCCTGTGCCCCTGGAGCTCAGGGGACAGGGCCTCGGGGTGGCCCACAGAGTGGGACAGCAGGTCGCAGGAGTGGGTTCTGAAGGGCGTCTCAGAGCACTCCATGTCCTCCACCTCATCACCTCCCTTGGGCTCGTACTCGGTCACCACGATAAGGGACTCCATGTAGTCTGGGACGGGGTGAGGGTTCATCTGCGGGGCAGGGCAGCTGCACAGTAGGTCAGGCAGGGGCTGTGTGTGAGTGTGTGTGGGCAGGGAGACATGACCGCAGGGCGACGGGGGCTCAGCAGAGGGCCAGGAGGAAACGCATGGAAACATGACAACGACTGTCCCCAGGGCTTGTATGTCGCTGCTCCATCAGTGGTCTACCTCAGGAGAGCAGAGCACTAAAGGCAAAAACACAAAATAAAAACCATAAAAATGAGTTGAGGTGCCAACAAACAAATCCTAACAAGATGACGCAAACACAAAGCAACTTCATAAACATTCTTCAGAACCAAATCAACCTACAGCTGTTTGAACTTAGGCTAGGCAACGTTGCTAGCATACTGCTTCTCCATGTGCTAACAACTTCAAAACAGGGCAGGAATCAGTCTCTATAGGGGGTTAGGTTATCTATTCCAGCCAAACAAGGTTGTTTACCTCTATCTCAAGTACACCCCCCTGTTCACAACCCAATCTGGGTCCATGATCTGTTCTGATGTTGACTCTGCCCGTCAAGGGTGGTAAAGACGGAGCGGTTTCTCTCGGCAGGTTGATTCCTGACATGGTGTTGAGGGGATTGGCGCTCAGTGTGTGCGAACTGAGTGGGCCCCATAGACTGTGAAGTCAAAGCCGACAGGAAAAACACTCTCATCCCCCAGCCAAGTTCACAACGAGAAGATGGCGTGTGGGAAGAGACACCCCATCCAGGTGGCCTTGACTCTCGCCCCCCCCCCCTTTACCTCCACACTATCTATCTCTTCTATACATCCCTCCATCTTTCTTTACCACCACAGTCTTCTGGGAGTGAATTGCTTAAGCTCTCTCCTGGAATCTCTTTCACATTTTCTCTATTCATGTAACTCCCTATAGCTGCCTCTGTATAATCTCTGTCTTCTGTGTCTCTCCTGCTCTGCCTCACACCACTTCTATTCACCCCCCCCCCCCCTCCCCTCCCCTCCCCCCCCCATTCCGGGTCAATTCAGAAAGTAAACCAAACCTCAATTCCAATTAAAAAACATTGAAAATGTGATTTTCAGTGTACTTCATGAATTGAAATTGACTCCAACTTCTCCAGCCTCTTTCCTCAGCTTTCTACTGACCGAAACAATGGCAGGGAAACACTCTGTTGTTGCTTCAACTGCTTATTTCACTGTGAGTAACTTTACAAGGTGATTACTGCTTTTTTATATTGTGTGACGCAGCAACAAAATGTTTAATCATGGGCCGGTGCCACTAACTGAAAAAGTTAGTGGCCCCAGTGTTACCAGGGGAATACAGGCTGGAGCAGTGATTCTTGTGTGTTTCTTTTTTGAAGAAGAGAGATCCAGAACATATCCAGAACATGACGTGGAACCCTTGGGAATCTTCCTCCGTCATTCGTTACCAAGTAACAACACAATAACAATATCAAACAGGGGCCAGTTTCAACAGAGAATAAACAACGAAGTGCCCCTTCATTATTTTCAGAGCAGAGCACTGTTCCCTCCCATGTTGACTAAACTAAACTGTGCAACCTATGTGAATATCACAAGGAATATTCTAGCAACATCCCAGACAACTACCATAGGTTAATTTAAAGAACTTATACCAGGTGTTCTGTCAACATTATAGGAATGTCCTGTGCAACCTAACATCATATGAATGGCTTCACAACAAGGGTTTGCTCATTTTGAGGTGGAAACTTTCCGTGGGAATTAACGGGATTATAGTCAAATTATTATTAATACCATTAATACTTAATTCCATTTAACTGTAGATGTTTTTTGCATTGGATATATTTACCATATCATATGGAGACAAACATAAACCTCTTATTTTTTTTACCTCCTTTTGTGTGGTTTCCTATTGCTGGTAGTTACTATCTTGTCTCATCGCTACAACTCCCGTACGGACTCGGGAGAGGCGAAGGTCGAAAGCCATGCGTCCTCCGATACACAACCCAACCAACCAAACCTTTTACCTTATCATCAGTAGACATAATTGCAAACGATTAAATCCTTCCAATAGAAATAAAAAAAAATATTTAGTCACAAATGTAACTTTAGTTAAATGAGTTGACTCCTCACATGGGACGGTTTCACTGAACAACAAAAGAAAGGGAATATTGAATGATCCCCAATGATCCTTCGCATCTCCCAAAAACAGTTTCAGCATACATCTGTAAAATGATAACAAAAGCTTCAGGTTCTAGACTGTCTTCCTCTCAGGCTTCCATGTCTTCTCCCTGGACCTCCTCAATGCCCACCTCTTGAACATCAGACTCTGAGGCCTGATCTTCACTGTCACTTTCCAACCTTGTTGAGGATGGCTCATTGTCAGGCTCAAAAAGGCTCAAATTTGCCCAGATGGTCACCAATTTTTCAACCCTTATATTGGTCAGCCTGTTGCGTGCTTTGGTGTGTGTGTGTTCCCAAACAAGGACCAGTTGTGCTCTGAGGTGGTTGATGTTGGTGGGATTTGGAGGATGGAGGAGGCAACGGGAAAGAGCCTCAGATCCACAAAGTCCATTCCACCAGGTAGCTGATGAGATATGTTGGCACGACTGCCATGTTGCATCTCCATCCCAAAGCCCTTGCTGGGAAGTGTACTTTGCCAGACTGCCAAGAACCTTGCCCTCATCCGGGCCAAGGTGGCAAGACATGGTAGTGATGACACCATAGGCCTTGTTGATCTCTGCACCAAACAGGATGTTCTTGCCAGCATACTTGGGGTCCAACATGTACTCTGCTGTGTATATGGGCTTCAGGCAGAAGTCTTCACGCTTTTTGATGTATTTCAGAACAGCAGTTTCCTCTGCTTGGAGCAACATTGAAGTGGGCAGGGCATTACGGATTTCTTCTCTTACATCTGCAAGCAGAGTCTGAACATCAGACAGGATGGCATTGTCTACCTCAATCCGTACAATGGCTGCTGCTATAGGTTTCAGGAGTTTCAGGCTGCTTACCACGCTCTCCCAAAATACATCATCCAGGAGGAGCCTCTTGATTGGGCTGTCCATATCGGCAGACTGTGATATGGCCATTTCTTGGAGAGACTCCTTCACCTCCAGAACACTGTCAAACATGATGACAACACCAGCCCAATGGGTGTTGCTGGGCAGCTTCAATGTGGTGCTCTTATTCTTCTCACTTTGCTTGGTGAGGTAGATTGCTGCTATAACTTGACCCTTCACATACCTAACCATTTCCTTGGCTCTCTTGTAGAGTGTATCCATTGTTTTCAGTGCCATGATGTCCTTAAGGAGCAGATTCAATGCATGAGCAGCACAGCCAATGGGTGTGACGTGAGGGTAGGACTCCTCCATTTTAGACCAAGCAGCCTTCATGTTTGCAGCATTTTCTGTCACCAGTGTAAATACCTTCTGTGGTCCAAGGTCATTGATGACTGCCTTCAACTCATCTGCAATGTAGAGACCGGTGTGTCTGTTGTCCCTTGTGTCTGTGCTCTTGTAGAATACTGGTTGAGGGGTGGAGATGTAGTTAATTATTTCTTGCCCATGAACATTCGACCACCCATCAGAGATGATTGCAATACAGTCTGCTTTCTCTATGATTTGCTTGACCTGCACTTGAACTCTGCATCCAGCAAATTAATAGATAAGTCATGTCTGGTTGGAGGGGTGTATGCTGGGCGAAGAACATTCAGAAATCTCCTCCAATACACATTGCCTGTGAGCATCAGAGGTGAACCAGTTGCATACACAGCTAGAGCAAGACATTCATCAGCATTTCTCTGATTACGTTCCTCCATTGAGTCAAATAAACGTCTGATTACAGGAGGACCATGAGCTGTTGCTATCGATATGGTGTCTGATTCATCATTTTCACCTCGAATAGATGTAGAGGGACTTGTGTCAGAGGTTGCTTGTTGTGAGCGGTGAGGGAACTTTATGCACTTGGCCAGATGATTCTGCATCTTTGTTGCATTCTTCACATTTGATTTGGTACAGTATTTGCAAATGTACACAGATTTTCCTTCTACATTAGCTGCAGTGAAATGTCTCCACACATCAGATAAAGCCTGTGGCATTTTCCTGTAAAGATTAGAAGTGTTAAAAAAAATACAATTCCGTGTACAGATAAATAGTTAAGCAGTTAGATTAAAACAACTCCTTTGTAAGATAAATGTTTTTAAATGAAACATGTATGGAAAAAGGTGAATTAACACTCCTCAGTTAGCAGGCTCAAGCAAGCTAAAACCCACATTGTAGCAAAAACTAACTAGCAGGGACTGTTAACAAGTTAGAAATGATTTACACACTTTGTATGTCATATAAAATATATTCACCCCACCCAATTTGGTCATCAAAACTTACCAGAATGCATGTCGTCCTTGGCTCAGACAGTGTAGTAGTGTGGGCTCAATAGCATCTCATTAGGTTGCAAGATCTTGAGAATCAGCTGTACATGTGATGGAAGAATGCACTGGGCATGCAGAGGGGTGCAATTCCATTTGATTTGGGGATAGTTTAACCAAAATATGCCACAATACCTATAATTGCCTTATGTGTATCCCACAAAAAAATGTCACTGTTATAAGCTAACTTTCGATGAATTTAAGAAACATTCCAGGGCTTAACTTCCCACGGAAAATGTCCAACCCTTTGCAACCCTAATCACAACATATTTAGTGTTTTGGGAACCTCTCTCTTTTAATGTACCCACACTGTTCCACAATAGCTTGATTTAGCTTGAGGAGAGAAACTTGGTGAGAAGTGACCCAAGATGTAGGCCAAGCTAGCCTGCCTAACCCACTGTGTTTGAACCTATAATAGAATGGAGTGGGGTCAACTACCCATGACCTACTTGGATCTCAGATGGGTCTTGACCTGTTTCTCGCCATCTATTTCCACTTGCTTGAGATGCTAATGTACACAGTCAGTGATTGAGAAATTCACACACAATTAGCAAGATTACTTATTTACACATTGTCACTTTTTGTCAAGGCAGCTATAATGGAGTCCATGGCAGGCAAAGACAGACAACTTACTACCTTGCTCCTAGAGATCTGAGGCTAAAGCCATTAAACTTCTGTGATCCCTCATTACGGTGGATCGCTGAAGAAGCAGCTTCTTTCCAGCCCTGGAAACAAACAGATGCTGCTCTGAGGGCAACAACACAATGCCATCTGGAGCAGAGGAGTATTCTAAGCATCATTACAGATCAACCCTGTCACTGATCTGTAGATAGTCCGAGACCAGATAAGCCTGTGAATGGCAAAACGAGTCTCCTCTCTCAAGCAGACTACAGCTGCTGTACTATGCTATTTATGCAGAGGTCTCAATGGGACTGATGGTGCCGATTATTAGGCCCATTTGGTATACATTTGACCAAACAGAGATGCTGCAAGAGTGCACGTGGAAAGTTTGGTATCATGACGATATGGCCATAGCTGTCATGACTTATCGATATGGACAGTGCTCAATTGAATAGGAAGTCATTTGCATCAATGTCAACGTTATTCTGCAAACCCACAATTATTATCGTCGGTAACCAGATGTTTCAATGCCGAAGATGTTCCCGATGGCCTGTACATACACAAAACATATAGGACCCCAGTCGCCTGACAGTCGGGGGAACGTCATTTAGCACATCAAAGCAATCAGTAGACACAAACTAATGTTAATTCCATGACATATCTTAAAGTAAATCGAGCTTGCAGGCTAAAATGTTCATGAGCGGATAGAGAATGTCCTGGGCGCGAGACAAGGGCGATGAATAACGCAAAAGCATGCACACCCGGAACATCAAAGGCCCCCTGGAAGGTTCACATTGATAACGGTTTACATTAAACTAGCAAGCTACAGCATAAACTATGTATCGCTAGCTAGATTGCTAACCTAAACGAAGATTAGTGGAAGCAACGCTCACGCTTTAAAAAAAAAAAACAATCTCTCGACCACAAACGTGACGCATGGTAGAAATAACGTTACCATCTAATCGTTGCTCTGAAACTTACCTTTTCGGGGGCAATTATGAACTAAGGGCGTTCCGTATGCTAGCCACCGGACTCTGCATGAAATAGTGTTGATGTTGCTGGTAAAATATCTAGCGACGTGAAGAAACTGAACGAAGCATCGTGATAGGTGGCGAGCATCCTCTGAAGAACCAATCCAGCTGGGCAGAAACCGTGTGGCCAGTGGGTGAAACGCTGTAGGTCGTGGACCATATGACAGTATCCCTCCCTGAATATTCACAAAAGGAAAATTAGATATTCACCCCCAATTATCGGAGCATAGTTAACACTAACTTTGCATGGCATTGGGCTTTCTTGGCATAGAAGCATAATGTAGCCTTGATTCATTCTGGCGCCACCATGTGGTACAAAAACGATATTTGACGACCCAGAAAACCAGGTAAAATAATGGGAAAAATGCTAACTGTATAGTTAGCCGTTCACCAAAAAGCAGTTGCAGTGCACATCACAATCACTCAAAAGTCCACAAAGTCGTGAAGGCATGACAAAGCCGCTTCCCCTTCATAGACGGTTCACTCTGGTACCACACAGCAAGCCTGGAACCAACAGGACCCTAAACAGCTTCTACCACCCCATGACTGCTAATTAGTAACCGGACTATCTGAATTGACCCTTCACAGCTGCTACTGTTTATTAGCAATCCTGTTGCCTAGTTACTTCATCCCTACCTATATGTAGATATCTACCTTAATTACCTTGTACCCCTGCACAGCAACTCAGTACTGGTACCCCATGTATAGTCCCATGTATAGTCCTTACTCCTTGTGTATTTATTCCTCGTTATTTTTCTATTCATTCAATTTCTCAGCATTGTTGGAAAGGGCCAGTAAATAAGCATTTCACTGTTTACAAAGCACACGATAAGAATTAGACTGAGACCAAAGGCAATTCAAATTGACAGAACAATTTATTTAAGAAAAAAGAAAAAGTACAATGTCAAAAAGCAGGTCTTGATTTTTTTTTAAAAGGCTAGCAAAATAATTAGATCAAGTAGAGTACCAAATTCTCTAAAGATAAAAAGAAACTGTACAATGCAATCGTTTTAAACTAACCAACGCAGATACTACCGCCTTTTCGGGAAAATGGTTCCTCTTCCCATCCCTCCACCACGACCCCGTCCTCTTGCAGCCACTGCAGAAAAAAAGACAATTAGTCAAAGATGCACAGAAGTTAGCAGTTAATTGCATTTAAAAAAAAACATTTTATCCTTAGTTGAGCGCAAATGAGCAATTGCCTCATTCGCCATAGGTGCATGTAGAAGCAGCAGCACTCACCCTGAGCTTTGAGAATGGCTGCCTTCCCCCTTCCTGCTCCAGATCCCTGGTTCTTGTTTTTCATGCTCTTTAACATAGGGGCGTTTTTTAACATGTCCGGTAGGATCAGGAAGCGAATCTTGCTGCCCCGGATATAGACCTGCTCCAATTGGGCTACACGGCCATCCCGATGCGTCACAGTGATATTGGACATCTGAAAGGAAGCGACATACACTTACAACACAACTCAAAAAGGGACAAACACAACCCTCCTATACAGATGAGCTCACAAATATACCCTAAAACAAGATCATTTGTCTGAACGCTAAAGGCAATCAGAAGACCTACCTGGCAGTTCATGTTGTCCTCAGCCTCAATGAGCTTGCCCCTGTACACTTCACCAGTGTTGGTCTCACAGGTCACAATGTGGCCCTCTGCTTCATGCAGAACTTTGATGGGCACGCCAATGGACATATTTCCAAGGGTCCTGTAGAAACAGAGACAAGGTAGACTCATTGTCTGCAGAAATCAATTGGCACCCATCACAATACAAAAAGGTATAAGAGACAGCATTTGGTTTGAGTAAAATGGAAAGGATTAGATTAGCCTACCATACATATATAATACAGCTGAAGTCGGAAGTTTACATACACCTTAGCCAAAAACATTTAAACGCAGTTTCACATTTCCTGACATTTAATCACAGTAAAAATTCCATCTTAGGTCAGTTAGGATCACCACTTTATTTTAAGAATGTGAAATGTCAGAATAATTGTAAAGAAAATTATTTCTTTCAACTTTTATTTCTTTCATCACATTCCCAGTGGGTCAGAGGTTTACATACACTCAATTAGTATTTGGTAGCATTGCCTTTAAATTGTTGAACTTGGCTCAAACGTTTTGGGTAGCCTTCCACAAGCTTCCCACAATAAGTTGGGCGAATTTTGGCCCATTCTTCCAGACAGAGCTGGTGTAACAGAGTCAGGTTTGTAGGCCTCCTTGCTCACACACACACACCTTTTCAGTTCTGCCCACAAATTGTCTATTTTGTGAAGTGCACCAGACCCTCCTACAGCAAAGCACCCCCACAACATGATGCTGCCACCCCCGTGCTTCACGGTTGGGATGGTGTTCTTCAGCATGCAGCCTCCCCCTTTTTCCTCCAAACATAACAATGGTCATTATGGCCAAACAGTTCTATTTTTGTTTCATCAGACCAGAGGACATTTCTCAAAAAAGTACAATCTTTGTCCCCATGTGCAGTTGCAAACCGTAGCCTCTTTTTTTATGGTGGTTTTGGAGCAGTGGGCGTGTTCCATGCTGAGCAGGATATGTCGCTATAGGACTCGTTTTACTTTGGATATAGATACTTTTGTACCCGTTTCCTCCAGCATCTTCACAAGGTCCTTTGCTGTTGTTCTGGGATTGATTTGCACTTCTCGCACCAAAGTACGTTCATCTCTAGGAGACAGAACGCGTCTCCTTCCTGAGCGGTATGACGGCTGCGTGGTCCCATGGTGTTTATACTTGCATACTATTGTTTTTTTTCTGAGAAGCTTCTAAAGCCATTATATAATTTTCTGGAATTTTCCAAGCTGTTTAACAGCACAGTCAACTTAGTGCATGTAAACTTCTGACCTACTGGAATTGTGATACAGTGACTTATAAGTGAAATAATCTGTCTGTAAACAATTGTTGGAAAAATGACTTGTGTCATACACAAAGTAGATGTCCTAACCGACTTGCCAAAACTATAGTTTGTTAACAGGAAATTTGTGGAGTGGTTGAATAACTCGTTTTAATGACTCCAACCTAAGTGTGTAAACTTCCGACTTCAACTATATATAAAGTGCTTGATCTGCTCTGCCTTACCCCTGGTTGTGCTCAGCCAGAGTCCTTCGGTTTGCCCTGCCTCACCTACACTGCAATGCCCCACGTTTACCTTTTATCTGGAAAACCAACCCCTGCGATGTGTGGTCTTCAGTTCATGCACTCACCTTGCTGACCCAGTCCAAGATCTGTCTCCACTGTTGGCAATGGTATGCCTTGCCTGATTCAGCCTTGGACTATTGTTAAAATGAGATGCACTGAACTTGTAATTGGCCAACCAGAGGATGTACTTGAGTGGTTCCTTCCCAGTTTCCTGCTACCTGTAGCAGTTCTTTGCAATTGTATTGGCACCTGGCCTGGCTTTCAATTACTGTGGCAATGGTATTCAATTCCCCATAGACCTAGTTATTTAGTCCTACATGTTGGAGCTCGAAGCCTACAATTTTCACTGTACCCTGCAATCACACCTGCACATGTGACTATTACAACACTGAATCTGAGCATGGCCTTATGTTTTGGCCTACATTGTAAACAAAGTAACACACCTTTTCAATTCTACTGAAAATAGAAGGGAGTTTCAGTAACAACGTTTATAGTTAATTTCTGAGCCAGGTAAATAAAAATAGGACTTTAAAAACAGTCAAACGTAGTTACTTATAGGCTCCCGAGTGGCGCAGCGGTCTAAGGCACTGCGTCTCAGTGCTTGAAAAATCACTACAGTCCCTGGTTCGCAACCGGTTCGCAACCGCAACCGTGATCGGGAGTCCCATAGAGCGGTGCACAATTAGTTAAGCCTCGTCCGGGTTAGTGGAATGTTTAGCCGGGGTAGGCGGTCATTGTCAAATTTAGTTAAATAAATAAAAAATAATACTAATAATGTGGGTCCAGCATGCTAGCAAGGGTGGGTGTGTCGGCCTCGCTCATAGTAAAAGTAATCTAGCAACTAACACAACAGGTAACTAACTACCTACATGAACTAATGCAAACATTCAACATGGTATTTTGTTTACCTTTCAACGGGAACGAAGTTGTTCTTTCTTGAGTTCCGTATTCTGTATTTCAAGCTTACCCAACGTGCGACGAATGAATGAACGAGCAGCGAGAATACTTTGTGCGTTTTCCAACTACCCAGAATGCAACTTGAGAAAGGAAGAAGAAAAAAGTGCTTCCGGTTAAAACATGAAGTGATGCCTCATGGGACTTGCTGTCTTTCTCGACATACCCCACTTCTTTCAATACAGATGGCCCTACTGTAAAACAAAAAAACTAATTAACGTGTTTCGATTAACGTGTTTAAACAAATGAAATATACGTACAATGTGAAATCCATTTAAAAAAAAAAAAATTCACTCTGATCTGCTATGATTCAACCAGTGGTGTAAAGTTCTTAAGTAAAAATACTTGAAAGTACTACTTAAGTAGTTTTTTTGGGTATCTGAACTTTACTTAACTGTTATATTTTGATTACTTTTACTTCCCTACATTCCTAAAGAATTTTCCTGACACCTAAAAGCACATCTTACATTTTGAATGCTTAGCAGGACAGGAAAATGGTCTCACACACTTAGTAAGAGAACATCCCTGATCATCCCTGCTGCCTCTGATCTGGCGGACTCACTAAGCACATGCTTTGTTTGTAAATAACATCTTAGTGTTGGAGCGTGCCCCTTGCTATCAGTAAATTAAAAAACTAGAAAATCAGGCTGTCTGGTTTGCTTAATATAAGACATTTTTAATTATTTATACTTTTACTTTTGATGCTTAACTCGACTTCCACTTTTGCTAATTTCCCTTGTTTCTCAGGCTAATTGACAATGACAGCTACAACATTTTTTTCTCGCTTCCTTCAAAACGCCTCAGTGCATGTTTGGTCAGTTTCACAGCTGATGTGATAAACATTGCCATGACCCTGGCTGCCACTGGATGAAGTAATGTAGGCAACTGTAATTTATTCTAAGCAATGCACCCTCTCAATGCTCCTGCCTTTTGCCCGTATTGGTGTACTACAGGATTGTACACCACTGTTGAATCTAGTGGTGGTAAAACTACCCAATTGTTATAAGACACTCAGTAAAATGCTACTTGAGTAAAAATCAAAAAGTATTTGCTTTTAAATATACATAAGTATCAAAAGTAAATGTAACTGCTCAAACATACTTAAAGACATGCTCCTTTAATTTGGCGACTGAGAAAGTATTTGGGCTGGATGTGTCAATGTGTAGTTCACACATGCATAATCTATGAGCAGAATTACTATTTTACCTCAATTAACCACGAAATCCCTAGTTTGAAAGCAACTGTTTTCTTGAAGCTGTGCTGTGCAATTTTACTACATTTCCCAACACATGGGCCAGCCCCCTAGCAATTCGAGTTCTAGCCAATGAGCTTCAGCCCTTCGCATTTGAGTGACAGCGAGAAAGAGGCCTGCCCAGCGTTATCCAATGAGGTTTCCGGGTGGGCCCAATGACTCATTGGACAGAACAGAGCTAGAGAGCAATGATGTGGTGCATATATCTGCATATATGTGATGTAGTTAGAAGTTTCCGTAGACCACTTTTGGCTTGTGAGTGCTACTTTCAGAACTAGTTTCAGTTCTCTATGTCTGACAAGTAGTATGGCGCTGCGGCTCTGAGTATTGTTTCTTCATCCTACTGTATGTAATGTTTAATCAGTGAATTGTTTTGATGTTTTTTTTTTCACTGCTCAGAGAAATTAGTCATTGAAGTTGTTAGATTCATGTCCCATCCTACATCCTGATATAACCCGGTTCTGGCCACTAGATGGTGCTGTTCCAGGTGATTTATTTTTTTAAAGAGACATTGGTTTCTAGTTTATGGACAAGGTATGACAGCAATCCATGCATTGGTTTTGTTGTCCACTGTTTCAAATCCAAAGCAAGTCAATAGTACCTATGTTAGCAATTTCACGCTTCATGTCGAAATCATCCTAAAGTATGTAAAAATTGATTGTGTAACTCAATGATGTTACTTATAGATTATTTGGATATTAACCGCAAAATGCTAATATAGGTACCATTGACTTGCTAAAAAGTTTAGCATTTGAAACAGTGGCCAAGTAAACAAAACCAAAGTATGAGTTGCTGTCATACCTTGTCCATTAACTGCTTACAGGGTAAGGAAACCAATGTAATTTTGTAATTTGGGTGAACTATCCCTTTAACACTGAGGGGGGATTCTTAAAAAAAAACATAAAATTCACTAAGAATACATTATATAGGATGAAGAAACAATATTCCAAGCCGCAGCTCAATACTTCTTGTCTGACACGGAGAACTGATACTGTATACTCATTGTTAGGGTGTATTAATAATAATAATACAAATTCATTTTGGGGGGTCGGGGGCCCTAAGGGGCGGCAGGTAGCCTAGTGGTTAGAGCGTTGGGCCAGTAACCGAAAGGTTGCTGGATTGAATCCCCGAGCTGACAAGGTAAAAATCTGTCATTCTGCCCCTGAACGTGGCAGTTAACTCACTGTTCCCCGGTTGGCCGTCATTGTAAATAAAAACAAATTCTTAACTGACTTGCCCAGTTAAATAACGGTTAAATAAAAATGTTTAAAAAGTGACAGCTTACTGACCTTCGGAAAGTATTCAGACCCCTTGACTTTTTCCACATTTTCTTACATTACAGCCTTTTTCGAAAATAGATTAAATAAAACAATTTCCTCATCAATCTACACACAATACCCCATAATGACATCACAATACCCCATAATGACATCACAATACCCCATAATGACAAAGCAAAAACTGGTTTTTAGAAACTTTTGCAAATGTATTAAAAACAAAAAACTGAAATACCTTATTTACATAAGTATTCAGACCCCTTGCCATGAGACTCGAAATTGAACTCAGGTGTATCCTGTTTCCATTGATCATCCTTGAGATGTTTCTACAACTTGATTGGTCCACCTGTGGTACATTCAATTGATTGAAACAATATTCTCTGGTCTGATGAAACCAAGATTGAACTCTTTGGCTTGAATGCCAAGCGTCACATCTGTAGGAAACCTGGCACCATCTCTACAGTGAAGCAGGGTGGTGGCAACATACTGTGGGGGTGTTTGTCAGCGGCAGGGACTGGGAGACTAGTCAAGATAAAGGGAAAGATGAACAGAGCAAAGTACAGAGATCCTTGATGAAAACCTGCTCCACGACCTGACTGGGGCGAAGGTTCCAACAGGACAACGACCCTAAGCACACAGCCAAGACAACACAGGAGTGACTTCGGGACAAGTCTCTGAATGTCCTTGAGTGGCCCAGCCAGAGCCCAGACTTGAACCTGATCGACCCTCTCTGGAGAGACCTGAAAATAGCCGTGCAGCAACGCTCCTCATCCAGCCTGACAGAGCTTGAGAGGATCTGCTGAAAAGAATGTGAGAAACTCCCAAAATACAGATGTGCCAAGTTTGTAGCATCATACCCAAGAAAACTTGAGGCTGTAATCGCTGCCAAAGGAGCTTCAACAGAGTACTGAGTAAAGGGTCTGAATACTTAAGTAAATGTGATATTTATGTTTTATTATTTTTTTATAAAAAACTGTTTTTGCTTTGAGCTCAATTTCGAGTCTCATAACAAAGGGTTTTTGCTTTGTCATTATGGGGAATTGTGTGTAGATTGATGAAGGAAAAAAACGATTTAATACGTACCATTTAAATGTGGAAAAAGCCAAGAAGTCTGACTACTTTCCGAAGGCACTGTATGTCGCCTATGCATGGGACCGGCCCTGCTCTAAGCTTCAGACCAAAACTCAATTCAAGCTTCAAATAAACCTGCCAGGGACCTTGATCTACACATCTCTCCATCCATCTGTTACCTTAAATGCACACTTATTTAGTTTGTGCCAATAACCTAGAGACATGAATCTGAGGGTATATCGGGTTAGGTTCCTTGTTCCTGTCAATCATTGGCTTATTGGTGAAATCAGCAGTCAGGCAATATCTTCTTTAAGTAAATCAATCAAGGGATTTTATGATGGTTACCGAAATCCCTGTAAGTTATAGATCTCATTTTCATATTTCCTTTATCTCGTGTTTATCATAGTAACACAACACAAAGCCTTTTTAAGAGCCATTTGCTAATGTCCACCTTACATTTTCATTCACTGCATAATGTTATGATAGACGCTCAATAAATGCAATGCATATTTTTTTTTAAACTAAGCTGGGAGCACTTATGGAGCGAACTCTTCCTCCACATCACACGATTGCGCTGGGGAGCAAACACTGCTTAAAGTAGGTCTTTCACACAGTGGAGGAGCTTTTTAATGAGGAAAAGGAAGGTGTAATGGCACAATAAAATACATAAAATGCACCTTTATTTTATTTCCATTGCATTAGGCACAGTGACTGGCGTCAGCAAGTACTCAGTAAACACAGTCACACCAGTTGGTGAGCGTGTGTGTGTGTGTGTGTGTGGGGGGGGGGGGGGGGGGGGGTAAAGATGTGTCCACTTTTATTTGAACAGTGAGATAAAATCCTGTGTGTTTTGCCTTGTTGGCAATGCTTGTAGGGGATTCTGGCTCTGAAGTAAAATTATTACAATTATCTCGTTACTCAATAGATTTGTATCGGGTGACTGGTGCTTTTGACCAGGTTATCGATTTTACATATACACAGAGTATATTTGCCTGTAAGATAAGCAAGACTCATTGTTACAGAGGCTATATATGGAGGCTACATGGAACAATACATTTTCCCCTTGGGAGTAATGTAATTTGTTTTCACTTCAGTGGTGAGCGCGCAATCGTAGGATGCTGCGATTTACTGTCCAATCAGATGCAGTGTCATAGCTTTCTATAGAAACTACTAGATTTCTACAATCTTAGAAAAAAAGGTGCTATCTAGAACCTAAAAGAGTTCTACCAGCTGTCCCCACAGGATAACCCTCTACATGGAACCCAAAAGAGTTGTACCTGGAATCAAATAGGGTTCTACCTGGAACCAAAAAGAGTTCTATTGGGACAGGCGAAGAACCCTTTTGGAACCCTTTTCTAGCGTTATGTGACTTGCTGTATAATGCACTCTCCTCAACAGGACTCACTTAAATAACCACACACAATGACAACATGGCTTATTAAGGTATTTTAATAACCTGACATGGAAACACACAAGGGACCAGCGTTTGAAAACATGACACAATTGGAGGAATACTGCACTTCATAAGAGAGAGAATACATTCCCGACGTCTCACACTGACATACAGTAGTTGCATTAACTCAGTAGTGGTTGGCCAGCAATACCAAATATTGAGTCATACAGTATTGGACAGTGTCCAGGGGCAACATGGTTTCGGTCATAATCTGTCAGCATATGACAGGTGCTCAGTAGATCAGACCATTCATTTATATCGTCATACATTTTCAATTCTGAAAGACTATTAGCCTACAGGAAAGAGCCTCAGAGGTAACGTGTACAAAACGTGTCCACCAACAACAGCTATGTGATAAGTAAACAAAAGCTCAATTGCTAGGCGTGATTTAATGCCAGTTTGCTGTTGCCCTTTCAGGCTCAAGAAGTCTCCCCCTAAAGAAAGAAAAGCTATTTCTAGTCAGTGCAACCATTTCCAATATTTCTGTAGAATTTATTTTACAGGTGAAGGGAACATGCTTTTGTCCTGGTCCCTCACTTCTCCCCCTCCTAGTTGATGATGTAGGTTGGGGTATCAGTAACTTGTCCACCATGGAGATAACTATGTCATGAGACCTCTGTGAGTTCTATTGAGTGGTTAGGGCTGGTTAGTGTGGGGGACAGAGGCCTGACGTGCACAAAGGATATGTTCCCACTGTCCTTCACCTCCATCAACACGGTTGTAGTCTCAACCCCACTTTGGTCCGCACATCCCATGATGCATTGCTGCTGCTTGGGAGACACCGGGGCATCGCCTTTGTTGTGTCCGTTTTCAATGGAGCTGATTGGTGCAGGGTCTGACTGTTGTGGTGACCATTGGCAGGAGTCAGAGTAAGCTTCTTTCCCAGCTCTATGAGTCTCTATGGGGGTCCGAGTGGGGCTGGGTTTGGGGCTGGACTCCAGGGAATAACTGTTCCCCATGGTGCCACACGAGCTGTCCACCATGCTGATGCGAGTAGAGGCACGCGTGATACTGCTGCTGCTACCCAGCCCTCTGCCACCCCCTCCCCCAGCTCCATGCCCCTCCCAGTGCCCCAGGATGTGCTTGCGCAGGATCCTGCGGAAGGTGTGGCGGAATTCCCGGATGCGATATGCATAGATGAAGGGGTTGACCACGGAGTTGGCGTGGGACAGGATGATGGCGATGTTCATCACCCAGACGTGCGGGCGCCCACAGTCCTGGCAGAACAGGTTGAAGCAATTGATGATGTGAAGGGGCAACCAGCAGAGGGCGAATAGCCCCACGATGATGGCCAGAGACTTGGCTGCGTGGACCTCCTTCTGCAGGGTGGAGCGGGACGATGTGGACGATGAGCATGCCCCAGGGGCGTGCATGTGAGCCAGCTTCAGGTCCATCAGTCTCAGCTGGCGCCGCGCCGCCATGAAGATGCGGGCGTAGATGACCAGCATGGCTAGCAGGGGCACCAGCACACAACCGAAGAAGTTGAAGTAGACCATATATTCCAGGGTGACCACACCCTCGAACAGGCACTCTGTCATGCCTTCGGGGCACGAGCTGCTGTTGGTGCCGTTGACACCCCTGTTCCAGCCCAGCATGGGCGTGAGGCCGATGCCCACAGAGAGAACCCAGCACACTGCGATAATGCCCTTTGCCCTCCCGGACGTCACAAGACTGTTATACCTAGAGGATCACGTGAAAACATGAGAGGAATTCAGATAGGCATTTTGTATTGTTACATGACACAGAAATGCTCCCAGGATGAGAGGGCTCCTCTATTCAGGTTCAGACACTCCCAGTAACACTCAATAAGAAAGCAAGTTCACTTTTCCTGGACCCAACCAATGAATTTTACTTCCTGTAATCAGAGAGCTTAGAGAACGTATGGGACAGACTTCAGAGGGTAAAAAGCCTTTTTCCCGAGAACATACTAGTATTTGCATATATAGCAGTAAGCTCTTGGAAACTGAGTCCATTGTTTGGGAGACTCGACCAGTCATGCCATACTAGGAGATGGAGCAGTGGATATCAGGTCATGTACTACATGTAGATTTAAGAAAGCATTTCCTACCTGTATTGTGATTTAGGGATCATTGCACAAAAGCCTATCTATAGTCTGATGTAAGTCTTCTTGGCGTTGCTTTGTTTCTGCATCAGACATTAGACAAATGGAAATCAGTGTCATGAACAATGTATCAGGCTATATTAGTTTTGCTGTCTGTCTTCTTCCATTGGTCATGTCTAAACCAGAGTTCATAATGTACACCAGGGTGGAAGTCAGAAGGCAGCGCCACAGGCACATGACCCTGTTGTTTGTGGTTATGGGGGTGGGTTTGGGGGTCCAGTGGGGATTTAGTCCTCTTTGACTGAGACCTCTGTGGACCAGGGTGGCGGCAAGTTTATTAAGCCCCTTGGATCTATGGTCATTGGCACCAAAGCTCCGGCTCCAATGGAAGCTCAATCATATCCACACACACACACACACACACACACACACCCTTGCTGGGCCCTTTTGCAATAAACACCTGCTTTAGGACTTTTCCATGAAAGCAATGCCTTCCCACTGGAGAATCAAAATTTCAATTGCGACTGTGACCAAACAGTGCCTTTGATTCCCCACACATTTGTAGTATGAAGCATTAATGCGTGTCTTAATATTTCACTCTAGTAAAGAAAAGGGATTTGCAAGCTGAACTATTTGGTTGTTGCCAAGTTGTTTGCCGGTTGAGTTTTTTGATTGTAGTCTGATGGAAACAGGGTTGGGTAGGTTACTTTCTATGGGTTCTATTTTCGTCTCGTTAAGGCGGCGCTCATGTCAAAAGTACGTTAGCTTGCAAATTCGTCATGTCAAAACTGGCGCACTGGCATTTTCCAGACCTAATGCCAGGTTCGGGAATTGATCTGTCTTATATCAGCTTAGATGGACTGGTTGGAAATATTTGAGGTGTGTCCTTAAAAACGTGATCCGAAGTTCTAATTTCAGGCAGCGATGGTAGGGATATATAAGACCAAACAAAAACTGTGTTTAGAGGTAACGCAGTTGGTTATGCCTTGAATATTGAGAGTGGAAACACAGCCTATCCATCCATGACGCACACTGTCCATATTCGCATGGAACAAGCGTAGACTAATGTGCCTTTGATGCATGTGTACGTTGTATTTAGTTAAAATACCCAATGTAATCACGAAGTAGTCAATACTGTCCATAAAGGGTTTGGCTCCTGAGACCGCTTGGAAATACATCTTAAATCACCAAAGATTTATAAAAATATCAAGTTTGAGAGGAGTAAAACAGTGAGCTGACATTCCCTTTTTATCTATGCATTGTGGGCAGGCCCACATTATTTTAGCCATGCAGGTCCCGTTTTGGATGTGCGTAAAACCTCCATAGTCTGCGTTCTTTTAGTATTATATGCCCACAGGGGAAAATGATGGTGTAGCCTATTTAAAACAAGTTGTTGTTTTGTTTTGTTTCAAATTTGATTAGAATGGCAGGAAATAACCCTTAACAAATGTTCAAAGTTACATATTTGTCCCTTATACAAGCTTGAGTGCCTTATTAACCAAACATTATATAGCGTCCTAATAAACTAGCTATCTCGATTTTTATTGCTGGAAATTTATTGCAGTTAATGTTGCTAATGACTGGTGTTGAGCAGATAGCATTATCTACCTGTCATCACACCCTGATGGAGAACTGGACAACAGAAAAATAACAACGCTCTCTCACTCGCTAAAGCAAAGAGTGTCAGAAGCACACTTGACAGGCTCTTCCGGCAGCGCAAATGGAGACAATTCAGGCTGAGGATTGAGTTTGGCAGATCCTAATCTGCTACACAAGTCACAGACCAGTATAGAATAGAAGAGGCACATGGGACATTCCACATTCAACACATTATAAAAGATCATTAGACATAACTAATAAAGACAACAAATAATTGTCTTAATTATTAACTCATCTGACCCTACTGGACATCCACAAAAATATTGTTTATTTCAGTTATTGTTATGTATAAACAATCTCCAATTGCTACTAAAGGCAAGACTAATTAAAACACGTTCCTACATTCTTTGGGGAAACTGACTATTGATTGAAGAGGGATGACAATGCTCTGTGTCCACCCCGTCACACTGACAGAGAGGCTACGTGAGCTGATGCACGTTTCTGCTAAGGTGATCCGGGGCTGTTTAAGGTGAGAACACTGGCCTCTCTATCGATACGGTGCCTGGGCCTGCCCCTTCACCGCTCTCCCTTGGTGTTGATTTACCAGGAGGATAACGATCAAAGCCTTCAGTCCTTTCAGTCCTTCCAACAGCACACAAACACTAACCCAATGAAGCCTGTGGAGACATTTACCTGTGTCTGCCCTGCGCTGGGGAGATGAACCCTAATCCAATAACCTCACTGTAATTCAATGTGTTTTGATACACAAATGCATTTTGTTGTGCGTCACTTAGATCACAGCCAAGATCTAACAGGTCTGAGGATCTGCCTTTGGTGTTCTGCAAATAAGACAGCGTATTAAACATGGATGATACCTGTTTATGTTTCATTGTTGGTTTCTAGAAAAAGACCAGGAACAGAGTGTCACCACCATCCTCAGCCCAGTCCCCCTCCCTCCAATCCCCTCCCTCTCCTCCCCTGCTAAGATCACCTGAGGGGGCTCTTGATGGCGATGTAGCGGTCCACAGCGATGGCCAGCAGGCTGAAGATTGAGCTCTGGGTGAGCACCAGTACGAAGCAGGCGATGAACAGGCAGCCGTGGAAGTTGGCACAGAAGCCCGTGCTGATGGTGATGGCGAAGGGGATGGCCAGCAAGCCCACAGCGATATCTGCCACTGCCAGGGACACCACAAAGTAGTTGGTGATGCTCTGCAAGGTGCTGTTGAGGCACACGGCCCAGCAGACCAGCATGTTACCGGTCACGGCCAGAAAGGCTATGACCAGCTCCAGGGCGATGTAGACAAGGGAGGCATTGTTCAGCATGGTGGGGCTGGGGTCACGTTGAAGGTCACAGCCAGAGTCTGAGTCAGGTAGCAGGGAAGGGGCTTCTTCGTCTCTACACGCATCGCTACACGTGCAGACACTCCCCCTCCAACAGCAAGCCTCACACACACACACACACGCACACGCACACACACACACACACACACAGGTGAGGTGCTATTGCAGTGCTGCCAGGGACTGTTCTTTCAGTGATTAGCAGGACCCACCACCACTAACCACTTCCTGTTTATAAACCCGACACTCAGGCAATGGTGCCACTGCCAAACACAGAGCAAATGAAGAAGTGAGTTGAGATTCACTCTAATGTATTGTCACTCTACAGAAGGTTATTTGGTTCTCTTCTTCTTCCACTTCTTCTGTCCAATCGTGCTTTCTGTTGCTAACTTCAGCAGCCTCCTCAGTGGCTGGACACTGGGAGTGGGCGGGGTGTTGCCGTGGCCAACCCACTTTCACATGAAGATCCGTGTCCTAAGGAGACAGAAAGAGAGAGAGGAGAGAGTGTGAGAGAGAGAGAGAACAATCTCATTACAAGTCCCTGTACAAACAGGTTAACTCACACACCCCAGGCCACAACAGCAATCTGTCTTCCAAAGCAGATTGCTGTTGTGGCCTGGGGTGTGTGAGTTATGTTAATTCTATATCATTAACATGGCTGTGCTTGTTCTATTCAAGGTGTGGTCGTCTTCTCCAAAGTATTTACTATTGTCAGTCAGGTTATTCTAAATCTAAAGCAATTGTTGGCATTTGGTAGCCTGGCGGGTAGAAGTGTTGGGCCAGTAACAGAAAGGATTGAATCCCCAAGGTAAAAATCTGTCATTCTGCCCCTGAGCAAGGGGCACCTGCATTGCTTGCTGTTTGGGGTTTTAGGCTGGGTTTCTGTACAGCACTTTGAGATATCAGCTGATGCACGAAGGGCTATATAAATACATTTGATTTGATTTAACCCACTGTTCACTATGTCGATGAAGGCAGCCCCCTGCACCTCTCTGATTCAGAGGGGTTGGGTTAAATGCAGAAGACACATTTCAGTTGAATGCGTTCAGTTGTACAACTGACGAGGTATCCCCCCTTTCCTTCCTGTTGCCAGTACAAACCCCTAAACAAGGAGAGATTTAAATGTGGGCTAGTCTATTGAGTTTAATGAGTTCCACAGGACAGTGCCAATTATTACTGTGTATCAGCCTTTATACAAACCTTGATGATTGAGGTCAGGAAAATTGTACAATATTTCAAAAGAACCGTTTTGAACGAACATACACCTCTGGATCTGTATAAATGGATATTACCACTTGAATGTTCAGCATGATGACAGAACAGTAGACAGAGGGAAACTATGACGCGGTATGAGAGGAAGCATTTCTAATGTGAAAACACTGCTATTCCCTTACTGATAATATGCAGGGGTCTATTCCTCTCTTCTGTTTATAGTAAGTAGCTCGTTGCTATCAGGCCCTCTTGGCTACCCTCTTGAATATCTTCTTGGCTATCAACCCTCTTGGGAACCCTCTTGGCTATAAAGTTTAGACAAAGATTAGACAGCTTGTTCCCCTGGAACCCATTGAACTCTGTGTTGGCAGCCATGTCTGAGAACGTGGCAGAGCGAACATTAAAAAAAGCGTGCCTTTAATCAGAGTGAATGCTCTTTAATCCTGGCCCAAAGGGTCAAAGGGGCCGTTTCTTACACCTCACCCCCTCCCTCACCCTGCAACCCCATGTGCCCCTCTGGAGTGATATAAGGACAGTGGAATCTAGGGAGAGGGGGGCAAAGGGTCGTAATAGGGGTGCTGGTCCGGGAAAGAATTCCTTGAGAGTAAGTTAGTGGGCAGACAGACAGGCAGATCACGGGAGCTGATAAATGGAAGCTGACATTTCCACAACCTGGTCTTTTAAACTACAATGACACATCATACCATGGGCTCTTCCTTCTGAAGTGTACTGAGGGCAATTTGTGGGGTTTGAAGGCAAAGTGCATGTCCTATAGACACTGAGTGTACAAAACACTAGGAACACCTTCTTAATATTGAGTTGCACCCCCTTTTGCCCTCAGAACAGCCTCAATTCGTCGGAGCAGGGCTCTACAAGGTGTTGAAACCATTCCAGAGGGATGCTGGCCCATGTTGACTCCAATGCTTCCCACAGTTGTGTCAAGTTGGCTGGATATAATTTGGGTCGAGGACCATTCTTGATACACACGGGAAACTGTTGAGCGTGGGTTAAACCCAGCAGTTTAGCAGTGTTGCAATTCGTGACACAAACCGGTGTGCCTGGCACCTACCTCCATGCCCCGTTCAAAGGCACTTAAATATTTTGTCTTGCCCATTAACGCTCTGAATAGCACACACACACAATCCATGTCTCAACTGTCTCAAGGCTTATAAATATTTTTTAACCTGTCTCCTCCTCTTCATCTACACTGATTGAGGATCATAGATAAGGGATCATAGATTTCACTTGGATTCACCTGGTCAGAGCAGGTGTGCAAAATGGAAAGAGCAGGTGTGCAAAATGTTTTGTCCATACATATTTAGGCAACATGACAGACGAATATCTACATCCACTATATATACAAAAATATGTGGCCGCCACTTCAAATTAGTGGATTCGGCTAATTCAGCCACACCCATTGCTAACAGGTGTATAAATCGAGCATACAGCCATGCAATCTCCATAGACAAACATTGACTGTAGAAACGCCTTACTGAAGAGCTCAGCGACCTTCAACGTGGCACCGTCATAGGATGCCACCTTTCCAACAAGTCAGTTTGTCAAATGTCTGCCCTGCTAGAGCTGCCCCGGTCAACTGTAAGAGCTGTTATTGTAAAGAAACGTCTAGGAGCAACAACGGTTCAGCTCCAAAGTAGTAGGCCACACAAGCTCACAGAACGGGATGCTGAGTGCTGAAGTGCATTGCGCATAAAAATCGTGGAGTTCCAAACTGCCTTTGGAAGCAATGTCAACACAAGAACTGTTCGTCGGGAGCTTCATGAAACAGGTTTCCATGGCCAAGCAGCCGCACACAAGCCTAAGATCACCATGCGCAATGCAAAGCGTCGGCTGAAGTGGTGTAAAGACGCCATTGGACTCTGGAGCAGTGGAAACACGTTCTCTGGAGTGATGAATCACGCTTCACCATCTGGCAGTCTGACGGACGAATCAGGGTTTGGTGGATGCCAGGAGAACGCTACCTGCCCTAATGCATAGTGCCAACTGTAAAGTTTGGTGGAGGAGGAATAATGGTCTAGGGCTGTTTTTCATGGTTCGTGCTAGGCCCCCTAGTTCCAGTGAAGGGAAATCTTAACTCGACAGCATACAATTATATTCTAGATGATTCTGTGCTTCCAACTTTGTGGCAACAGTTTGGGGAAGGCTCTTTCTTGTTTCAGAATGACAATGCCCCTGTTCACAAACCGAGGTCCATACAGAAATAGTTTGTTGAGATCGGTGTGGAAGAATTTGACTGGCCTGCACAGAGCCTTGATCTCAACTCCATCGAACACCTTTGGGATGAATTGGAATGCCGACTGCGTGCCAGGCCTAATCGCCCAACATCCGTGCCCAACCTCACTAATGCCCTTGTGATTGAATGGAACCAAGTCCCCACAGCAATGTTCCAACATCTAGTGGAAAGCCTTCCCAGAAAAGTGGAGTCTGTTATTAATGCCCATGATTTTGGAATGAGATGTTCGACAAGCAGGTGTTCACATACTCTTGGTCCAGTAGTGTATTTAGGTGACATGATAATAGAGGCATACAGTACCAGTCAAAAGTTTGTACACACCTGTGCACACCATTTTTCTTTATTTTTTACAATTTTCTACATTGCAGAACAATAGTGAAGACACTAAAAACTATGAACTAACACATATGAATCATGTAGTAACCAAAAGTGTTAAGCAAATCATGCCTTGATGACAGCTTTTCAGACTCTTGGCATTCTCTCAACCAGCCTCATGAGATAGTCACCTGGAGGGCATTTCAATTAACAGGAATGCCTTGTTAAAATGTCATTTGTGGAATTTCTTTCCTTCTTAATGCATTTGAGATAATCAGTTGTGTTGTGACAAGGTAGGGGTGGTATATAGAAGACAGGTAAAAGACCAAGTCCATATTATGGCAAGAACAGCTCAAATAAGCAAAGAGAAATGACAGTCCACCATTACTTTAAGACATGAATGTCAGTCAATCTGGAAAATGTCAAGAACTTTTAAAGTGTCTTCAAGTGCAGTCGCAAAAACCATCAAGCACTAGGATGAAACTTGCTCTCATGAGGACTGCCACAGGAATGGAAGACCCAGAGTTACCTCTGCTGCAGAGGATAAGTTCATGAGAGTTACCAGCCTCAGAAATTGCAGCACAAATAAAGCATTCACAGAGTTCAAGTAACAGACAAATCTCAAGTTCAACTGTTCAGAGGGGACTGCGTGAATCAGGCCTATTCGAATTGCTGCAAAGAAACTACTACTAAAGGACACCAATAACTTTTAAAGTTACTTCTTTGCTCGCTTTCAGGACAATACAGTGCCACTGACACGGCCCGCTACCAAAACCTGCGGACTCACCTTCACTGCAGCCGACGTGAGTAAAACATTAAAACGTGTTAACCCTCGCAAGGCTGCAGGCCCAGACGGCATCCCCAGCCGCGTCCTCATATCAGCGCAGACCAGCTGGCTGGTGTGTTTCAAGAGGGCCACCATTGTTCCTGTTTCCAAGAAAGCTAAGGTAACTGAGCTAAACGACTACCGCCCCGTAGCACTCACTTCCGTCATCATGAAGTGCTTTGAGAGACTAGTCAAGGACCATATCACCTCCACCCTACCTGACACCCTAGACCCACTCCAATTTGCTTACCGCCCCAATAGGTCCACAGACGACGCAATCGCAACCACACTGCACACTTCACTAACCCATCTGGACAAGAGGAATACCTATGTGAGAATGCTGTTCATCGACTACAGCTCAGCATTTAACACCATAGTACCCTCCAAACTCGTCATCAAGCTCGAGACCCTGGGTCTCGACCCCGCCCTGTGCAACTGGGTACTGGACTTCCTGACGGGCCGCCCCCAGGTGGTGAGGGTAGGTAACAACATCTCCACCCCGCTGATCCTCAACACTGGGGCCTCACAAGGGTGTGTTCTGAGCTCTCTCCTGTACTCCCTGTTTACCCACGACTGCGTGGCCATGCACGCCTCCAACTCAATCATCAAGTTTGCAGACGACACTACAGTGGTAGGCCTGATTACCAACAATGACGAGACGGCATACAGGGAGGAGGTGAGGGCCCTCGGAGTATGGTGTCAGGAAAATAACCTCACACTCAACGTCAACAAAACTAAGGAGATGATTGTGGACTTCAGAAAACAGCAGAGGGAGCACCCCCCTATCCACATCGACGGAACAGTAGTGGAGAGGGTAGAAAGTTTTAAGTTCCTCGGCGTACACATCACGGACAAACTGAATTGGTCCACCCACACAGACAGCGTGGTGAAGAAGGCGCAGCAGCGCCTCTTCAACCTCAGGAGGCTGAAGAAATTCGGCTTGTCACCAAAAGCACTCACAAACTTTTACAGATGCACAATCGAGCGCATCCTGCCGGGCCGCCTGGTACGGCAACTGCTCCGCCCACAACCGTAAGGCTCTCCAGAGGGTAGTGAGGTCTGCACAACGCATCACCGGGGGCAAACTACCTGCCCTCCAGGACACCTACACCCCCCGATGTCACAGGAAGGCCATAAAGATCAAGGACAACAACCACCCGAGCCACTGCCTGTTCACCCTGCTATCATCCAGAAGGCGAGGTCAGTACAGGTGCATCAAAGCAGGGACCGAGAGACTGAAAAACAGCTTCTATCTCAAGGCCATCAGACTGTTAAACAGCCACCACTAACATTGAGTGGCTACTGCCATACATGTTAAAAATGTATCACAAGCCACTTTAAACAATGCCACTTAATATAATGTTTACATACCCTACATTACACATCTCATATGTATATACTGTACTCTATACCACCTACTGCATCTTGCCATCTTTATGTAATACATGTATCACTAGCCACTTTAAACAATGCCACTTAATATACTGTTTACATACCCTACATTACTCATCTCATATGTATATACTGTACTCTATACCATCTACTGCATTTTGCCTATGCCGTTCTGTACCATCACTCATTCATATATGTTATGTACATATTCTTTATCCCTTTACACTTGTGTGTATAAGGTAGTAGTTGTGGAATTGTTAGGTTCGATTACTCGTTGGTTATTACTGCATTGTCGGAACTAGAAGCACAAGCATTTCGCTACACTCACATTAACATCTGTTAACCATGTGTATGTGACAAATACAATTAGATTTGATTTTAAAAGAAGAACAGACTTGCTCTGGCCAAGAAACACGAGCAATGGACATTACACCGGTGGAAATCTGTCCTTTGGTCTGATGAGTCCAACTTTTTAGTTTTTTTGTTTCCAACCACTATGTCTTTGTGGTGAGATGCAGAGTAGGTGAACGGATGATCTCTGCATGTGTGGTTCCCACCGTGAAGCATAGAGGAGGAGATGTGATGGTGTGGGGGTGCATATCTGGTGACACTGTCTGTGATTTATTTAGAATTCATGGCACACTTAACCAACATGACTACCACAGCGATATGCCCTCCCATCTGGTTTGTGTTTAGTGGGAGTATCATTTGTTTTTTTAATGGGACAATGACCCAACAAACATCCAGGCTGTTTAAGGGCTATTTGACCAAGAAGGAGAATGATGGAGTGCTGCATCAGATGACCTGGCCTCCACAATCACCCGACCTCAACCCAATTGAGATGGTTTGGGATGAGTTGGACCGCAGCCAACAAGTGCTCAGTATAAGTGGGAACTTCTTAAATGCTGTTGGAAAAGCATTCCAGGTGAAGCTGGTTGAGAAAGCTTTCATCAAGGTAAAGGGTGGCTACTTTGAAGAATCTCAAATATAAAATATATTTAGATTTGTTTAACACTTTTTTTGGTTACTTCATGATTCCAAACTTTTGACTGGTACGAAATGGGTGATAGACATCCACAAATGAATACATACCATACGAAATGTAACATATCATACTAAATGGAGTCTCTCAGATTTACATACAGAATAACACGAAATGCTCCGAGACCAGGTTGTCACTGGCCTTACCTACCCTCAGAGGCAGGAATAAGCTACATGCTTCACATGGATCATTAATGTGTTATATGATAAAGGTGGTGCAGGAATTTAAATGGGGATGCTTTTTTTCAGTTTGTTTGCTTGTACACTATGGCTGTCCCCATAGGAGATCCCTTTTTGTTTCCTGGTACAAGCCTTTTTGGTTCCAGGTAGGACCCTCTGTGTAAAGCATAAAAAAAAAAAACTGAAACCCAAAAGGGTTCTTCAAAGGGTTCTCCTTTGGGGACAGGCAAAGAACCGTTTTAGGTACTACATAGCACCTTTTTTCTAAGACTGCACATAGGTGTACTGTAATCTGAGTCAGTGTACAATGTATAGTGTGTAAATCGGCATTAATGTGCTTGTGTGTGTGTGTGGGGGGGGGGGGGGGGGGGGGATGTGTGTGCGCGGGCCCTGAAGGACGTGATAAGCTTTGCACATCCTTTGGAAGGACTGTATTGCAGACCTGTCAATCAAAGGACCAGTTGGAGAGGACCACCACAGAGAATGAAAACAAATTACAGGAATGTTGCTGTTGGCCATACCACTATGTGAATTGCTGATGTAAGGAGAATAAGGGCTTGACTACATCTTTGTCCTGAAATACAGACACAAACTACGCCGGGGTGCCGGGGTAATTTATGGTTGGTGTAACAGTGATGGTAATTCATAGTTGGTGTAACAGTGAGGGTAATTGATGGTTGTTGTAACTGAGAGCTTGCCGTGGAATAGGTCTTTGAGGTTGTGAGCTAGAGTCGAGACTACATAGCCCAAAACAAACGACCAATCAGCATCTGCATTATAGCCAGGTGATGCAGATAATATTCATTCTCAGGATAAAGTTTTTCAATATGTTTACATAATCAACATATTTCTATATTGATAGATAGCAGGGTAGGGGTCAATTCCAATTTCAGCTCAGTCAATTCAGGAAGACTGCAAGAAGTAGGTTTGTTGATCATGTTAGTTACTATAGGTAGTAATTGAGTTATGAAGTTTATTTCCTTTCAGTTTCAATTTAGTTGACTAATTTAATGAGGAGGGAACAAGTAAATTAAACCACCAAAACTATTGCGTCTAACCTGAAATAAATGGACACAAAAAGAAACTCGAACATTTCACAATTTAGACAATTATATTTCACCTTAATTAAATTAAGAGCCACTTTGAGATTTGGGACATTTGAATCCTTTTCGACCAATAGTTATTCCGATTACCCTTTATGATTAACCATACAGTGAAAGTAAAACATTTAAATAATACTTGCCTTTTTGTCTTGTCAAGACACACACTGACGCAAATGCACAACATATGTTCAAGCCTTCTCTCCATAGGCTACAAGCGTATTCATAGTATTCACATAATCCATGCTTCTTCAAAATTTGAAAGTTTGTCTATAGGAAAATATGCCTGTAAATGATATAGATGTTCCGCCTGTTGGAGAGGTTTCGGTCTTGATGCACTCAGAAGCTAGAACAGGAAAACGCGGTTGCATGCTCTGATTAACGCGCGGTTCTGAAGACGTGCAATACATCACTTTCTTACAGGTCGTCAAGAGGAGGTGGGATTTAGGCAGCTCAGCTATGTGTGTGTGACGTAACTATTGGTCTGTTATAATTGTACATTTACTTCAGAATAGCTGTACCTGGACCAGTTTTAATGATGAGCAGATTTCATTGATACATGTTGAAGTTGATCGTGGCTGAAAAGCCTTGCGGTTGCGATAAACGTCAATCCCCAAAGTGACATCAGAGTCCACAGAAATTCTACGGATCTGTTGCTAAAATTAGACCATGGTAAAAGTCTATCCATTGTTACTGTACAACCATCATATGAACACTAATCTATCTAATAGTATAAACCTGGCATATGACCACTAATCTAGCCCTTTACTGTGGTAGGGGTAATCTATAACAGTTCTGGGGGTACCAGCTCACTGAGGTCTAGAGATCACTCAATGTATCTATTTTTTTTTATTAGTCATGCTTCGTAAACAACAGGTGTAGACTAACATTGAAATGTTTACTTATGGGCCTTTCCCAACAATGCAGAGAGATAATTGTTTTAAATAATAGAAAAATAATAATGCACAATTAGCTGGTTCCAGACTTGGTGCAACAGTACTGTTTGAGGTGTGGTAACAGCTGGAGTCTTTGACAATTTCTAGGGCCTTCCTCTGACACCGCCTGGTATAGAGGTCCTGGATGGCAAGGAGCTTGGCCCCTGTGATGTGCTGGGCAATACGCACTACCCTCTGCAGTGCCTTGCGGTCAGATGCCAAGACAAGCGCTGATGCAGCCGGTCAAGATCCTCTCAATGGTGCAGTTGAGTAACTTTTTGAGGATCTGAGGGCTCATGCTGAATCGTTTCCTGTAGTCCACGATCAGCTCCTTAGTCTTGCTGATGTTGAGGGAGAGGTTGTTGTCCTAGCACCACACTGCCAAGTCTCTGACCTCCTCCGTGTAAGCTGTCTCATCGTTGTCGGTGATCAGGGCTACCACCGTCGTGTCATCTGCAAACTTAATGATGGTATTGGAGTCGTGCACGGCCACGCAGTGGGGGGTGAACAGGGAGTACAGGAAGGGACTAAGCACGTACCCCTGAAGGGCCCCCGTGTTGAGGGTCAGAGTGGCAGATGTGTTGTTGCGTGTAGTGTTGTAGTGTTGAACGCTGACCTGAATGCAATGCTGTTTATTGACTACAGCTCAGCGTTCAACACCATAGTGCCCTCCAAGCTCATTGCTAAACTAAGGACCCTGGGATTAAACACCTCCCTCTGCAACTGGATCCTGGATGGGCAGCCCCCAGGTGTTCATTGACTCATGTAGGTGTTCCTTTTGTCCAGGTGGGAAAGGGCAGTCATCTGTCGATCTGTTGGGGCGGTATGCAAACTGTGAATGGTCCTGGTGCACCAAAGGAAAATGTTAAGGGAAGCCAGTTTGGATTTGGCTTCTCTCCTATCACATCGCATCAAGAGAAATACGTAATTAACAGAAACAACTTCAATTCTTGCATCTCGTTGTTGAATGCAGATAGGGATTTGGACTTCTGGTTTTACTTCATTCTCTGTACTGGCCAATGGTTATAGCAGTGATTCTGATACAACCATAAATTCATACATTGTGGCCCTGGACTGAGGGAATGAAAGTTTAATATGTAGCGAGCTAACATTTCCCATGAAAGGAAGTTAAGCTAGTGAGCAAGCATTTTAGCCAGGTAGCCTAGGGCAACAAAAAATACAAGTGTGTACTGTATGACAGAGTCATAGACCGTTTCATCAACGTGAAAGAGAGGAGGATGGCATTCTCTATAAGTAGGGTGAGTCAACATGTTTTTTCTACTTGCATGAACATATGCACACACTCACACAGCACACACGCACACACACACACACACAAATCAGAATCTTGGACAGCCACATCATATTTATTTTACGTTGATTGAACTAAATCATTTTTGGAATCTTTTAGTTGTCACTGTTTTAGACTAAGCAGAGGTGATTTGATGATGTTGAAATGTTGAAGTTTAAATGGTGCTGGAATAGTGGAGTCAGCTCCTGTTTTCTTTGCAACTTGCGGTAACTCTTTGTGGTTCTAAATCTATAGTTGTTTAGTAGTCTGAAATTATGGAAACTTTAATTTGCTTGATCATACTGTAGGTCATGTAACTGTTTGTTACATGCAATATGCTTTGTGCACTTCACCGGACAGAGGTTGCTTTCCGGTTTTGTGATGAAACAAAGGTGAGGTTGAATTTATTCTGCCACTGTGCCTATTGTCTCGGTCTTAGGCGTAGGGTAGCCTGGGGCGGCAGGTAGCTTAGTGGTTAGAGTGTTGGGCTAATAACCAAACAGTTTCAAGTTCAAATCCCTGAGCTGACAAGGTACAAATCAGTCATTCTGCCCCTGAATAAGGCAGTTAACCCGTTGTCATTGAAAATAAGAATTTGTTCTTAACTGACTTGCCTAGTTAAATAAAGGTCAAATAAAAATATTTCACAGTTTCAAGGCATATAAACGAAAATGTTATAGAGCAAACAATGCAATTATCACAACACATAGGTTGTAATAAAAAAAATACAAAATTCTGGCTTGGCCAGTGATTTTACCCACGCACCACTACTGTGTGGTCTGCTTGAAACATGAAGGTATTACAAACTGGGTCAGGGAGAGGTTGAATATGTCAGTGAAGTCTCACATCGGCTATGGAGTGTGTCCACACAGTCATCCAGAACAGCTGGTGCTCTCATTCATGGTTCAGTGAGGCTAGCCTCGAAGTGAGCATAGAAGGTATTTAGCTTGTCTGGTTGGCTCGTGTCATTGGACAGCTCGTGGCTGGGTTTCCCTTTGTAATCCGTGATAGTTTGCAAGCCCTGCCACATCCGACGAGCATTAGAGCCAGTGTAGTGGGATTCAATCTTGGTCCTGCATTGATGCTTTGCCTGTTTGATGGCTCGTTGGAGGGCGTAGGGATTTCTTATAAGCTTCCGGGATAGTGTCCCGCTCCTTGAAAGCGGTAGCTCTAGCCTTTAGCTCAGTGCGGATGTTGCCTGTAATCCATGGCTTCTGGTTGGGATATGTACCTTAGGAGACCTGTGTCTCACGTTGGCCCAATGAGGATTTAAAAGGAGAAGTCACAAAATTTAGTCTACGGAAAGGACCTGCTTTGATTTGGCTATAATTCGGCTATGGAATTTAAATAAACAGACAATAAAAGAGGTGTTAAATTGTGCACCATTGTGACCGCAATCTTGTTACAAGAGTGTTGACAAAAACCTTCAGGCAGCAACACATTCACAAACCATTTCCTCATTCACAAACCATTTCCTCTTGCTAGCCAGAGGAGAGAAGCTCAGGGTCTAGCCCACACAAATAACCCATGTTGAGGGATGTTGGTGGAGAGGATGACACCTTCCTTTTATCAGCAGGACCACTTAGTTTCCATCTACTGTCTGTGGTGCCTTTGGAGTCATATCTAGTGTTCTATTCTGCTGTGGAGCGAAGCAAAGTGGCCAAAAATTCAATTATAGCTCACATTTTGTAAGAAAGTCGGTAGAATAAATAAATAAAAATAAGCCTGTAAGCCATGCAACTTTCAGTGTGTTAGTTTTGTAGAAATGGGGAAATAAAATAGCTTGCTGATGAGGTGTATGGCATTACAGACTGGTAAAAATAAAAGAAAAAAGAACTGCAGTAATAATTGTATTGCTTATAGATATTAGCTTGCAAACACATACAAGTGGATAAAAAACATAATACATACATTTTTCGTTAAATCTACTTCTCAACCTCATTCATCAAATTGAACAAAGCTTTTTGTAATTTCATAATAAGTTAAACGGTCTTGTAGTGTTAACGTTACATTGAGGACTTCAAAGACCTGTTCAATCAACCCAGTTTGTACTTCAGAATGCTATTAATTGAATGGTCCTCTGATACATACTGTAAGTAGTTGGAGTTTTTACTGGTACATGCCAACAAAAATACATCGTGCCCATAGGCTCAAACCATATACTTAAGACGTCACATTATTGTATCCGCCCGCTCTATTGTGGCGTCTGTGACCTGCAGTTATGGAACGTTTCCAAACTTGTATAATTAATTGGCTGAGCCATCCTGGTGACCTGGATGGAATTGTGTGATCCTTCCTTAAACTATAGGAAGTCCCACCCAGTTGACAAATAAAAAATGGTAAAAACTCGTCAATGGCGCTGCCCGTGATTAAACGGCTTTTAGGTACTAGCCCTCTATCTATCTCTATGGTTCAAACATCAACGAGCCCAGGTCTCTTGAATCATTGACTGAAGAGAGTTGCGCTATAAAAGGAGAGGGGGAAGGAAATAAGACGACATTGGCATCCTGTCGACTGTTAGCTATGACGGACTGATAAATTCAACAACTCTTTACTTTATAAAGTGTTCCCCACACAGTACATAACATGCTCTGGCTATGCTCACCCTACTTTTAATCTAATTTATATTTCAGCGAGACATCAGTGACCTTTGTCATGTAGCCGACTGCTCTTGCTAGCCAGTCCATTTATTCAGATAACACATTAAAATGAGCAAACCAGGAACTGTAGAACCCAGAAACCAACCCAACCACAACATGACCACAGTGTTCGTGTGAGGCATCAGATGACATAAGACAAGGTTTTCATTAATCAAGGTTTATTCGATAAAAACAATGTCGCAAGAACAAAAAAATAGCAACGGCAGCTATAGGAGAAACGTTCTAAAAATCGACACATTTTGTATCCGTTTGGCATAGGTGGATTTGTATTTTGTCAAACTTTCTTAATCGCGAACAGTTATGGAAACAGTGTTTAAAAAATAAATAAAATGATTGCCGAATAAATTTGAAGGTACGCGGGGCACGTGATGTCATCACGTTATTATAAAGCTCCACTCCACATCTAATTCTAAATACCTACTGCTTGCTAAAACTATTTTTTACATCTAAAACATTTATATCTAAATGTTTCTTTGCAGAACAAGGATGGTCTTAATCGCCTTGCTTTTCTGGTTGGCTGAATGCAAGTTTCACTATCCAATTATTTCAGATCTAGGATACAGGAGCGCAAGTTTCACCGTGGCACGGACTGTGCATTCTATCCATGCTGGCTTTTGCGGGCTACCTGGGACATGAAACAGATAGGTGGGAGGACATACAGGTTGTCAGCAATTTATTAATGCACAATTTGCCTAAATGGATAATGGAAACACTTCAATCACTTTTTTATTCTTCACCAGGTTTGTGTGTGATGTCGTTACGTCCAGCTGTTTTTTTAGCGACAAAATAGTTCAAAGGAAACGCCGCAGTATTTTCAATGCAAACTTTCTAAATGTCAACAAAAAAATACTTTACAAGTTAATGGAAATGTAGCCACTGGTAAGACCCTGAACAAGAGTGTTGATATCTATTTCACTGACATCAGATGGGCAACCTTTCAACCACGAAGATATCAAATATCTTACTTTATTTGAATGTGACAATGTGAACAGAGGTGCAGTTTATTTATAGGCAAACTCAAAAAGAGAAGAAACCAGTTCACCTGTGGAAAATGTGGACACATACAGTGGGGCAAAAAAGTATTTAGTCAGCCACCAATTGTGCAAGTTAAAAAGAGAGAGGCCTGTAATTTTCATCATAGGTACACTTCAACTATGACAGACAAAATGAGAAAAAAAATCCAGAAAATCACATTGTAGGATTTTTTATGAATTTATTAGCAAATTATGGTGGAAAATAAGTATTTGGTCAATAACAAAAGTGTATCTCAATACTTTGTTATATACCCTTTGTTGGCAATGACAGGGGTCAAATGTTTTCTGTAAGTCTTCACAAGGTTCACACACTGTTGCTGGTATTTTGGCCCATTCCTCCATGCAGATCTCCTCTAGAGCAGTGATGTTTTGGGGCTGTTGCTGGGCAACACGGACTTTCAACTCCCTCCAAAGTTTTTCTATGGGGTTGAGATCTGGAGACTGGCTAGGCCACTCCAGGACCTTGAAATGCTTCTTACGAAGCCACTCCTTCGTTGCCCGGGCGGTGTGTTTGGGATCATTGTCATGCTGAAAGACCCAGCCACGTTTCATCTTCAATGCCCTTGCTGATGGAAGGAGGTTTTCACTCAAAATCTCACGAAACATGGCCCCATTCATTCTTTCCTTTACACGGATCAGTCATCCTGGTCCCTTTGCAGAAAAACAGCCCCAAAGCATGATGTTTCCACCCCCATGCTTCACAGTAGGTATGGTGTTCTTTGGATGCAACTCAACATTCTTTGTCCTCCAAACACGAGTTGAGTTTTTACCAAAAAGTTATATTTTGGTTTCATCATTCATCATTCATATATGACATTCTCCCAACCTTCTTCTGGATCATCCAAATGCTCTCTAGCAAACTTCAGACGGGCCTGGACATGTGCTGGCTTAAGCAGGGGGACACGTCTGGCACTGCATGATTTGAGTCCCTGGTGGCGTAGTGTGTTACTGATGGTAGGCTTTGTTACTTTGGTCCCAGCTCTCTGCAGGTCATTCACTAGGTCCCCCCGTGTGGTTCTGGGATTTTTGCTCACTGTTCTAGTGATCATTTTGACCCCACGGGGTGAGATCTTGCATGGAGCCCCAGATCGAGGGAGATTATCAGTGGTCTTGTATGTCTTCCATTTCCTAATAATTGCTCCCACAGTTGATTTCTTCAAAACAAGCTGCTTACATATTGCAGATTCTTCCCAACCTGGTGCAGGTCTACAATTTTGTTTCTGGTGTCCTTTGACAGCTCTTTGGTCTTGGCCATAGTGGAGTTTGGAGTGTGACTGTTTGAGGTTGTGGACAGGTGTCTTTTATACTGATAACAAGTTCAAACAGGTGCCATTAATACAGGTAACGAGTGGAGGACAGAGTAGCCCCTTGAAGAAGAAGATACAGGTCTGTGAGAGCCAGACATCTTGCTTGTTTGTAGGTGACCAAATACTTATTTTCCACCATAATTTGCAAATATATTCATTAAAAATCCTACAATGTGATTTTCTGGATTTTTTCTCTCATTTTGTCTGTCATAGTTGTAGTGTACCTATGATGAAAATTACAGGCCTCCATCTTTTTAAGTGGGAGAACTTGCACAATTGGTGGCTGACTAAATACCTTTTTTGCCCCACTGTATATACACACTACCAGTCAAAGGTTTGGACACACCTACTCATTCAAGGGTTTTTCTTTATTTGTACTATTTTATACATTGTAGAATGATAGTTTTTATGTCTTCACTATTAAATAACACATATAGTAACAAACAAAAATGTTAAACAAATCAAAACACATTTTATATTTGAGATTCTTCAAAGTTGCCACACTTTACCTTAATGACAGCTTTTCAGACCCTTGGCATTCTCTCAACCAGCTTCATGAGCTAGTCAGCTGGAATGCAATTCAATTAACAGGTGTACCTTTGAAGCATGGAGGAGGAGGTGTGATGGTGCTTTGCTGGTGACCCTGTCGTGATTATTTTAGATTCAAGCAAAAACTTACTGTTCTGCCTGCGGCTATGGAACCCTGACCTTTTCACCGGACGTGCTAACTGTCCCAGACCTGCTGTTTTCAACTCTCTAGAGACAGCAGGAGCGGTAGAGATAGGAGTAAGTGTCAGTTAGCTTTTCATAGCCTGCGGTGCTGACTTGTTGCACCCTAGACAACTACTGTGATTGTTATTATTTGACCATGCTGGTAATTTATGAACATTTGAACATCTTGGCCATGTTCTGTTAGAATCTCCACCCGCCACAGCAAGAAGAGGACTTGCCACCCCTTATAGCCTGGTTCCTCTATGTTTTGGTCTTTCTAAGGAGTTTTTCCCTAGCCACAGTGCTTCTACACCTGCATTGCTTGCTGTTTGGGGTTTTAGAATGGGTTTCTGTACAGCACTTTGATATATCAGCTGATGTAAGAAAAGCTACATAAATAGATTTGATTTGATTAACCAGCATAGCTATCACAACGTTCTGCAGCGATACGCCTTCCCATCTGGTTTGCGCTTAGTGGGACTAGAATTCATTTTTCAACAGGACAATGACCCAACACACCTCCAGGCTGTGTAAGGGCTATTTTGACCACTATTATTCTACAATGTAGAAAATAGTACAAATAAATAAAAAACCTTGAATGAGTAGGTGTCCAAACTTTTGACTGGTAACTAATATATATAAATATATTATCCTTGAATCCTTGCAATGACCAGTACCTATTCAATGAGTGTAGCTCATCTTAGCAGAGGCATGTCAGGCAACCTTATCAGACGCCTTTATGAGCAACAACAGAATGTTGTGAATTATTCACATGGAATCTTAGGATAAGGAGACTATTGGAATGTACCAAAAACACCACTCATAAGTTCTCACACTCACACACTTGAAGTCAGAAGTTCACATTCCAAACTAAGTGTGTCATTAAAACTCATTTTTCAACCACTCCAAAAAATGTCTTGTTAACAAACTATCGTTTTGGCAAGTCGGTTAGGACATCTACTTTATGTAAGACACAAGTAATTTTTCTAACAATTATTTAGACAGATTTCACTTATAATTCACTGTATCACAATTCCAATGGATCAGAAGTTTACATACACAAAGGCCTCCCGGGTGGCGCAGTGGTTAAGGGCGCTGTACTGGGTTCGCGCCCAGGCTCTGTCGTAACCAGCCGCGACCGGGAGGTCCGTGAGCCGACACACAATTGGCCTAGCGTCGTCCGGGTTAGGGAGGGATTGGTCAGTAGGGATCTCCTTGTCTCATCGCGCACCAGCGACTCCTGTGGCGAGCCGGGCGCAGTGCGCGCTAGCCAAGGTTGCCAGGTGCACGGTGTAGCCTCCGACACATTGGTGCGGCTGGCTTCCGGGTTGGATGCGTTGGGTTGCGGCTGGTTGGGTTGTGTATCAGGAGCCTTCGTCTCTCCCGAGCCCGTACGGGAGTTGTAGCAAGATAGTAGGTTATGTCGATTTCGGACAATTGGATACCACGAAAATTGGGGAGAAAAAGGGGTAAAATAAAAAATAAAGAAAAAAGAAAAAAAAGAAGTTCCTTTAAACAGCTTGGAAAATTCCAGAAAATTATGTCATTCTAATTGACATAATTTGAGTCAATTAAACTCTCAAACTCAGTGCCTCTTTGCTTGACATCATGGGAAAAATCAAAAGAAATCAGCCAAGACCTCAGAAAAATAATGGTAGACCGGAATTTCCAAATGGTGGTACCTGAAGGTACCACGTTCATCTGTACAAACAATAGAACGCAAGTATAAACACCATGGGACCACGCAGCTGTCATACCGCTCAGGAAGGAGACGCGTTCTGTCTCTTAGAGATGAACGTACTTTGGCACAATAAATGCAAATCAATCCCAGAACAGCAGCAAAGGACCTTGTGAAGATGCTGGAGGAAACGGGTACAAAAGTATCAATATCTACAGTAAAACAAGTCCGAAATCGACATAACCTGAAAGGCCGCTCAGCAAGGAAGAAGCCACTGCTCCAAAACCGCCATAAAAAAGCCAGACTACGGTTTCCAACTGCACATGGGGACAAAGATTGTACTTTTTGGAGAAATGTCCTCTGGTCTGATGAAACAAAAATAGAACTGTTTGGCCATAATGACCATTGTTATGTTTGGAGGAAAAAGGGGGATGCTTGCAAGCCGAAGAACACCATCCCAACCATGAAGCACGGGGGTGGCAGCATCATGTTGTGGGGGTGCTTTGCTGCAGGAGGGTGCACTTCACAAAATAGATGGCATCATGAGGTAGGAAAATTATGTGGATATATTGAAGCAACATCTCTTGACATCAGCCAGGAAGTTAAAGCTTGGTCGCAAATGGGTCTTCCAAATGGACAATTACCCCAAGCATATTTCCAAAGTTGTGGCAAAATGGCTTTAGGATAACAAAGTCAAGGTATTGGAGTGGCCATCACAAAGCCCTGACCTCAATCCTATAGAAACTGTGTGGGTAGAACTGAAAAAGCAAGTGCAAGGAAGGAGGCCTACAAACCTGACTCAGTTACACCAGCTCAGGAGGAATGAGCCAAAATTCACCCAACTTATTGTGGGAAGCTTGTGGAAGGCTACCCAAAACGTTTGACCCAAGTTAAACAATTGAAAGGCAATGCTACCAAATACTAATTGAGTGTATGTAAACTTCTGACCCACTGGGAATGTGATGAAAGAAATAAAAGCTGAAATAAAATCACTCTATACTATTATTCTGACATTTTACATTCTTAAAATAAAGTGGTGATCCTAACTGACCTAAAACAGGGAATTTTTACAAGGATTAAGTGTCAGGAATTGTGAAAAACTGAGTTTAAATGTATTTGGCTAAGGTGTATGTAAACTACAAACACACAGTTGTGTACTTTTCAACCTCAAAACAATTGAAGATTGTATGCTTTCCCAATGCATGGGAACAGACCTAGCTAATTTGATTTCACTGTGCTGGAGGAAAGAGATTTACTGTGTACGATACCAAATGTTTTTGGGGTAATTCCTCACGAAACCAGAACAAAAAGCTACCATGATTTTTGGGGGATTTTCATGAAATTTATTCTAAAACTATAATCGAGAAATCATTTATCAAAGTTGGCATTTTAGCCTTACCCAGGCAGGCCTCTTTTAAGACTCCATAATGTTTAATATGTAGGTGACACAAATGAAGCTTTACCACTATCACAACGGGCCGTGTTTAGGAGTCCCATAGGCCGGCGCACAATTGGCACAGCGTTGTCCGGGTTTGGCCGGCATTGTAAATAAGAATTTGTTCTTAACGGACTTGCCGAGTTAAATGAATGTTTTAAAAAAAATATCTAAAAAAAATACAGCTTGCTCTGAAATGTGTTTTGATTTCAATAACAATTTTATGAATTTTATGAATATAAAACAAATATAAAATTGTAATGGCCCATTTTAAAACAGAGAAATTGGCATAGTGGGCAATATAACCAATCACAGCCCTCCTTTTACTTGTATCATTGAACATCCTGCAACTCTAAAAGCAGCAGCGATCCCACTTTGGGACTTTGATATGCCCAGGTAATAGGCAAATCAAATTGTTTATATTTTCATGTTTATATTTTTCAATATTCATAAATAATGTAAGAAATTATTGAATTCAAAATACTACTCATATTACAGAGCAAGCAGTAAAGCTTCATATGACAAATGTTTGCTTTGTAGCATCTACAGATAAAACATCATGGAGTCTTGGAGGCCTGGATAAGGCCAACATGCCAGAAATAGGACAACTTTGATTAATTATTTCTCAATTATGTTTTTAGATGCTAAATGACAGTGTCTTCATAAAGTATTCAGACCCCTTGACTTCAACATTTTGTTACGTTACAGCCTTTATAAAATTGATAAAAACAATATCCTCAGAAATCTACACACAATATCCCATAATGACAAAGCAAAAACAAGTTTAGACTTTTTTGCTAATTTATCAAAAATACCAACAGAAATACCTTCCTTTACATAAGTATTCAGACCCTTTGCTATGAGACTCGAAATTAAGCTCAGGTGCATCCTGTTTCCATTGATTATCCTTGATGTTTCTACAACTTGATTGGAGTCCATCTGTGGTAAATTCAATTGATTGAACATGATTTGGAAAGGGGCACAATATAAGGTCCCACAGTTGACAGTGCATGTCAAAGCAAACACCAAGCCATGAGGTCGAGGGAATTGTCTGTAGAGCTCCGAGACATGATTGTAATCGATGCACAAATCTAGGGAAAGTTACAAAAACATTTCTGCAGCATTTAAAGTCCCCAAGAACAGTGGCCTCAATCATTCTTAAAAAGGGTAGAAGTTTGGAACCAACAAGCCTCATCCTAGCGCTAAACTGAGCAATCGGGGGAGAAGGGCCTTGGTCAGGGAGGTGACCAAGAACCCAATGGTCACTCTGACAGAGCTCAAGAGTTCCTCTGTCAAGATGGTAGAGTGGCCAGACGGAAGCCACTCCTCAGTAAAAAGCACATGACAGCCCACTTGGAGTTTGCCAAAAGGCACCTAAAAGGAAACAAGATTCTATGGTCTGATGAAACCAAGATTGAACTCTTTGGCCTGAATGCAAGTGTCATGTCTGGAGGAAACCTGGCACCATCTCTATCATGCTGTGGGGATGTTTTTCCGCGTCAGGGACTGGGAGACTAGTCAGGACAGAGGCAAAGATGAACGGATCAAAGCACAGAGAGATCCTTGATGAAAACCTGCTCCAGAGCGCTCAGGACCTCAGAATGCGGCAACAGACATCTTCCAACAGGACAATGACCCTAAGCACGCAGCAAAGACAACGCAGAAGTGGCTTTGGGACAAGTCTCTGAATGTCATTGGATGGCCCGGCCAGAGCCCGGACTTGAACCCGATCTAACATCTCTGGACAGACCTGAAAATAGCTGGCCAGCGATGCTCCCCATCCAACTTGACAGAGCTTGAGAGGATCTGCAGAGAAGAATGGGAGAAACTCCTCAAATACAGGTGTGCCAAGCTTGTCACGTCATACCCAAGAAGACTCAAGGCTGCAATCGCTGCCAAACGTGCTTCAACAAAGTACTGAGTAAAGGTCTGAATACTTCTGTAAATGTTAGCAAAAATTTCTACAAAACCTGTTTTTGCTTTGTAATTATGGAGTATTGTGTGTAGAAAAAAACAAGTATTTAAATCAATTTTAGAATTAGGCTGTAACCTACCAAAATGTGGAAAAAGTGAAGGGGTCTTAATACTTTCGGAAGGCACTGTATGTCAACAACCAACCATTCCTCCAAAGGACCATTCTATGGAATACACGCCATGAAAATCCCCAAAATCAGTCTATTTTCTTGTCCTGGTTTCATGAGCAATCACCCTTTGAAACCTTCAAAGTGTTTTTCATGGCATTGATGAAGGTTTAAACACATTCCATTTGAGTAAAGAGCCTCCCCTCCCCTCGTTGTGCTTTGAAACCAGTGAGGATTTGTGAAACAGTAAGGGGTGCCTTTACCGTAATGACAAAACTGTTAGCTTATCAGGTCAGCTCCCTGTGTTGTTCAGCCTATTTATGGATTGGTGTGCTACAGGGCAACTGACCTCACTATACACCCAGAGACTGGCCATGATGGCCAACCATCAGTTTCGCAGAGTTTGGACACAACAGACTGCTAGACTGAGAAAAAATAACAAAATGTAAATGGTGTAAAAGACTTCAATGCGATTGACGTCTGTTACTAATGGTCAATGCGTATTGTATTGGGCAATTATGACAAACAAGAGACTAACATGGCACTGATTATTGTGAAGTTCAAGATATCATCTGCCAAACTTGTAGATTATCTCTTTGGAATATATATATAGCAAAGCATCAGGCTAAAACAGTACACAACACCTACCGTGACAGTTAAGCTGGACCCTCTATCAGGTAAGGCACACTTACCATTAAAGTCATTGCTCGGACAAAATGGGCAAACCAATTTTTAAAACGCAGTCCTGTTCTCTGCAGTATTCCAAATCCAAATCCAAAAACCATACCCACATTGTTTTTCAGCTCGCTAAACATGTACTACCCAACTTGAAGTGTAGTGTTGGAGGTGATCATGGTGTTATTATAGGCTACTGCAGACAGCGCAGAGTTCACATAGGGCTGGGGTCAAGAGGTCAAAAGACTTGAGTATACAGGAAGTCGCTGATCCAAGGGAATTTGAACGACAGATGGGGGGGGCCTGGTCAACACATTGTCCAATACCCAGGGCCTCGGTCTATCCATAACATAGTCTTCGAGGGTTTCAGTCTAGCTGAGAAACCACATGAGCGTCCCAAGCCAAGAATTTGTGGAACATTGCAGCGTACACATGGAACATACTGGATGGAGTTAAGTGATAACTCTTAAAATGTACAACTCAGGGTCCCAGAAGTCTTTTCAGGTAGCATTAGCTGATGTTGCTGTAAGGTTGTCCAGTGTTGTGATGACAGCCCTGGCTGGAAATGTGGTCTGGGGTGTGCGGGGCTGCGAGGTGTTCAGGCTTGAAGATGGGTCACGTCTCAAAGTACTTGTAGATGGCCGTAACGTAGGTCATCACACTCTGCCAGTCAGGCCTCTCTGTGTACACCATCTCTCCAATGTCCTGAGAGAGTGAGTCAAAGAGAGATATGGGTTGCAATACAAATGCGTAACACACTGCATAGTTTCTTTCGCTGCAAATTGTACGTGCAGAATATTCTCTGAGTAAGAGATGGTGAGGAATAAGCAAGCACCCCTCGTTTGGCCTAAGAGTAAGAAGTCACAATACTTTCCACCAGAGAAAGGTGGAGAGGTGTTCCTGCCTCTACTTAATATCTAAATGGTCATATAATTGTCAAGAACACAGAGAGCGTCTCTTTTGTTTTAATAGCAAATCTCCTCCCCCTCTGTCAGCTCTCTGGAGTGTGTATTGGGGAAAACAGTGGATCACACACACAGAGGAAACCCAGCCCGTCTCTTGTTACGCTGAAGTCAACTGGCCTCGGTGTGACACCGCTCCTAAATAAACTGGCTATTGACATGAACACATCTTCTTTTAAGGCCTCACAGGCTACAGCCGGCCAAACTATGTGACGTTGGTGTGCATTGCTGCTGTAGGTGCAACTATACATCAGCCCCGTCTTCCTGTTGCCCAGTCAAGCCTTACAAAGGGGAGGAAGTCACATGGAATGTCTCTCTCATCCCCCTCGAATAAAGCATCTGACTCATTTCATTCTAAGCTTTTAGTGGTAGTCAAATATCCTTTTGTTCAAATGGTGGAGCCGTCTTGGGTTCCTTTTAGCTCGGACACCTACCAACGTGGACTTGATCCCGACACTTTCCGCAGCCTGGAAAGCCAGTGTGAAATTCTCCTTCTGAAAGAAAAGGGAGAAAATAAACGTTTTTTGATGAACGAACAACAAAGTGCATACATGACACAAAATTTCCAAACACTTGTAGGGGCGGATTCCTGGACACAGCTTAGGCCTAGCTATGGACACTTTTTTATTTTATTTTACCTTTATTTAACTAGGCAAGTCAGTTAAGAACAAATTCTTCTTTTCAATGACGGCCTAGGAACAGTGGCGGTTAACCGCCTTGTTCAGGGGCAGAATGACAGATTTGTACCTTGTCAGCTCGGGGATTTGAACTTGCAACCTTCCGGTTACTAGTCCAACGCTCTAACCACTAGGCTACCCTGCCACCCCGGCAGGCAAGCTCAATGGAGAATATTAATTGAAAATGCTTTTAAGTCCACGATTAGACTTAATCTGTGTCCAGGGACTCCACCATGACTGCCTTAGTTGACAATGGGAGCCTCGATCTCACCTTGTCCTGGCTGGAGAGCTCCAGGTAGGGGATGTGGGCAGGCAGGTAGGTGTGGAGAACAGCACAGAAGGCCAGCCCGTCGTTCCAGCTGCTGCTGAAGTTGGTGATGTCAATGTTCTGCAGCGAAGGAGCACAACAGTAAGGGATCAACAAAACCCCAGCCATAGGCTATCCTGATGTTTGACCATGTCATCCCAAACCACCAGCAACAACCATAGATTACGCAAACCGTGGTCTTTCAAGGGAAGTGGAAGAAGGAACATGTTTTAGCACACTAGTGGTTACTCACACTGCCTTGCACTCGAGCGAGAATTTGACTTCAACCTTCCGCCACCCCCTTCTGTGTGCCCAATGACCCCTGGTCAAAAGTAATGCACGATATAGGGAATAGGGTGCCATTTGGGACGCAGGCCCTGTCTACAGCAAGGCAGCCCTCACATGTCTTCTAAGGGTCACAGGGAACCTTTGTCAGTTATCAGAGATGTTGCGTGTCAAAGGACATGGGGAGAAGAAAATGGTACAGATACCAGGGCGCCGTTACACAAGGGACACCGCAGTGTGGAGCATGGAAGAGGAAGGGGGTGCCTGCTTACTCCGCCAAGAGGCGTCGCTGCTCTCTGTGGGACCCCAATTCACTGTCTCTCCGGGATCACAGCACCCGTCTGTCGCATTGATGACAACCAGGACTACACTTCCTGCAGACAAAGGCACTCTAGTCACTAACTATGGTGAGTCACACTGGTTGCTTAGCTTTGCCAACTCGTCTTTTCCTTGGAACCTTCCACCCACACAAAAACCGGACAACTATTGAGAAAGGACTGTTAAACCGCTGACATACTTAGAAACAAGGAACATAAAAATGAGGCATGTTTAAGGCATGTATTCTCTATGCATCCCTTTTACTAGAGGAGTATATGAAGCAACGATGCATAGTAGAGTTCACGCGACAGGAGGATCCCAGCAGAGAGCATTAAAGTATAATCTGTGGAAAAACAGGGCTGAGCTACGTTAGGAAAGGCTTGGCTGGTAGCAGTGTGTTTACAGTGAGCATGGCAGTGAGTCAACTGGCACAAAGCACTCCGAGCAGCAACAGAGCACAGGTAATGAACACATTTACTATGGGCCTCATGAAAACAATGCCACATAGGCCTATATACCGTATATATAAAAGAGAACAAGCGAGAACACTTTGTGGAAAGAAAATGTACGATTTCGAAGGGAGCCAGGGGACCAATAGAAAATACAAACTAGAGAGGCTATTTAGCATTGTAGCAAAGGCCTTGTTGTTCCATTTCCCAGACTGAACAGCTAAAAAGTCGTGGCCAACTCCGTAGGGCACCCCCCCCAAAAAAAAGGTTTATACAGTTGTGGGCAACTCCGTAGGGCACCCCCCCAAAAAAGAGGTTTATACAGTCGTGGGCAACTCCGTAGGGCACCCCCCAAAGAGGTTTACACAGTCGTGGCCAAAAGTTGAGAATGACACAAATATTAATTTTCACAAAATCTGCTGCTTCAGTGTCTTGAGATATTTTTGTCAGATGTTACTATGGAATACTGAAGTATAATTAGCATTTCATAAGTGTCAAAGGCTTTTATTGACAATTACATGAAGTTGATGCAAAGAGTCAATATTTGATGTGTTGACCCTTCTTTTTCAAGACCTCTGCAATCCACCCTGGCATGCTGTCAATTAACTTCTGGGCCACATTCTGACTGATGGCAACCCATTCTTGCATAATCAATGCTTGGAGTTTGTCAGAATTTGTGGGTTTTTGTTTGTCCACCCGCCTCTTGAGGATTGACCACAAGTTCTCAATGGGATTAAGGTCTGGGGAGATTCCTGGCCATGGACCCAAAATATCGATGTTTTGTTCCCCGAGCCACTTAGTTATCACGTTTGCCTTATGGCAAGGTGCTCCATCATGCTGGAAAAGGCATTGTTCGTCACCAAACTGTTCCTGGATGGTTGGGAGAAGTTGCTCTCGGTTGATGTGTTGGTACCATTCTTTATTCATGGCTGTGTTCTTGGGCAAAATTGTGAGTGAGCCCACTCCCTTGGCTGAGAAGCAACCCCACACATGAATGGTCTCAGGATGCTTTACTGTTGGCATGACACAGGACTGGTGGTAGCGCTCACCTTGTCTTCTCCAGACAAGCTTTTTTTCCAGATGCCCCAAACAATCAGAAAGGGGATTCATCAGAGAAAATGACTTTACCCCAGTCCCCAGCAGTCCAATCCCTGTACCTTTTGCAGAATATCAGTCTGTCCCTGATGTTTTTCCTGGAGAGAAGTTGCTTCTTTGCTGCCCTTCTTGACACCAGGACATCCTCCAAAAGTATTCGCTCTTGAACCGCTCTTCTTGAAGTTCTTGATGATCCGATAAATGGTTGATTTAGGTGCAATCTTACAGGCAGCAATATCCTTGCCTGTGAAGCCCTTTTTGTGCAAAGCAATGATGACGGCATGCGTTTCCTTGCAGGTAACCATGGTTGATAGAGGAAGAACAATGATTCCAAACACCACCCTCCTTTTGAAGCTTTCAGTTTGTTATTCGAACTCAATCAGCATGACAGAGTGATCTCCAGCCTTGTCCTCGTCGACACTCACACCTGTGTTAACGAGAGCATCACTGACGATGTCAGCTGGTCCTTTTGTGGCAGGGCTGAAATGCAGCAGAATTTTTTTTTGGGGGGGATTCAGTTAATTTGCATGGCAAAGAGGGACTTTGCAATTAATTGCAATTCATCTGATCACTCTTCATAACATTCTGGAGTATACGCAAATTGCCATCATACAAACTGAGGCAGCAGACTTCGTGAAAATTAATATTTGTGTCATTCTCAAAACTTTTGGACACGACTGTCTCTGTTGTAGCACAAAATGCACATTTGTACCAACATGCCCCAGCCCATGCCGTGGAGAGATTCAGAGAAAGGGAGAGGGCAGAGGAAGGGCCGGGACGTCGGTGAAGTCTGGCACACTTCCTGGAGAGGGTAAAGCCTAACTGCTACCATGGTAACTAGACAGGGCAGACCTTAATGCTTCCTGGTGGGTAAACATCTTAAAAGCCTCAAAGGAGTAAGAAGGGGCTCTGATTGGAAACGAACAGGAAGGAAACACAGCGTTTACCGTCTGTATTTGCAGCTATTGGAGAAAGCGCACAAGGCAATGGCCCTATTGATTAAAACAGAGTAACGGTAATGATCTGATATTCTTTCCTGCATCTAAACCTGTTGAGAAATCAAAGCATTGTCCAATGGGATGGAATAAGTACGGTGCGCTAGTTGGGGTGTGCCTGTACCCTCGACCCATTCCCCACCCTGTTAGTTCGTACCTGGTATCCTTCAGTCTTCTTCTGGCACCACTTGAGCAGGGCGTTCCTCTTGGATCCCCCGTACTCCCTGGCCAGTGCAGACAGGGCGTCTTTTCTCCCCTCCCTATGGACACACACCAGAAATTAAAGAGCACACAGACAGAAAGAATGATCCTACACAAAGGGGTGTTTTACAGACACAGAGTAAGCCTGATCTTGGACTAAAATGCATTTTCTATGGAGATTCCACATTGAGCTTGATTTTTTTTGTCCAGCACTGGGCTTTATCCGTGTCCAGGAAACAGTCTCATTGTGTCTCTTTCAGAAGATGATCATCTACAACACGTCAGGGGGGGACATTGAAAAACATTTGTCTTTTTGTCTGTCATCCTATGTAACTATACTCTCCCAGCCCCCTGCATTCACCAACTAGCATGTCAAGATGGTGAACAATAGAATCCTTCCATGAGATTGAATAATTCAGAGAAAGGGGAATACAGAGATGGAGCTCAGGAACGAGAGGGAGATAGTGAAAGTAGAAAATGTGTCCTTTCAGTCGAGCCCCTCAGCCATTCAGAGCAGTGTGTGTTGTCAGCGGTCAATATATGGTTATCAGGTTGCAGTCAATTAGATTTCCAGTCAACGCATCCCGAATTACCTGGCATTTCCAGTTCGACCCCTGCGTCCCTCTGTTAGACTGGACAATCAATCTGTCACTTTTCTCATCTACTTATTTGTTCATCTACAGGGCAGAGGAGCCATGGAGCCATGGGGACATGGGGCACAGACACACACACAAACAGATAGTGACGTGCACGCCACACAGATACTGACGCACACAGACGGAGAGCAAGAGAGCGAGAGAGAGCATACCGTAAGCGTCCCCTTGTGGAGGGGGGGACTGAGGTGGTGGGGGAGGAGGCTGCAGGGGAGGAGGTGTTCTCTAAGGAAGACATGTCTCTCTTCAGCTCCTCACTGCTCCTGCGAGACACTGGGGACACAGGTCACTGTTTTAGTTGTAGCTTACCACAGTGTCATCAGTACCACAATCACATTACTTTTAACTATCAAGCTGCAATCAGGTCACTTGGAGCACACAGGCACAGATTTATGTTACAGCCTCTGACACAGGTACATATGGTGGCGTAAACACACACCTGAGAGGGACTTGGAGGAGGAGTCCATGTTGGGGACCCTCTGAAGGGCAGAGGGGGTGCGGGTCCCAGAGGAGGCCCGGAACAGGTGATCTGCTGTTGGGGATGGAGAACACACATCAGTCCCTATTACTCTAAATGAACCCATAGGGGAACTAAGAGCCCTACCAGTAAAATAAGCTAACTTCAGAGCCCAAGTTAAAACCTTCATTAATACCTGTTAATGCAAGCAGACTTTTTCCCCAAAATACAAAAGCAGTGGGCTGCTTTTGTGCCAAGCTTAGTGGAAAAACAGTGTGAGCTGAGCTAGCAGGGGTGGCTCTAAATTAGCGTGTGAACGGGGGGCTAAATCCAACGTGGCACATTCCCATTTCTCCTGGTCCGCAGCACAAATGGCACCCTATTAAATGCACTACTTTTGACCAGGGCCTATAGGGCTCTAGTCATTAAAGTGGTGCACTATACAGGGAATAGGATTCCATTTTCCCCAAGCCCTGTTGTCTGGGCCTGTGGTCTGATGGGGGGGGGTGCTTCTTCCATTATTACACCTGACACTCAAGATAGAGGTCAATCTCACAGTCCTGGTGGGTCGGAGTTATCCAATCCCCTACCCGTCTGCTACACACTGCCCTACCATTACAACCACCACTGTCCAAGCGATACCTCCTAGACGGCAGTCTTGTCTTGCGGGGTTCTTCGCCTGAGATGTCACGCCGCAGTGAGGAAACCTACTAAACTAGTTGAAGGCCCTGACTAAGTGGAGAAGAGCATCTACTAAATGACAAGTGTCATGTGATTGGTCGAAAGAACAGACTACGATTTCGGGCAATCAAATTAGTCAAAATATTCCAATTCAAGAGTTTTCATGAAATCAACTATATGCATTGAGCTTGTCTGATGCTTTAAGCACACTGTTTGAAGAAATAGAACACAAATGATTCAAGAGAGCCAGAGATCAAGATAACCAGAAGAAACACAATTAAAAACGCACATGCTGGGCTTCGGTGATTCTGCCGTTACTCTCCTGAAGTTGCCGGTAATAGGCTACAGGAGTCGGAAACCTTTCTCATGTGGAATGTCAATTTATCTTACCATTTCTACCGATCTGCGTGCCAGTTATGGTTTTCAAATAAACATTTTCGTGGAAGTTTCATTTCATTTATAATAATGTCTTCATATCGCAAAATCATTGTCATGTGGTTAATCAGAACTCTATCCAAATCTTTATTAAAATGATAAACCTAAAAAGTAACTTCTATTGCCAACTATGTAAAAAATGCCTACATAAAGCCAACAAATAAAAACATTGCAGCCACAGGTAGAAAATATCCTGATAAAAATTAACATCCTACAAATCACATTGGCTATACATTGCCTGTCTGCAATGAACTTGAAACATTGTATCACCTATTAACTTGGGTCAGGCCTGAAGCTGATTCCAGCAATCTTGCAACATTGTATAAAATATTCTGGACCTCAGAGTTTCCTGCACAGACACAGCTGTAGTCTATTTGTGCTGTAGGCTATTCAGGTAAGCCTAAGTTGACACACCTACTCATTTAAGGGTTTTTATTTATTTAGACTATTTTCTACATTGTAGAATAACAGTGAAGGCATCAAAACTATGAAATAACACATATGGAATCATGGAATCATGTAGACAGCTTTGCACACTCTTGGCATTCTCTCAACCAGCTTCATGAGGTAGTCACCTGGAATGCATTTCAATTAACAGGTGTGCCTTGTTAAAAGTTAATTTGTGGAATTTCTTTCCTTCTTAATGCGTTTGAGCCAATCAGTTGTGTTGTGACAAGGTAGGGGTGGTATACAGAAGATAGCCCTATTTGGTAAAAGACCAAGTCCATATTATGGCAAGAATAGCTCAAATAAGCAAAGAGAAATGACAGTCCATCATTACTTTAAGACATGAAGGTCAGTCAATGCGGAACATTTCAAGAACTTTGAAAGTTTCTTCAAGTGCAGTCACAAAAACCATCAAGGGCTATGATGAAACTGGCTCTCATGAGGACCACCACAGGAATGGAAGACCCAGAGTTACCTCTGCTGCAGAGGATAAGTTCATTAGAGTTATCAGCCTCAGATTTCAGCCCAGATAAATGCTTCACAGAGTTCAAGTAACAGACACATCTCAACATAAACTGTTCAGAGGAGACTGCGTGAATCAGGCCTTCATGGTCAAATTACTGCAAAGAAACCACTACTAAAGGACACCAATAAGAAGAAGAGACTTGCTCGGGCCAAGAAACACGAGCAATGAACATTAGACCGGTGGAAATCTGTCCTTTGGTCTGATGAGTTCAAATTAGAGATTTTTGGTTCCAACCACCGTGTCTTTGTGAGACAGAGAGTAGGTGAACGGATGATCTCCGCCTGTGTGGTTCCTACCATGAAGCATGGCGGAGGTGGTGTGATGGTGCGTTGCTAGTCACACTGTCTGTGACTTATTTAGAATTCAAAAAGGCACACTTAACCAGAATTTTGCAGCGATACGCCATCCCATCTGGTTTGCGCTTAGTCCCACTATCTTTTGTTTTTCAACAGGACAATGACCCAAAACACATGTCCAGGCTGTGTAAGGACTATTTGACCAAGGAGAGTGATGGAGTGCTGCATCAGATCAGATCATCAGACCCCACAATCACCCGACCTTAACCCAATTGAGATGGATGGTTTGGGATGAGTTGGACCGCAGAGTGAAGGAAAAGCAGCCAACAAGTGCTCAGCATGTGGGAACTTCTTCAAGACTGTTGGAAAAGCATTCCTCATGAAGCTGGTTGAGAGAATGCCAAGAGTGTGCAAAGCTGTCATTAAGGCAAAGGGTTGCTACTTTGAAGAATATCAAATATATTTTGATTTCTTTAACACTTTTTTGGTTACTACATGATTCCATGTGTGTTATTTCATAGTTTTAATGTCTTCACTAATGTTCTACAATGTAGAAAATAGTAAAAATAAAGAAATACCCTTGAAAGTAGGTGTTCAAACTTTTGACTGGTACTATATATTTGCTACTGCTCGACAAAAAAAGGAATCTTTCTCAACCAAAAGCCTACTGATCAAACAATCGACTAATTGGAGTCATAACGGTTGTCCAACAGAATATAGTTGATATGAATGAAGACTGTTGTACCCACCTGGCATATTGAGGTCTGTGTAGCTTGACCTTTTATCCACCATGGAGGACAGGGGTTTGGGGGTCGACGCAGTGTGCCTCTAACATAGCAACAGAGGAGAATTAGACACACACACACACACAAATATTCTTCATTAATGAGGACAGGATAGCTGTACTACTCATAAAGTACTGATCTTCCTAATAGTTTAGTCGCACCAAAGAAAAGTGATAGAGATTTTAAAAAAAACAGTACAGTTGTGGTTGGAAGCCCAAGGGCTTATATGAAAACCACACCAAAGTGTAAAAACAAATTGAAAAAGGGGGGAAAAAGGCAAACAAAACCTACTAATTATAAATGAATTGATCAGTGAACTTTGGGGTTGGTTAATTAAGGTGAAGTGTACCATCATTATGTAATAATGTTGGTGCCGAGTTTGAGCCACAGAGCAAAAATGCTCGCCTGAGTGGCATCCATGTTGTTTGTGCTGTCATGCCAACTCCTCGTCATGCCAAAACATGGTTGGCTTTGCAATGACAGCGATGGAGTTGGCAAGACAACGGCTAAACAGGTGGGACTAGGCTAGGATAACTCATGGTGTAGTGGAAGAGGATGTGGGTCACAGAGTGCTTCTTCTTCCAGTGACTTGAGCCCATTTCCCTCTATTTCAGGGGTGTTCAACTCATTTTGCCCTGAGGGCCACAGTTGGTCTTCAACAAGGTCCGGACTTCAGGACTGAAAATTGGTTAGATTAATTCACCGTCAGAATTTGCACAAAAAAAGTGTCCTCTAGCCATCGTTTTTGGAATTTTCGATGCCCTCTGACTGTCTAGCTTTAATTTCGGTGATTATTAGCGAGCTGGACAGTCAAGAAACTGTAGGATTTTTTACTCAAAACTAGTCGTGGGCCAGATGTTTGACACCCCTGCACTGCTTTGTCCTCTCTGACTCACTGCACTAGTCGTTCTATTCCAGTAGGCCTGCAATTACTGACTTGGCACAAATAATCAAACCCAGTAGCATTGCAGTTCTTGACACACTCAAACTGGTGTGCCCGTCCCCTACTTCCATACCCCATTCAAAAAGGTGCAAATCTTTTGTCTTGCCCATTCACCCTTCATCTGAATGGCACACATACACAATCCATATCTCAAGGCTTAAACATCCTTCTTTAACCGTCTTCTCCTCTTCATCTAAATCGTCTCCTCCTCTTCATCTACACTGATTGAAGTGGATTTAACTAGTGACATCAAAAAAGGGATCATAGACTGACCAGGTGAAAGCTATGTCATGGAAAGGGCAGGTGTTCCTAGGGCTGTGGGGGTCATGACAGCCGGTGATTGTCATGCAAATAACGTCCGGTAATTGACTGCCAATTAACATAAACATGTTTAGCATCTCCTGGCTTCCACGCATAGCCTACAAGCCACTGCTGTGGACCTTTGGAACATCTACATTTTAAAGAAGTATGATAAATCCATTTATATTGAACAAAAATATAAATGCAGCATGTAAAGTGTTGGTCCCATGTTTCATGAGCTGAAATAAAAGATTATTTGTGCACAAATTTGTTTACATGCCTGTTAGTAAACATTTCTCCTTTGCCAAGAATCTCTCCACCTGACAAGTGTGGCATATCAAGAAGCTCATTATTAAACAGCATGATCCTTACACAGGGGATAATAAAAGGCCACTCTAAACTGTGCAGTTGTGTCACACAACACAATGCCACAGATGTCTGAAGTTTTTAGGGAGCGTGCAACTGCAGAAATGCCAGAGAATTTAATGTTAATTTCTCTCCATAAGACGCCTTCAATGTCGTTATAGAGAATTTGGCAACCGGCCTCACAAACGCAGACCATGCCTCACAAACGCAAACCATGCCAGTCCAGGACTTCCACATCTGGCTTCTTCACCTGTGGTATAGTCTGAGACCAGCCACCTGGACAGCTGATGTCCTTTATTTAACTAGGCAAGTCAGTTAAGAACAAATTCATATTTACAATGACAGCCTACCCCGGCCAAACCCAGACTGGGCCAATTGTGCACCGCCCTATGGGACTCCCAATCACAGCCGGTTATGATGCAGCCTGGATTCAAACCAAGGACTGCAGTGACGCCTCTTGCACTGAGATGCAGTGCCTTAGACCGCTGTGCCACTCAGGAGCCTGATGAAACTGAGGAGTATTTCTGTCTGTAACAAAGCCCTTTTGTGGGGAGAAACTAATTCTGATTGGCTGGACCTGGCTCCCCAGTGAGTGGGCCTGTCATGTGAAATCCATAGATTAGGGCATAATGAATTTGTTTCAATTGACTGATTCCCTTATATGAACTGTAACTCAGTAAGTTAGATAACATTTTTTGCTGAGCTTATATTTTTGTTCAGTATAATATAGTCTACACAATCAAAATAAATCCATTATTTATTTTAGGCAGGTCTAAAGAAACATTATGATGTGAAGAAAATGTAGCCTATTTCAGAAGAACAGAATAGCATATTCTGAGTCGTCCTTATGTCCGGTCCTGATCTGGCTATGCCATATGTCAGTGGGCTACACTAGTTCACTAGGCAGGTAAGATTTGCTTATAAGTCCTATGGCATTATTTTATAGTAATATTACAATTGAACATTGCTGAATAAAATAGAAAGGATATTTTTCCCCAAACGATTTCCGAGGGAGTGCACATGCGGGTATTCTGTGTTGAGCGGTTAACAAAAGAAACATGTCCTCCTATATGATTCATTGAGTTATTCATGCAACTTCAGTTGTGATAAAAACGTTAGGCTATATGTTTTGATCTCTAACACATTCGAAGGTTACATGAGGCTACTCTCAGAACAAGCACTCTGCTCTGTTTCTTGTGCAGGCTGCACACACTTAATCAGTCTCTCATTCAAAATTTGACAAGCACTTGATAATATTCTCACCCATCAGACTTTCCTCAATGTAATCTGTTCTTTACAATTATTTTAGAACCTCCCACAAAAAAAACACTTAACTAGGCGCTGTAGTCTATGGGCTCTCCAACCATGTTCCAGGGGTCCTAGGCCTTTACGTTTGGAGTTATTTGGCCACTTTAGTTGCGATAGAAACCTTAGCAAAACATATATGCTACATGATGCATGAAACTATGATTAAAAAATGCACGCGCGGTCTCTTGCCTGATTGTACACTCTGGGCATTATTCACGTGATAATATTCTCACTTATCACACTATTTTCACTATAATCTTGTCTTTACAAATACTAAATAATACACTACACGGCCAAAGGTATGTGGACACTGTCGTAATCTTCCCTAACAACACCTGCTCATCAAACATCTCATTCCAAAATCATGGGCATTAATATGGAATTGGTCCCCTCTTTGCTGCAATAACAGCTTCCACTCTACTGGGAAGGCTATCCACTAGATGTTGGATCATTGCTGCAGGGAATTGCTTCCATTCAGCCACAAAAGCATTAGTGAGGTCGGGCATGGATGTTGGTCGATTAGGCCTGGCTCGCAGTCGGCATTCCAATTCATCCCAAAGGGCATTTGGTATTTTATTATGATCCCCATTGCCTGTTGTAAAAGCAGCAGCTACTCTTCCTGGGGTTGAGGTCAGGGCTCTTTGCAGGCCAGTCAAGCTCTTCCAGACCGATCAATAAATCATTTCTGTATGAACCTCGCTTTATGCACTGGGCCATTGTTATGCTGAAACAGGAAAGGTCCTTCCCAAAACTGTTGCCACAAAGTTGGAAGCACAGAATCGTCTAGAATGTCAGTGTATGCTGCAGCGTTAAGATTTCCCTTCACTGGAACTAAGGAGCCAAGCCCAAACCATGAAAAAACAGCCCCAGACCATTATTCCTCCTGCACCAAACTTTACAGTCGGCACTATGCATTAGGGCAGGTCGTGTTCTCCTTGCATCCTCCAAATCTAGATTCATCCATCGGACTGCCAGATGGTGAAGTGTGATTCATCACTCCAGAGAACGCGTTTCCACTGCTCCAGAGTTCAATGGTGGCGAGCTTTACACCACTCCAGCCGACGCTTTGCATTGCGCATTGTGATCTTAGGCTTGTGTGCGGCTGCTCGGCCATTTCATGAAACTCACGACGAACAGTTCTTACACTAACATCGCATCCAGAGGCAGTTTGGATCTTGGTGGTGAGTGTTGCAACCGAAGACAGACAATATTTATGCGCTACGCGCTTCAGCACTCCCGTTCTGTGAGCTTGTGTGGCCTACCACTTTGCGGCTGAGCTGTTATTGCTCCTAGACATTTCCACTTCACAATATCAGCACTTACAGTTGACTGGGGCAGCTCTAGTAGGGCAGAAATTGGACCAACTGACTTGTTGGAAAGGTGGCATCCTATGACAGGGCCACGTTGAAAGTCACTGAGCCCTTTAATACGGGCCATTCTACTGCAAATGTTTGTCTATTGAGATTGCATGGCTGTATGCTCGATTTTATACCCTTTTTAATCCATAAATCTATGTTCACATACTTTTGGCCATGTAGTGTATGTGTAAAATAATGTTTTATTTCAAAATGGGCATTATGGGCTTTTCCCGTAGTTCATTTTCATGCCAGCCAGATAGGTTACCCGTTTATAAAGCAAAGTGCTTAATATTAGGACAGTTGAGAAACAAATATAGTAGGCCTAGCCTAAGAAAGCTGATGGAATCCTCCTCTTTTTAATAGAGGCCATTACAACTGTTCTCACGCAAATGCATAGCCTATAGAAATGTTGCATAACATGAGCTTATAGGAACAGCTGGCTCTCACTGGGCAACAGGTGATCCTATTGTACTCAAACTCTGAATTTCAGGCCTCTCATGAACTGTTTGATTATATTTACGATTGCATTTGTGTCAGAGTGATTTAGAGGAACAATAAAGCACTGAGTACCGGTCATTAGAGACGGCCGTTAGCAAGTTTGGTAGGCTACAAATGACAGAGGCAACAGAGGGCAGTTTCGGAGAAGCCTAGGTACTGTGACTCAACGGTCATGTGGAATTTGACTGCGGTCATGACTCGTGACTGCCGGTGTGGCGGTAATACGGTCACCGTAACAGCCTTAGGTGTTCCTAATGTTTTGTACGATCATTGTAGAATAAATAAATATCATCATGTTGTAAAGTGCTTAATTTATTCTACACCAACCTAGATATATTGTTTCCATCTGAGCACTCAGACCTGATCTTCATTAAAATGCGAGTGAGGTCCCTCAGAGTGAGGGACGGGCATCTCCCTGGCGCCTGCTATATTGAGCGCTCTCAAAATAAACTCCACAGGGTAAATGAATGTTTCATGACCATCGTCTGTCTGCTCTGGGAGAGCTTTGTCTGTCTGCTCTGCTATACAGAGCTTTGTTTCACGGAAGAGCTTTTCCTATAGCTTGAACCAAAAATAACGCAGGCAGCGACCTTCCAATTCACTGAAAAGATTGGCTGCGCGCCAAACAGACAGAACCCACCGATCCAAATGAACAATGTTACAGAGTGATTGAGTGAATGGGCTCCCTGTGTATGTTGATTTACACTTTGGTGGTGGCAATATGAAGACCAACCAAAGGTATTTTGGTTTAACTTCTTTGGGACTGTGGGGCAGTATTGAGTAGCTTGGATGAATAAGGTGCCCAGAGTAAACTGCCTGCTACTCAGGCCCAGTTGCTAATATATGCATATTATTAGTAGATTTGGATAGAAAACACTCTGAAGTTTCTAAAACTTTGAATGATGGCTGTGAGTATAACAGAACTCATATGGCAGGTAAAAACCTGAGAAAAATTCCAACCAGGAAGTGGGAAATCTGAGGTTTGTAGTTTTTCAACTCATTGCCTATCGAATATACAGTGTCTATGGGGCCATATTGCACTTCCTAAGGCTTCCACTAGATGTCAACAGTCTTTAGAACCTTGTTTGATGCTTCTACTGTGAAGGAGAGGGGAATGAGAGCTGAATGAGTCAGAGGTCTGCCAGAGTGGCATGAGCTGATCACACCTGATTACGTGAGAGTGACCTGCATTCCATCGCTTTTCTACAGACAAAGGAATTCTCCAGTTGAAACATTATTGAAGATTTATGATAAAAACATAAAGGTAAGTGAATATTTATAATACTATTTCTGACTTCTGTTGACTCCACAACATGGCAAATATCTGTATGGCTTGTTTTGTTGTCTGAACTTGGCGCCCTGCAATTTCACTGGCTGTTGGTGAGGTGAGACGCTACCGTCCCGAATATCCCAGAGAGGTTTAAGGCTTCTTTTTAGAAGCCAGTTTATAATTGTGAACATGTAGCCTACAAGAAATAAAAAATATATCAATTGCACTTAAACTTAGCCTGTAAAAGAATTATGCCTAATTCAAGACACATGTCTCTATTTCTGTGGAGACATATCTCTCTGATATCTAGAGCTTCAGATGCTCTATTCCCCAAAAGGTCAGACTTAAACTGGACTTGACACTCAGGGCCTTAGAATGAGCAAGGCTAACATAGCTGGCACTGGCAACCAACACAGGAGCTTAACTCAAACAACATGCTGCAGTGCTAGCTCTGAAAGCCTGCCTTAATTCACTGGTCTTGTGATAGTTCAAATGCCTTTGGGCCTGTTCTAACCAAAGGTTGGCCAAGACATTAAACTGAACCCATTAGAAGTTAAAATGTTAATGTTCAAGAATCACCCTTCCTCATTCTCCATCCAACCCGACTTGACACACAAACATCCTGTTTTGTGACATAATGGTCATGTGCCACCTATTCAGAGCATATATCTCAAGTTAACTTGAAGAGGACATCTTGACTGTTAGGGTAGAAACCATCAGGTCCTGCATGGGTCTGGAATTCTCAGTAGTTCTACAAAGACAAGGACAAAGGAACGATAGAGGGGCTGACATCTAACAAACCAATCAGGATGGGGTTAGAGACCTACAGCTTCCTCCTTCTCAGGGGTGACCTGTGCTGCCTGGTGACATGGTTCAGAATGCTGTTTATGGGCTACTGGTCTACCATCGGGTGTTTTTCTTACCTGTATGGGAGAGATAGCAGCAGCAGGTGGGGTTTTCAGAGGACTGGGGCTGAGGGGTGTACGGGCAACCATTGTGGTAACTGCTGGCACGGCTGCTGTGGGGGAGGTTGGGACAGGGCCTGCAGTGGAGGCATTGTCAAAGTTTTTGATGAGGGTCTTAACGGTTGGAGAGGGCTCAGAGGAGGTAGAGGAGAGTCGGCTGAGACCCATGCCCTGCCTCAGGGCAGCTAGGTCCCTCTCAACTGCATTCATGTAGTTATACACCCTGCCCCTCTCTTCATCCTGCCTAGAGACATAACAGATGGTCAATATCTTTGACACAGGGAGATTGGAAGACACACACACGCAACAACAACAACAAAGACCACATACTTCTTGAGCTCCTCCAGCTCTTTGCTCATGTTCTCGTTCTTCTCCTGTGTGTCCAGTAGGCGGCGCCGCAGGTCCCCGATCTCCTCCTGAGCCTCGGACTTGATGTCGTTGGCGATGACCACCGCCGTCTGCAGGTCGGCCTGGAACTGACGCCACTCCATAGACTCCTCCTGCAACGGGAGGTGTGAACACATATGGACACACATCACATGGGTCCCTATGGGCCCTAGTCAAAAGTAGTGCACTATATAGGGAGTAGGGATGCAGCCATGGGCTAACACTAAGGGCCTTCACACCCATGTTTATTACATCTGTGTTAAATATCTTCATGTTATGTTCCATACAAGAGCAACATTTAACTCCGATATGGATGAGGCACAGGACAGTATTCCTCCCACTTCCCCAAATTACCCGGAGCTTTCGATGCAGAATCTTGATCTCACGCTCCATGTCATGTTTTTGGTCCTGTAGTTTTTTGACGGAGTCTGAAAGAAAAATGATTAATGATTAAATTAATGGAGATGGGATAAACTAGCTTACTTGGATGTGTTATAATGGTCCCACATCCCCACCTTGTGGTCACACATCAGGTTTCCCCCTAGTCCATTTACCTGAGAGCTACCACATCCCAAATAGCACCCTATTCCCTAAATAGTTCACAAATTTGACCAGAACCCTGTTGGCCTTGGTTAAAGGTAGTGCATTACAAATGGAATAGGGTAGGGTGCCATTTGGGGATGTAACCTAGCGTCCATCCAACACTCACTCTCCAGGTCTGTGATCATGAGGTTATCATGGAGTTTGAGGGCTCGGTGTTGCTCCACCTCGTCCTCCAGCTCAAAAATGGTCTCCTTCATGTCAGAGACCTCTGTGTCCCTTTCCTCCAGCTCAGAACACTGCTGGGCCAGGGCCCGCTTCTGCTCAGCCAACTGCTTCTGCACCTCGCCACGGAATGCACGGAAGTCCTCCTCCAGCTGACGGGACAATGGGAGATGTATGTGTGAGCACACGTGTCATAAACATACAAAGATATGAATTGGGAGAAATACTAACACTTAAAAAATATCCCGGACTGATGGATAATCTGAATGGAAAGCGTTTTAACTATGAGAATATGTGACCTTGCGGATGCCGTCCTGTAGCCTGGCGGCCTCGTCGTGGGTGTGGTCCAGGTCCTCCTGCAGCTGAACAGACTCAGCCTCTGCCCTCTCTTTGTCCCTCCTCTCGCTCTCCAGCAGGTGGCGGATGTCCGTCTTGTCCCCGGCATTGTGGATGGAGTAGAGCTCAGCCACCCGCTGCCTCTCCTGCTCCAGTTGGACTCTGCACCGAGCCAGCTCCGCCTGCTCCCCCCCAGCCGCCTCCCTCATGGCCTCCAGCTCTGCGGCCGCCGTCGCTCTTTCCCTGCGCTCCATATCAGCCTGCCGCTCTGCCATGTGCACCCGTTCCTTCAGCGCTGAGATGAGGCCCTGGGCCTCGGCGTTGTCCTGCTCTGCCATTTTCAGCGCCCCGCTCAGGTGCTGCTGCACCCCCAGCAGCTGCTCCCTCTCGAAGTGGGCGCCCTGCGTCAGGTCCACATAGCGGCGCTCCAGCTCCAGGTAGCGCCCGCTCTTAGTGTCCTGCTCATCGGCCGGGGCATACGCCACGCGATGCTCATCCAGCAGGCCCCGGAAGTAGTCCATCTGCCGGCAGTAAAGCTCCAGCCGGTCACCCTGCTGGCACAGGGAATCCACCAGGATGGTCCGCTCCTCACCCAGTCGCTCGTTCTCTGTGCTTAGTTCCTGGGTAATCTGCTGCAGATCAGCCAACTCCTGTAGTGTGGCCTGGAGCTCCTCAGAGGTGCAGTGCTGGTTCTCCTCCATCTGGTGAATGCGCTCCGTTAGACAGGCCACCGACACCTCGCTGGTGTTGCCACTACTGCCTCTACGGGAGCGCTCGCCGTGACTCGGTGGCCCGCCCTCTGACTCGGAGGAGGAGCCGCAGGCAGAGGCAGAACCAGAGGGGGCATCCAGGGCATCATCGCTGGAGGTGATTGGCTGGTAGGCTTCGCTGCATTCGCTGTCGGCCGCCTCAGGGGAGATCACTCGCCGGGGGTCAAGAAGGTCTTCAGTAGAGCCGCAGGCAGAGCTGTGAGGGGAGACCTCATGTAAAAAAGAGGCCTGTGGGCACCCTCCATCTCCATAACTGCCATCACGGGCTGGGGGAAGATCCGAGCTAAGGCAGGGGCCTTGCAGGGTCTTTAGGGGGCTGTCCAGCCTCTGCTCCAGGGAGAAACCCAGGGCGTTGAGCCGGTCCTTCAGCATGCGGTTCTCACTCTTCAGCATGTTCAGCTCTCCACGGATCCCCTGGTTCTGGTCCTGTAGCAAGAGCAGGGTGGATTCCACGTCTGCAGAGATGAGAGGAGTAGGGGCTTCCATCTCCTGGTCCTGTGGAGGCTTAGCCTCAGCAGTCTCCTCTCCCTCGCCTTCCTCTCTGGCTCTGCTCCCCCCATCCTCTTCCTCCTCCTCGGGCAGGCCTAGCTGGACACGGATGCCCCGGAGCTCTGTGCGCAGGTGGAGGATCTCCACGTCTTTGCTCTTGGCCAGGCCCAGCAGGTCCTTCACCCTGCTCTCCAGGACCGTCTTGTCGCTGAGCTGCCCGTTCGACCTGGACTTGCTCATACGGGACTCAGATTCAGTCACAGTCCGGCAGCGGACTCTCTTGGGCGGTGACAAGGCATCGGAGGGTCCGGAGAGCTTCCTGCTGGTGGTGCAAGTTCTGGAGCGTTCCCGTAGTCCCTCCCGCGATGAACCAAGCTCCTTCACCACAGAGGTGGTCCCACGCTTGCCTGAGGAATACAATACAGTACATTATTGAAGGTCAAGAAGTTGGCATTTTTATTTGGGTCAGAGCTAATCACAAACAGAGAATAGTCTGTAAGTAGCTCTATGTGTTGATGATGTGCCGGAGTTGGTCTTCGTCTTGCCCTGTGGGTTGCTGGTACCTGTAGTGGAGGAGTTTGAAGAGTGGACAGAGCCAGTCTTCTTCGCCTTGGGAATAGTGCTGCTCCCAGCAGAGGCTCCACTGCCTACTGTTGTTACTGATGGAAGGTCATCATTGCTCTTCGCCTGGCCAAAGAGAAACATGACAGTTATCATACCAGCTATTGGACCTATAAAGATAAAAAGGGGCTTCCATGGTTGTTGTTGCAGTATGAAGCCAGTGCTCGCTTTTGCCTTCTGCATTCGTACCTTAGACAGTGGCGCAGTGGCAGAGGTCTTGGCTGTAATCTTGCCGGCTGTGCCCATGGTGGTGGTGGCGCCCTCAGGCTTGACTTTCTCAACGGTCTGGGCCTTGGTGGCTGCGGCTGTGGCTTTGGAGACGCCTGCCACTGGCCTGGTTGCTTTCCTCATACTGGACTCTCGGTTTCTCGGACATTTACAGCGTAGTCTGTGTGGAACAAAAACATACAAGCACGCAGGATGAGTTAATAACAGGACGATGCGGTAACACATGCATGTATCAGAGGGTTTCTTGTTTCTTAGCCAGAGGGAAAAAAGTAATATTTTTGCACCATAATTAACCCCAGTCAACAACCTCTTACAGCTACTATAAATACTAAAGAACAAGACTGACAAATGCTTAGCCTAAAAACTACAAGTGTTATAGGATGCAGCCCCTCTAAATACTAGTTTGTAAATCATTAGTTTTAAATCTATTGCAAGAACACTCAATTAGCCTAGATTGCATTTTGAAAATCCTGTTAGTTACCTGATGCCTGCGGTAGTAGTTTTCTTGGGAGAAGACATGGCCTGTGATCTAGAGGCTAGGTATTAGCTAAGGAGTTGCTGTCTAATCTGGAGGAGAGACTAAATGACTACAATTCTCCCGTGCTGCCGTCTATTTATGTTCAAACGCCAGCCAGCACTACCTCCTTCTCAGACACAAACACAGACCACATGGTGATAACGGTCATTGGATGCAGGTTTGAAAGCACACAAAGCAAAGCGTGTGATTGGACGTCTCAAGCGTGTAGCTAGCTGCCTCTCTCATCACATCATCATGAGACGGTTGAACTGCGGCTGCAGTAACTGTGGTCTGGGCAGGCCAGCTGGGCCTTGCCTTAAAAAGGCATGAGGAGCCTTTGTGTGCCGGCCTATAACGGTGCCCAGGCAATGAAAAAAATCCCTCACTTTAGTCATAACATTTCACTTTCAGTACAGTAGCTGGCCTTTGGAAGTATTCTACTACATGTCGGCCTGTCTGAGATGGCGACCCTCTTCTTCTTGAAGACGGATTATTCAAATTGAACAGGCTACTCGCCATCATCTAGAATGAATCACATATTGCCTGCCTGATGAAGTCTAAGTCCCCCCACTCACAGATCAGTCGATTTAAATAACAAGATAAATCTTGACCATTATGACCACTACTAAACATTTCCTTTTCCCAGCCCCCTTGTCTTTGAACTTGTCTCTGTTTTGTCTGCAGTACAAACAGGTCGTCTGGAGACGCACCCTGGACAGACAACACAAAGACGTCTGGAGACGCACCCTGGACAGACAACACAAAGACGTCTGGAGACGCACCCTGGACAGACAACAAAGACGTCTGGAGACGCACCCGGGACAGACAACAAAGACGTCTGGAGACGCACCCTGGACAGACAACAAAGACGTCTGGAGACGCACCCTGGACAGACAAAACAAAGACGTCCGGAGACGCACCCTGGACAGATAAAACAAAGACGTCCGGAGACACACCCTGGACAGACAAAACAAAGACGTCCGGAGACGCACCCTGGACAGACAAAACAAAGACGTCCGGAGACACACCCTGGACAGACAAAACAAAGACGTCCGGAGACGCACCCTGGACAGACAAAACAAAGACGCCCAGAGACGCACCCTGGACAGACAAAACAAAGACGTCCGGAGACACACCCTGGACAGACAAAACAAAGACGCCCGGAGACGCACCCTGGACAGACAAAACAAAGACGTCTGGAGACGCACCCTGGACAGACAAAACAAAGACGTCTGGAGACGCACCCTGGACAGACAAAACAGAGACGTCTGGAGACGCACCCTGGACAGACAACACAAAGACGTCCGGAGACACACCCTGGACAGACAAAACAAAGACGTCCGGAGACGCACCCTGGACAGACAAAACAAAGACGCCCAGAGACGCACCCTGGACAGACAAAACAAAGACGTCTGGAGACACACCTTAGACAGCAGCCCACCAACATGGATCACTGGCTGGGATGGGGCCTCCAGTAACAGGGAAAATCCTTGTAGCGCATCATGTTCAAACAAGAGGCTAGTAGACATCAACACCACCCTGAGTCAGACAGTTTCTAGAAAGGCTTACTTGAAACAACCCAACAAGGCCAGTCAGACACAGAATGAGTGGCAGTGGTGAAGAAATGACCTAATCTAGATCCTTCTGTAGAGTAAAGCATTATGCTAAATTATTTACAACCACTACCAGAAGAATTTAGCTATTTAAAAATAAAAAAATAAATACATAGGCCTAGCCTAAAATACAGTAAATAAACATAGGCTGGCCATGGTGAGCTTCATGATATTAGTACCAGGGGGTCAGGGTAGACATTCTTCCCTGAAGATGGACCGGACAATAACAGACTACGAAATCCATAACATAACCTAGCTGGAATTCAAGAGGAGAGGGGGATGGGACGACATGGTAATAGCCACTACCAGCTAGAGGTTTCCACCAACTCTTAACTCAGCGGTGTGAGAGAATAGGATATACTCCCTCATTTCACATTTAGTCTCTCTCTCTCACACACACACACACACACACACACACACCTCAGGAATTTCAAATGGTAGGGCAGTCAGTCAGCAGATGTATTTCTGTTGTTTCAAGTCCACATGTTAAATAGCTTTGCCCATTTAAAAAAAAAAAAAGGAGTAACAAAAATTTGACTGATCTGAAATAGCCTATAATTTAAAGCTTTCTTAATGCACTCTTAGCTTACAACTTGAATCAGTTGCCTATGATTAAAATCTAATTGAATGGTAATGCAATTAGTGGACAGAGTCTAATGATCGAGCCACTGAATGGGTAAAAGTCAGCTGAGCTTAGTCTTGAGTCTTTGGATCCCCACTGAGCATGGCTTACTCAACTCAAATTGTATGTCACATGCGCTGAACAACAGGTGTAGGTAGACCTTAGCGTGAAATGCTTACTTACAAGCAATGCAGTTCCAAGAAATAAGAAAATATTGACAAAATAAACTAAAGTAAAAAAGAAAAAAGTAACAATAAAATGACATAACAATAACAAGGCTATAAACAGGGGGTGCTGGTACCGAGTCAATGTTTGGGGGTACAGGTTAGTCAGGTCATTTGTACATGTAGGTAAGGTAAAAGTGACTACTGTAATTTCCTATCGACCTAATTAAAGCCAATACTAAATCAGACCAGATAGTTACTGGAGGAAGTGAGCAGGGACTATGCATAGTATGGTTTGTACTAGGCCTATATAGATTGGTGCTGCTGAGGCTTGAGAACGGACAGACTTTCGACACAATCACCAGGAAACAATGCTGATTACTAGAGAGTAGAGATAGACAAAGGTGTAGAGGACAAAGGGTTGTACGGGGGGGGGGGGGATTGTTGATCTGCGGAGCAAGAAGGAAATTGGAGATCAGCTGAATGAAACAATCATGTTGGTTGATGACTACCAGTTAGACTAAGTGAGCATTGTTTGAGTACGACTCGGTCTCTCACACAGGGCGGTAACACTGCTGAATCCCATAAACAAACCTCAAATGAATATGCAGCAGGTTTTCAAAACACTGCTGTCTTCTAAGAGGCCATCTGCACCATTATTTACAGCACCAGATGGCTCCTGTCAGGTACCCTATCATATCAAGAACACCCGAGTTGAGCATCACAGAAGAGGAATGCATAAGGAATGCTGTCACAAAACCCAGAACATGATTCACTGTCCATGCTTATATAGAGAATAGGCCCACATGTGCTGCTCCACATTGTATTTAAGCTGCACTCTTTCAATGTGAAAACAGAGCGAGAATAAAAATCATACACCAGATAGGCTAGTCTCTCTATCGCTTCAAATTCCTCATCTTGCTCCTAAAAACCATGCCCTATAAAAGTGCTGCCTGGCCAGCCTGGACTCATAGACTAGACGTAACATTGTAAATGTAAATATGGGGCAGTCAAATGTGACTCGTTTCAGGAAACTAGGCATATGCCGCACGTCATTACTTCACAGGAGTGGCATTTGCGTGTAAACATGTATTTTTTTTATTTGATCAAATAGCGTTTTCCCCCCCAGAAATACCTTCTGGAACATGTGAACTTGCATGTGCTTTAATAACAAACTTGTACTCCATCCGTAAATACAAATTAAAGTTAAATTATGAGCCTAGTTGGTTTAGCCATGGAAAAAGACAGGAACTTTCCTGCTAGCCATGATTGGCTGAGATAATGGATGGGCTGGACCTGCCGGGAAATGAGTTTGGATTGGTCTGCCATGTAGAATGCTTCTGTCTATAGCGAGAGCTGCTCAGTATGTTAATAGTCCTATCTACCGCGCTGTTTTTGAAAGATATAACGTTAGCCATCGAGAACTACAAAAAAAGTTTTGCTACCTTTCTTAACAACATTTATGCACTGAATTTAGCAGGTACTATCGACAGATCAGTTGGAAAAAGTGATGGGCTACTTTCTGCACACACCATGGTCAGTGTGAACTGGAGTGACTTGACAACGCTGGCCAAACAAGATGTAGCTACAAACAAAACAGAGTTAAATGCTTCCAGTCTGCCATCCATGTATTCGGGTAAGAGTCTAGCTACATTTTCAGAAAATATACATTTCTAATTTTGTCAAAAAGTTATTTCTTTGCAAGTTAAAGCATACTGTTCGCTAGTTAGCGAATGTTAGCTTGTTGGCTCGCTAGCAAACATTACGTGTATGATCTGTGCAGGGATATTATTTGAGTCAGAAATTAATTTGTATTGCTTTACAGCCTAATGTTAGCTAGCTGACAAGGAACCTAGTTGGTTAGCTCTTTAGCTACCTGCAGATTCATACTACAGCTATGACAATGTTTGTATTGATAGTAGGAGGAGTTTGGATGATGCCAGGTCATTGTTTAGCTAGCTAGCTACATGTCTAAACAAAAGACTCCACTTTGTCAGATGTTTACATAACCCATGAAATCTTTGGTTGTTTACTAAACTACTCACTCTGTTTAGCACATGGCCTCACATGTGTATCCTTAAAGAGATCGTCCCACCTAAGGTTTAAGAGGGTGTGAACAATGCTGAATGGGTGTAGACAAAGAAGAGTTCTCTAGTAGGTGTGCTGGGCCATTTCATCAAAAGTGGGGTTACAAGTTCATCAACTTTCAAAGCAAAATTACTTTAACCATTGTTCCTGTGTACGATGTAGCATCTTCTAGTTCGGAGTCTCTACTTTTATCCAATGTAAAAAACGAAATTACACATTTTGCAACGTAAGACCGAATCGAGGCGGTCGGTCACAAATTAGTATGATATGTTACGTTTAGTATGGTTACATTAGACATATGGTTAGGTTACTTAATGCAATAACGAAGGTTGGTTGGCGTATAATGGATCACAACACACAAGTCTCTGGCAGTGCACTCATGGACAAGATATATTGGGTAAAACTGAGATTAAGTTGTTATAAAAATGCCACTGAATAAAGAAAACAAAACCACCTGTCATTATAACGTTATGCCATTCGGAACTACTGGAGCTGACAGAGCCAACGACGCTATAGCTATAAACACTGCGGAATTTGTCAAGTGTCCCAACTGGAAATTATGACAACTAACGTTAGCTCCTCAAGTGACGTTAGCTAGCTGACTTAGCTAGCGTTAGCTAGCTCACGAAATCAAAGAGAGCAAAGACAAAGGTAATTTATTTTCTATTAGGTTAGCTGACGTTAGTTAATACACGTTAGTTAGCTAGATACGTGTGGTGTATTGTTTCGATACTGTTACATTGTAACGTTAGCTAGCTAATTATCAGAGACACTGCTGGCTCGATGAAGTTAACTAGCTAGCTAATAACCTAGCTACCACAAGCAACATTAGAATATAAAACACGTCCAACCCGTTTTACCTGGAATTTGTTCGTTCACACCAGCGATAATCGGTTTCCAAATATTGTTAATTTCATGCACTCCATCCCCGGCGTCCCACCTCTGTCTCTAGTCTTTGACAGGACGCCGACAGCACCGAGGTCATCATTACTCCGATTGTGTTGTCACACCAACGCGTTTACGCCCAACTGAAAACGAGTTTCTATTGGACAAATGAAGGTAGGTCCCGCCTCGCTTCATCCCATTAGCTCTGTTCGCTTCCGTATGGTTCTTAAACCGGAAACGGTTTGTTTTTTTGGATCCCATTACCTTTTGCAGAAGCAGCAGCTAACGTTACTCTTCCTGGAGTCCGTAACGAATAAACCCTGGTCCATAGAGCACCATAGTAAACCGATTACGGCTTCGAATTGTGAGATGTCGCCTGACAGATCCCTCCCAGTCCTTTTTGGTAGGACAAAGTAGGGTACCAGCCAGAGCCATATATCATCTAAATACAGGCTTTCTCTCTGCTGATGTTGAGAAACATTTCTCATTTTATAAAATAATGACGTGAATCTATGATGTGGTGACACTGGTGATATGTCTGCAATCTTTCAAATCTAGTAATATGGATCAACAGTTAGGCCTTGAAGACACAAGGCATTGACACATTTTTTACATAGATACTGGAGATTTTATTTAACTTTTTTTTTTGTACAAACAGAGGCTGCAAATGCCTTCCAAACATGTATTTTCCTCAGAATACAGTATCCCTTTTACAGCTCCAAAACAAAACATGTATGTTCACCAGAAGAAAATAAATCTAATTTGAAAAAGAGACAAAGGTCAAATGTTTCAGTGGATGACCAGCAAGTCCCATTTTAGCCTCATACAGTTAACTAGAAAACATGGAATAAATCTAACATATTCCCAAGAAGAAAGAGTAATACATGAATTATGATAAACTATTGCCAGGCTCATGTCACCTTACAAGTACTGAAATAATACTCATTCCACATACAGTATGCATACACTGAAATGCTAAAGTCATACATAGAGTAATATATTCCATATTTTTAGACTTTAAAATCCATTCCACATATTTAGAATAACAATGTATCTTATGCTGCCATATATTACTTTTTCATGAAAGAAGGGAAGCGACTAGCCCTATAAAGGAAATTATATGTATCACACTGACAATCAATAACCAAGTTCTCTTTCAGTTGAAGCCCAATTGTTCAACTGTTTCATCCTAAATGTTATTGGCCACACTTTGATGAACACCACAATAAATAAACCTAAGAACCCAATGTAAGCACCGTCTCTAGCATGACGCAGTACGTATTGTACAACCATAAGACGAGGTTAGAGCGATAACTAACCCATATAAACTCAAAGAACCTTCATCTTTCCATGCAAAGGTTTTGTACACACAGAAAATGTCCTAATGCATCACAGTGGGCAGTCTGGAGTAAAAACAAAAGTAACTGAAAGTGCAAGCCCATCCAAAGTAGGTTATGTTCTGGATTAGTGACATGTTGATACATACATACAAACATACATACAGTAGCAACAGATAGGACAACAGGTGGTTACAGACTGTTTGGCTGTTATTGGTAAAACAAACAAAGGACATATTACAAATGAACGATACACAGCATAGCATAGAGCCTTGAGCGATATGATCTAGATATGAGTCATATAACTGACAGTGATTTTTGAAAGTGTCCTCCGACAAGTATAGATAGCACTTAGTTACTACTAATGTAATTTCCTTCAGATGAGGGTATTCAACTCTGTAAATACAGTAGACTTCATTTTACACAGAACTGGAACAGAAAAGCTGAAAATTAGATATTTTGTTATTGTAGACAGAGCTAAGGCAGAGTGAGGGTTATTGACTAAGCATTTGTCCATTGTCAGCATCGTATTTATTCCAAAAATGAATTGGACTCAGTTTGGTATCATAATATTCAGACGAGATCTCCAACACAGGCTAGTACCATGAATGGAGATACCAAACTCTACGGTCATGTATTGGTCTCAAAATATGTGCCAGAATGACATATTGGTTTTCTCAAAAGGCAAGGGAGACTAAAGCACCCAGTAAGTCTCCTAACAGCAATTCCAATGACATATTGAAACCAACGGCATACATCCTGAATAAAAGCTATAGCGTGGAGGCACAATGGAGCAGAACAGTGCACATTAAGCACTAATTATGGAGATGAAAGCGATCCAAATGACTGGTCAATGCACTGCCTTTCTCTCTCATAGCTAATGGCTTGCTTCATGTACAGTTACATGTGTGTGGGATATGTGAGGATACATTAGGCCAAAAATGTGTTGTTAAAAATGATGACTATGGCTATTAACCGGAACTGAGTTAGTTGATATATGGTTAGGTCAGGATTTGAAACATGTCGTAATTTCCTTTTTTATACAGTAAATCATTGTCCCATTAATTCATTCACTCACACATTTGTGGGCATGAATGCTTGCATACACACCCACACACTCACAAATGCCAGATTTTACACTACCTACTGTACTGACTACAGTCAAAACTGCCAGAAATGTCTCCGGCTAACTTCAAAATGCCGGAGTCCTTCATGAAATCTCAGTAGCGTAGAGAGTAGTACAGTCTCCGAGTTAGTAAACTAAACATGTTTCTTGTTAACAATTTGTCAGCCAGCATGAAACATTATAACCTATTTTAAGCTTCTTTATCAGAACCAAAGCACATCCCAACATGACAACAACAAGTACAGTGAGCTTTTTGTTGTTGTTTTGGCTCTGTAATTCAGCACTTTGGATATGAAATGATACAATGACTATGAAGTTAAAGTGCAGGCTGTCAGCTTTAATTTGAGGGTATTTTCATCCCTATCGGCTGAACCGTTTAGTAATTACAGGACATTTTGTGCCCGATAGAAATGAATGGTAAATCATGTATTGTGTCATTTTGGAGTCACTTTTATTGTAAATAAGAATAGAATATGTTTCTAAACACTTCTACATTCATGTGGATGCCGTTAATTCAGGATGATCTGTAATCATGGTAGCATCCACATTAATGTAGAAGTGTTTAGAAACATTCTATTCTTATTTACAATAACAATGACTCCAAAATGACACAATACATTATTTACCATTCATTTCTATTGGTCACAAAATAATCTGAAACACAACCAAAACAAACAGCAAATGCATCCAACACATGTTTTGAGTCACAAGCTTGATGTAATCCAATGAATATGGGACTAAATATATACTTAACTTTTGACTACTTGAATACACATAAGTGAATTTGTCCCAATATTTTTGTCCCCTAAAATGGGTGGACTATATACAAAGAGTGCAGTCATTTCTATACGGTTCACCTGATATGGATAAACATACCCTCAAATCAAAGCTGGCCGTCTGCACTTTAACCTCATAGTCATTGTATCATTTCAAACCTAAAATACTGGAGTACAGAGCCATAACAACAACAAATGTGTCGCTGTCCCAATACTTTTGGAACTCACTATAGATGACAACACAGTGAAGAAAATAAATGTAATTAAACATGCCTGCATGTTAAATCAAGGTACTGAAATTAAAAACCCTACTAATATAATCTTCTCTTTTTTTTTCTGAACAAAATATTCTAAGAGCATTTTCTTTTCCAGGTTCCTTTTGTGGGTTACTATCAGGCAGACAATGGGGGAGGGGTGTAGGGGACGGTTTAAGACAGCTGTCCAAACACCCACCAAAATATTGGTGAAAATAGGATAAACAAGTATTCTTTCATAAAAGCAACAGAATGGTTCACTTTAGACAAAAATGTAGAGCGCCTGCAAATCAAAACAACCAATTTGAAATAGGCAAATTACCTTCATTTACATGATAATTACTTTTACAAGACCACAGAGACAGTTGACAAGAGGAAACACGTTATTGTATGTACTGTATACTACTAAATGTATCGTTTTGTTTACTACTTCAGTAACACAGCAAGATTTCAGGGCCGGTGGTGGTGGACTAGGACAATCACCGGGAAGGTTACCCAACAGATGAAGAGAGGTTGTGACATTTCCACAGCAGCATTCAAAATCATAGAGGGAGTGTTACCTTCATGATGGATAAATGGCTAACAAAAGGCTGGACAAAATTGCAGTTATTCCCACAACAAGGCTACATCCTGGTTACGTAGGCAGGATATGATCTGCCATCCCCCCAGGACTCAAGGCTGAAACCTACCCCACTTTCTTCATCAAATCGGAACAAAGAGATGTTGTATCTGGCCCCCACCCCCAAAAATAAATTATGCTCATATCAATGATTATTACACTGTTAAAATAAGTAACATACAAAAATTACAGCTTTACGATTATGTAAATCATTGATCTGTAAATACAATTGTGTTAAAAAAAGAAAGAAAGCCAAACAACAGATTATTTTTGCTAGATCTCCTATGACATCTCCGGACCAAAGATATGAACGCAGACAAAATCCCATGTTAGAAAATATATTGCTTCCCGGATATTTAAAATAAGGACTACTTGAGACACAAACAACACAACTAGATAGAATTGCTTTATGGTCCAAACTGTTGGCAGTCCTTTTATAATCTATAGAAAGATCACCCGTTTCTGTCAACTGTTTCTTTTCTTGCAGTCTCTCTGTGTTTGTCCAAGGCTTGTTTACCTTGTACAGTGGGGCAAAAAAGTATTTAGTCAGCCACCAATTGTGCAAGTTCTCCCACTTAAAAAGATGAGAGGCCTGTAATTTTCATCATCGGTACACTTCAACTATGACAGACAAAATGAGAAAAAAAATCCAGAAAATCACATTGTAGGATTTTTTATGAATTTATTTGCAAATTATGGTGGAAAATAAGTATTTGGTCACCTACAAACAAGCAAGATTTATGGCTCTCACAGACCTGTAACTTCTTCTTTAAGAGGCTCCTCTGTCCTCCACTCGTTACCTGTATTAATGGCACCTGTTTGAACTTGTTATCCGTATAAAAGACAACTGTCCACAACCTCAAACAGTCACACTCCAAACTCCACTATGGCCAAGACCAAAGAGCTGTCAAGGACACCAGGAACAAAATTGTAGACCTGCACCAGACTGGGAAGACTGAATCTGCAATAGGTAAGTAGCTTGGTTTGAAGAAATCAACTGTGGGAGCAATTATTAGGAAATGGAAGACATACAAGACCACTGATAATCTCCCTCGATCTGGGGCTCCACGCAAGATCTCACCCCGTGGGGTCAAAATGATCACAAAAACGGTGAGAAAAAATCCCAGAACCACACAGGGGGACATAGTGAATGACCTGCAGAGCTGGGACCAAAGTAACAAAGCCTACCAACAGTAACACACTACGCCGCCAGGGACTCAAATCCTGCAGTGCCAGACGTGTCCCCCTGCTTAAGCCAGTACATTTCCAGGCCCATTTGAAGTTTGCTAGAGAGCATTTGGATGATCCAGAAGAAGATTGGGAGAATGTCATATGGTCAGATGAAACCAAAATATAACTTTTTGGTAAAAACTCAACTGGTTGTGTTTGGAGGACAAAGAATGCTGAGTTGCATCCAAAGAACACCATACCTACTGTGAAGCATGGGGGTGGAAACATCATGCTTTGGGGCTGTTTTTCTGCAAAGGGACCAGGACGACTGATCCGTGTAAAGGAAAGAATGAATGGGGCCATGTATTGTGAGATTTTGAGTGAAAACCTCCTTCCATCAGCAAGGGCATTGAAGATGAAACGTGGCTGGGTCATTCAGCATGACAATAATCCCAAACACACCGCCCGGGCAACGAAGGAGTGGCTTCTTAAGAAGCATTTCAAGGTCCTGGAGTGGCCTTGCCAGTCTTCAGATCTCAACCCCATAGAAAATCTTTGGAGGGAGTTGAAAGTCCGTGTTGCCCAGCAGCAGCCCCAAAACATCACTGCTCTAGAGGAGATCTGCATGGAGGAATGGGCCTAAATACCAGCAACAGTGTGTGAAAACCTTGTGAAGACTTACAGAAAACATTTGACCTCTGTCATTGCCAACAAAGGGTATATAACAAAGTATTGAGATTAATTATTGACCAAATACCAAAAGTTTTTTTCCACCATCATTTGCAAATAAATTCATTAAAATCATACAATGTGATTTTCTGGGTTTTTTTCTTCTCATTTTGTCTGTCATAGTTGAAGTGTAGCTATGATGAAAATGACAGGCCTCTCATCTTTTTAAGTGGGAGAACTTGCACAATTGGGTGGCTGACTAAATACTCTTTTTGCTCCACTGTATACACTTTTTTGTGTGTGTGTGTGTGTGTGTGTTTGTGTGTGTGTGTGTGTGAGTTTTGGATTCCTGGGACAACTGCGTGGTGATCCTGGCAGCTCTGGATGTTCCTATCAGAACCTCTTCAGAGGACCCAGATGGTTCCTTTTCAACCTAACCTTATTAAGCATTGTGGCCCCAGTGTATCACGTGTAAAACATACAGATTGAATCTCTCCAGCGGTGGATTAAGAAATAACTCAAACATTTGAGATGGCTAAACAAAACGCAGCGCAGGCTCTTGCCTTCATAATTGTCCAAAAAACAAAATATACTGTGTATGTGATGTCCATCACAATCTGGCTATTTCTGAAGAGGCATACAGTACAAAACGAAAACAATAAAAGCATTGCATTTCTGCTCTGCCTGTATAAGTCTTCAAACTAAATCGAGAAGAACTGAGAATGACCTTCCACAACAATAACTTAAAGTGGAGAAGCCCAAAAGTGTGATGAGAAATCACAGAATCTGTCATAAGTTACACAATAGCTGTTTCTCTGCTTACCAAGCAGGAGCCGATACCAAAAAAACTCAAATCTAACCTGGGACACTCTTTTCCCCTACATGCATATCAGTATCAAATTTAAGTGTTTAATTTGTGGTTACAGCGGGCATGTCCAATAGTGGCATTCATTCCAGACACCGTACACAAGCTGTGGAGCTTTGACATGAAAGCGAAAAGACAGAGCGAGGAGGAGAGGAGAATATGTTGCGTCAGAGAGGCACAGAGAGTCACACTGGCTATTGGGTGTGATGTAATAATGCATTATCATCATCAGATGTGTGGTACTGGTGTCAACCTCTTGTTCTCGAAGGGGGTGGTGGCGCCCTCTGCAGGATACGTCCAGAATCAACGCAAAGAAATCTCCTGCTGCAGTCCAGTCCAGCTAGGACCATTCTCACTCTCAGTGGCCTTCCCAAATGGACATACTGTACTGTAGACTTGGGTTTGAGTCTCTATCTCCCTGTGGAACCCTCTACACTTCGGTGGAGAAGAGGATGCTCTGACGCTTACTGTCCGGCGTGGGGATGGTCTCCAGCTGGAGGAAGTACAGCAACACCTGGACCTGGGGGGACAGACGGACAGTGAGAGGGACGATAATACCAAAGAAGGGGGAGGGGGAGAGAGAGAGACAGACTACCTGTGACATGACCTCCAGGGACCAGCTGTCTCCCATGCTGATAGGCTGCGTGGGGTTGGTGGGGATCATGCTGTCCTTCTCTGCAGGACGCAGCAGGGTGGGGCCAAACACCGTGGCCAGGTTGTGGAGGGACATCTTGTTGATGCTCTCCTTGTCAGCCACCCTGGGGAGCGGGCAGGGACCGAGGGTGAATGGTGGGTCGTGGTAACACGTGAAAGGACATAACAATCCCTCTGTTACTCAAACACATAAGGAGTTGAGCATCTGCTTGCTTGCTTGGGATCGGCTTGTCTCTAAATGCCTGCGTTTGTCTAAGTGTAGCTCGATGTCTGTGTGTCTGTCTGTGTGTACCTCTTCAAGTGATCCAGCAGGAAAAGGAACGTGACCAGGTTGGGTTCTGGCAGCGACAACAGTAGATTCAGCATGCAGCTCTCTTTGGCAACGCTGTCAGACAGGGCTGCAGAAAGAGAGACCAACATTCACACATTAAGTGCTGAGTTATACCACGATATGAGAATGAATATGATAATGGTAGATGTGGCTGTTGGCCCGGTCAAAGCCATGTGACTAACCAATGCCTCCTGCGAAGTTGGGGTACAGGTCATCGGTGAAGAGGGGTTCTGGCAGCTCTCTGAAGTACAGCTTCAGAGTCCCGGCGATGGCGTTCACATCCATCTCACTCATCATCACAGACACGTCTTTGTTGTCTGTGGGGAAGATGGGCAGAGCTCAGGAAGACAGGCAGAAAGTGTAACCATGGCAACAGCGGAGCAGGGAGACGGATAGCCGCGGTCATTTCTGCCATTCACTAAAATCACACTGCGCCTCAGTTCGTTGGCAGATAGGCCGAGGACACAACATGCTCCCCAAAGCAAGCTGTATATGTCGTAATCAGAGAAATCACCACACACACACGTACTCACACAAATGCACAGGCGCACAAGCTCACCCACACATAGGAATTAGTAAGTCTAAATGAAGAAAGAAAACTGGTTAAGCACAAACTCTTTTTCACAAACTTTTTTTGTTGCAAAACCAGAAAATGTACCCATGATTCCCAAAAACGGAGCGGCATAATCAGAAGTTCACCTAAGGGGAGACAGCAGGGTAGGACACATGGATTTTATAGTAGTCAGTCCAACAGACTTGAATTTACATGGGAGTGCACAGAGAGGCTAGTCTGATGGAACCAGACGGACCGCTGCATTCATTGTTCTATCTCGCTTCATGTATCAAGGTTGGTTCCACCAAGCTACAAAACGTCCACAGAGAATGCTATACTGTAGCCTATTCTCACATCCAGGGCTCCACTGAGAGGGAGTGTCAGGGGAAAGTAAGGTGTTGGTACTCACTGGTGTCGAAGGCAGCCTTCAGGGCCTGGATGTCTGTAGCCACCCCTGAGACCCGGTAGATGCCCACTTCCTCCATCCCCCTCCGCTCAATCTCCTCCAGACACTGTCTGACGATGTAGGGCACCTTGGAGTGCTCCCGTCTGGCATGGGGAAACACACAATTAAGGAATGGCATACCAGAGGGAATGAGGATACACACACAATGACACAATTGTTTTTCTGTTGGATGCATAGGTTGCACACAAATTGCATCTTTAACTGTGTTAGTATCCAAAAATGTGTGTGCAATTATTAAAACAACATACAGTACCAGTAACAAGTTGACATCTACTCATTCAAGGGTTTTTATGTATTTAGACTATTTTCTACATTGTAGAATAATAGTGAAGACATCAAAACGATGAAATAACACATATGGAAACATGTAGTAACCAAAAAAAGTGTTAAACAATTGAGATTCTTCAAAGTAGCCACGTTTGCCTTGATGACAGCTTTGCACACTCTTCGCATTCTCTCAACCAGCTTCATGAGGTAGTCACCTGGAATACATTTCAATGAATAGGTGTGCCTTGTTAAAAGTTAATGTATTTGAGCCAATCAGTTGTGTTGTGACAAGGTAGGGGTGGTATACAGAATATAGCCCTATTTGGTAAAAGACCAAGTCCATATTATGGCAAAAACAGCTCAAATAAGCAAAGAGAAATTAGAGTCCATCATTACTTTAAGGCATGAAGGTCAGTTAATACGGAACATTTCAAGAACTTTGAAAGTTTCTTCAAGTGCAGTCGCAAAAACCATCAAGGGCTATGATGAAACTGGCTCTCATGAGGACCGCCACAGGAATGGAAGACCCAGAGTTACCTCTGCTGCAGAGGATAAGTTCATTAGAGTTACAAGCCTCGGAAATAGGCAATTAACTGCACCTCAGATTGCAGCCCAAAGAAATGCTTCACAGAGTTCAAGTAACAGACACATCTGAACATCAACTGTTCAAATCAAATCAAATTTTATTTGTCACATACACATGGTTAGCAGATGTTAATGCGAGTGTAGCGAAATGCTTGTGCTTTTAGTTCCGACAATGCAGTAATAACAAGTAATCTAACTAACAATTCCAAAACTACTGTCTTGTACACAGTGTAAGGGGATAAAGAATATGTACATAAGGATATATGAATGAGTGATGGTACAGAGCAGCATAGGCAAGATACAGTAGATGGTATCGAGTACAGTATATACATAAGAGATGAGTATGTAAACAAAGTGGCATAGTTAAAGTGGCTAGTGATACATGTATTACATAAGGATACAGTCGATGATATAGAGTACAGTATATACGTATGCATATGAGATGAATAATGTAGGGTAAGTAACATTATATAAGGTAGCATTGTTTAAAGTGGCTAGTGATATATTTACATCATTTCCCATCAATTCCCATTATTAAAGTGGCTGGAGTTGAGTCAGTGTCAGTGTGTTGGCAGCAGCCACTCAATGTTAGTGGTGGCTGTTTAACAGTCTGATGGCCTTGAGATAGAAGCTGTTTTTCAGTCTCTCGGTCCCAGCTTTGATGCACCTGTACTGACCTCGCCTTCTGGATGATAGCGGGGTGAACAGGCAGTGGCTCGGGTGGTTGATGTCCTTGATGATCTTTATGGCCTTCCTGTGACATCGGGTGGTGTAGGTGTCCTGGAGGGCAGGTAGTTTGCCCCCGGTGATGCGTTGTGCAGACCTCACTACCCTCTGGAGAGCCTTACGGTTGAGGGCGGAGCAGTTGCCGTACCAGGCGGTGATACAGCCCGCCAGGATGCTCTCGATTGTGCATCTGTAGAAGTTTGTGAGTGCTTTTGGTGACAAGCCGAATTTCTTCAGCCTCCTGAGGTTGAAGAGGCGCTGCTGCGCCTTCTTCACAATGCTGTCTGTGTGAGTGGACCAATTCAGTTTGTCTGTGATGTGTATGCCGAGGAACTTAAAACTTGCTACCCTCTCCACTACTGTTCCATCGATGTGGATAGGGGGGTGTTCCCTCTGCTGTTTCCTGAAGTCCACAATCATCTCCTTAGTTTTGTTGATGTTGAGTGTGAGGTTATTTTCCTGACACCACACGCCGAGGGCCCTCACCTCCTCCCTGTAGGCCATCTCGTCGTTGTTGGTAATCAAGCCTACCACTGTTGTGTCGTCCGCAAACTTAATGATTGAGTTGGAGGCGTGCGTGGCCACGCACTCGTGGGTGAACAGGGAGTACAGGAGAGGGCTCAGAACGCACCCTTGTGGGGCCCCAGTGTTGAGGATCAGCGGGGAGGAGATGTTGTTGCCTACCCTCACCACCTGGGGGCGGCCCGTCAGGAAGTCCAGTACCCAGTTGCACAGGGCGGGGTTGAGACCCAGGGTCTCGAGCTTGATGACGAGCTTGGAGGGTACTATGGTGTTGAATGCCGAGCTGTAGTCGATGAACAGCATTCTCACATAGGTATTCCTCTTGTCCAGATGGGTTAGGGCAGTGTGCAGTGTGGTTGAGATTGCATCGTCTGTGGACCTATTTGGGCGGTAAGCAAATTGGAGTGGGTCTAGGGTGTCAGGTAGGGTGGAGGTGATATGGTCCTTGACTAGTCTCTCAAAGCACTTCATGATGACGGAAGTGAGTGCTACGGTAGTCATTTAGCTCAGTTACCTTAGCTTTCTTGGGAACAGGAACAATGGTGGCCCTCTTGAAGCATGTGGGAACAGCAGACTGGTATAGGGATTGATTGAATATGTCCGTAAACACACCGGCCAGCTGGTCTGCGCATGCTCTGAGGGCGCGGCTGGGGATGCCGTCTGGGCCTGCAGCCTTGCGAGGGTTAACACGTTTAAATGTCTTACTCACCTCGGCTGCAGTGAAGGAGAGACCGCATGTTTTCGTTGCAGGCCGTGTCAGTGGCACTGTATTGTCCTCAAAGCGGGCAAAAAAGTTATTTAGTCTGCCTGGGAGCAGGACATCCTGGTCCGTGACTGGGCTGGATTTCTTCCTGTAGTCCGTGATTGACTGTAGACCCTGCCACATGCCTCTTGTGTCTGAGCCGTTGAATTGAGATTCTACTTTGTCTCTGTACTGACGCTTAGCTTGTTTGATAGCCTTGCGGAGGGAATAGCTGCACTGTTTGTATTCGGTCATGTTACCAGACACCTTGCCTTGATTAAAAGCAGTGGTTTGCGCTTTCAGTTTCACGCGAATGCTGCCATCAATACACGGTTTCAGGTTAGGGAATGTTTTAATCGTTGCTATGGGAACGACATCTTCAACGCACGTTCTAATGAACTCGCACACCGAATCAGCGTATTCGTCAATGTTGTTGTCTGACGCAATACGAAACATGTCCCAGTCCACGTGATGGAAGCAGTCTTGGAGTGTGGAGTCAGCTTGGTCGGACCAGCGTTGGACAGACCTCAGCGTGGGAGCCTCTTGTTTTAGTTTCTGTCTGTAGGCAGGGATCAACAAAATGGAGTCGTGGTCAGCTTTTCCGAAAGGGGGGCGGGGCAGGGCCTTATATGCGTCGCGGAAGTTAGAGTAACAATGATCCAAGGTCTTTCCACCCCTGGTTGCGCAATCAATATGCTGATAAAATTTAGGGAGTCTTGTTTTCAGATTAGCCTTGTTAAAATCCCCAGCTACAATGAATGCAGCCTCCGGATAAATAGTTTCCAGTTTGCAAAGAGTCAAATAAAGTTCATTCAGAGCCATCGATGTGTCTGCTTGGGGGGGGATATATACGGCTGTGATTATAATCGAAGAGAATTCTCTTGGTAGATAATGCGGTCTACATTTGATTGTGAGGAATTCTAAATCAGGTGAACAGAAGGATTTGAGTTCCTGTATGTTTCTTTCATCACACCATGTCACGTTAGCCATAAGGCATACGCCCCCGCCCCTCTTCTTACCAGAAAGATGTTTGTTTCTGTCTGCGCGATGCGTGGAGAAACCCGTTGGCTGCACCGCCTCGGATAGCGTCTCTCCAGTGAGCCACGTTTCCGTGAAGCAAAGAACGTTACAGTCTCTGATGTCCCTCTGGAATGCTACCCTTGCTCGGATTTCATCAACCTTGTTGTCAAGAGACTGGACATTGGCAAGAAGAATGCTAGGGAGTGGTGCACTGTGTGCCCGTCTCCGGAGTCTGACCAGAAGACCGCCTCGTTTCCCTCTTTTTCAGAGTCGTTTTTTTGGGTCGCTGCATGGGATCCGCTCCGTTGTCCTGTTTGTAAGGCAGAACACAGGATCCGCGTCGCGAAAAACATATTCTTGGTCGTACTGATGGTGAGTTGACGCTGATCTTATATTCAGTAGTTCTTCTCGACTGTATGTAATGAAACCTAAGATGACCTGGGGTACTAATGTAAGAAATAACACGTAAAAAAACAAAAAACTGCATAGTTTCCTAGGAACGCGAAGCGAGGCGGCCATCTCTGTCGGCGCCGGAAGAGGTTCAGAGGAGACTGTGTGAATCAGGCCTTCATGGTCGATTTGCCGCAAAGAAACCACTACTAAAGGACACCAATAATAAGAAGAGACTTGTTTGGACATTACACCGGCGGAAATCTGTCCTTTGGTCTGATGAGTCCAAATGAGAGATTTTTGGTTCCAACCGCTGCGTCTTTGTGAGACGTTGAGTAGGTGAACGGATGCTCTCCGCATGTGTGGTTCCCACTGTGAAGCATGGAGGAGGAGATGTGATGGTGTGGGGGTGCTTTGCCAGTGACACTGTCTGTGATTTATTTAGAATTCAAGGCACACTTAACCAGCATGGCTACCACAGCATTCTGCAGCGATACGCCATCCCATCTGGTTTGTCTTTCAACAGGACAATGACCCAACATACCTCCAGGCTGTGTAAGGGCTATCAAGAAGGAGAGTGATGGAGTGCTGAATCAGATGACCTGGCCTCCACAATCACCTGACCTCAACCAAATTGAGAGGGTTTAGGATGAGTTGTACCGCAAAGTGAAGGAAAAGCAGTCAACAAGTGCTCAGCATATGTGGGAACTCCTTCAAGACTGTTGGAAAAGCAATCCAGGTGAAGCTGGTTGAGAGAATGCCAAGAGTGTGCAAAGCTGTCATCAAGGCAAAGAAAGGGTGGCTACTCTGAAGAATCTAAAATCGAAACTATATTTTATTTGTTTAACACTTTTTTGGTTACTACATGATTCCATATGTGTTATTTCATAGTTTTGATGTCTTCACTATTATTCTACAATGTAGAAAATAGTACAAATAAAGAAAAACTCTTGAATGAGTAGGTGTGTCCAAACTTTTGACTGGTACTGTATATTCCCACTGACAATAACGTGTGAACTGTACTGTACTGCTGGCTCTCACTGCATTGTTGTAGGCTGTGAACCCAAAATATAAACACATCGGCTGTGTACTTTATCATGTTCATTAATTATTATGGATACAAAATGCACAATTACCACTGTGTGTTTTGTTGTGGCTTCATGTACTACAAATGAGCAGGTTGAGCTGGCAGGCAGCCTTGTGTGACTATGTAGTTGTTCTTAGGTCCAGTAGTGATGGTGGTGGTTCTCTGTTGGTGTTATTGGGGGCCTGTTGTCTCTACAGCCTTAATTGGTTCTGCTGTTAAACCTTATTAGTCCGCTCGTTACCAGCAATCCAATTAGCGTCACTCACCAACATTGGTCACAAGCCTGGACTCAACCAGAGACGGAAGCGAGATATCCCACTCCCTAATTGTTTCTGTTTCAATGGAAGTCAATGAACTAAGTAGACCAGACCCAGCTGCTATGGCATTGGTGTCTATGGGAGAGCCACTCCCTTAAGTAGACAGGAACTGGCCATTTTTTTAAATGGTAAACAGCCTGAGTAAACTATCTTTCTTTATCCACAATCTTTGCCTCAACTGCCCTTTACTGTTTAACTACATATTGCACTCTATCTGAACGTCCCTTCACCCCTTCTTTCATGGTCCCTATTTACCCCTCCCCCTCTCCCTCTCTTTATTCTCTGTTGACAACCTCAGAGCAGTGTCCACAAGGACAAATGCAAGTAGGAAAATCGTTTTTTTCCATCTATGGGAGACTGTGTGAGTTGACATCTTGTCAATAACATTTACCTTCCCTAAAATCACAGTCTCTCTCCTTTGACCAGGTCAACAGTAGTACACTGTATAAGGAGGAGGTGCCATTTGGGACACAGACAGAGACCACTCTAATCAGTGGCTTGACAGAAGCTTTGCCAGCTGTACACCAGAAACAATGTTTGTGTTCTCTTAGTAGACTAAAGGAGAAGGGGAACGGGTCTTGTAGCCCAGGGCTTGTACCTGGGGGAGTGAATAGTGACACGGAAATGTAGTTTGGATTATCTGGGATGAGAGGTTTACAATCTCCTTTCAGAGAGATTCTCTGGTTCTCTTAGATTAGGCTGTGACATTCACTTGGGTCACTTGCGTTCACCAGCTGTCTTACAGCAGGCTTTCTCCATGGTTACTGTATAGATGGCCAGGGAGTGTGTTCCCGGGGTATATTTATATGAGGGTACTATTGAACTCACTTGGTCACCGTGGAGATCTTGATTCCGAACACGCCCATGGGTTTCCGTGACGGCATCCTCTTCAGACTGAACTCCCGGCTGGTGAACTTCATAGAGAGCTTCACCTCGATCTGGAGCCGAGAGAGATTAAATGACAGTCTAAACCCGTTTACACTGACAAGAGATGGCTAAGTATGACAAGAAGCACACATTTAAAGGATCACATGGCATGGCACAAACACAGACTCATCCGTTTAACGGGGCTGACACACTCACCCCGTTCATGGGGATAAGCGTCCTCTGCCAGTCTTTGCCTTGGAGCGTCTGCGGATCCAGCTGGATGGAGCAAAGCCAGAAGAAGATCCTCGGTTAGTCCACCACTACACACAGACACCAAGACTCATAAACACCAATACACACAGACACCACTACACACAGACACCAAGACTCATAAACACCAATACACACAGACAACAATACACACAGACACCACTACACACAGACACCAAGACTCATACACACCACTACACACAGACACCAAGACTCATAAACACCAATACACACAGACACCAATACACACAGACACAAATACACACAGACACCAAGACTCATAAACACCAATACACACAGACACCAATACACACAGACACCACCACACAGACACCAAGACTCATAAACACCACTGCACACAGACACCAAGACTCATAAACACCAATACACACAGACACCAAGACTCATAAACACCACTACACACAGACACCAAGACTCATAAACACCAATACACACAGACACCAAGACTCATAAACACCAATACACACAGACACAAATACACAGACACCAAGACTCATAAACACCAATACACACAGACACCAAGACTCATAAACACCAATACACACAGACACAAATACACACAGACACCAAGACCCATAAACACCAATACACACAGACACCACCACACAGACACCAAGACTCATAAACACCACTGCACACAGACACCAAGACTCATAAACACCAATACACACAGACACCAAGACTCATAAACACCAATACACACAGACACTAAGACTCATAAACACCAATACACACAGACACCAATACACACAGACACCAAGACTCATAAACACCAATACACACAGACACCAAAACTCATAATCACCACTACACACAGACACCAAGACTCATAAACACCAATACACACAGACACCAAGACTCATAAACACCAATACACACAGACACCAATACACACAGACACCAAGACTCATAAACACCAATACACACAGACACCAATACACACAGACACCAATACTCATAAACACCACTACACACAGACATCACTACACACAGACACCAATACACACAGACACCAATACACACAGACACCAATACACACATACACCAAGACTCATAAACACCAATACACACAGACACCAATACACACAGACACCAAGACTCATAAACACCACTACACACATACACCAAGACTCATAAACACCAATACACACAGACACCAATACACACAGACACCAAGACTCATAAACACCACTACACACATACACCAAGACTCATAAACAAGACCTTTCGGCTGACGTCTTCCCTAGGACTGAATACACCAATTGTTTATCATTTTCTTCACACAGTGGCGTTATAACGTGTTATCAAGTGCAACCTCAGGTTTCAGTTGGTCAGCAAATCTGGCCCCTAGCATCTCCTGCATTAGTCAGCTAACTGTCCTCCTGTCCACTCTGGACAAACAGAGAAACAGATCCTGCCATCTGTACTGAATTCAGCCGGGCACACCGTACCACACCACACCCACCCACAGTTCATCGTGTACCTTTTTCCCTCAACCCCATCTTGGCTAAGCTCCATCTGATCACATGCAGTGCTGGATCATGTTCCCAGCACTTAATTGAATCATTTCAATCTCCTGGGCCAGTACAGTAACAGCACACCGGTAGGGTACAGAGAAGGTCCCTCTTTCAGTCCGTATCAGTTCAACAGAGGAAAACACGCACGATCACATCCAAAAAGTCAAAGGACAAGGAATCCTTGCCTGTACGGGGTCGAGCCAGAGGCCATCAGCATGTCACTGCGCAAACTTAGAGTACAGCTAACATGGGCTGTTTGTCGCTGGAATGTGGACAACAAAAGTAAACACACACACAGTTGCCCGTTCCCCTCCCCGTACATGGCTTGTTTCTGTCAAACCATTGGACATTAGTCATCGTACAGTGAGGGGGGGGGGTTACTGTGCCTCTCAGCAGTGCACTGCGTATACTTCTCCCCTCGCCCCAGGCCGGGGACCTCCTTTCCCCTCTCCCTACTGCCCTACACACTGACCCTGCTGCAGTGTCAGGCCAACAGAGTGCAGGCCTTACATCCCATCTCCTCTGTCCTCAGCTACTTCACCTGTCATGGCTTTCTGTGTCGAGAGACTGACAAAGACTGAGAAAGTCTAGTGTGCAAGGTCTGTAGATTCAGGGAGTTGGTGGTAGACGCTCCTGTCAGGCCCATACTGCCCTTCTTCTTCTTCTTCTTCCCTCCTCCTCTTCTCCTTGTTTCCTCTGCTGCTCCTCCGCCAGTAGAGCTGTAGCCTCAGCATGGTGTGTGTCCCAGTCTCTCTGCGTCCAGTCCCAGTGTGTAGCCTAACTCAGCCCCGTCCACAATGATCTCCAGTGGTCCAGGGAAAGCTCTGTTTCGCCCAACACACACCTGAATCGCTTGCTCTGAGGAATGTGTGTGTGTGTGTGGGTGTGTGTGTGTGTGTCAGGATCGCCAGCTAAAGTACGTTCTCATACACACAGGTGTGGATTTGCATTTCAGGATGACAAGCCCCTCTGCGTCTCTCTGTCTCCTCCCCTCTGTTCTCCATTGACTCCACCTTGACCCCCCCCCCATCCTCTATTGGCCGAGCCCAGTGCACCAACATGCCCACCTCGCGTGTTGATCTGAATAGTGTGTATTGATGTGCATCCAGGGCTCCGTGTCAAAATAAAGGTTAAATGAATGAATAAATAAATAATCTGTTGGGACTTTCATACTAAGCCGCTCAGCTTGGGCAACACGGCGTCCCGCTGTGTGTGTTTCCGTGTGAACCCAGATGTAAGACTACTGAGGAACACAGCACATAGATCCGAGGAGGAGAGAGCCCGGCGCTACACAAGCAAACACGTGTGGTGTGGGTGGTACAGCAAGTACAGACTGGGGTATGGGACGATTCTGTGTTGAACCACCATCGTAGTCGGCATGGCGATACTCATCCCAGTAACCACGGCAACCACTAGAGGGAGCCGTATTCCCACATTTTTTGCTTTGTTTGTTTAACGAGCAAGCGACAAACCAGAGAGGAACTACCTGGGTTAAGGCATCAGAACTCCCTCTGCTCTGGGGTATGGATTCCCCATAGGTACAGATATAGGCTCAGCTACCTCCCCCATTCATCATTTTAACCATTAGTGGGGCAAATGCTAAACTGACCCAAGATCAGTGTTTAGTGTCAACTTCCCCCTACAAGACTGCCCCAGGTCCGGTAAACGTATGTTTGTTATTGGACACCACTGAATACTGAAAGGTTCTCTCTCACTCTCACACTCACACACTCACACACTCACACACACACACACACACACACACACACACACACACACACACACACACACACACACACACACACAGCTGGCCAAGTGGGGGAGGGGAACAGGGAACAGTAAATCCCCCCAGGAGTAGACCAGATCAAAGCAGAGGCCCCATGGCTCTGAAACACTAACCAAGGCTACCTGCCTTTCCTTGAAACAAAACGGGCTATGTACACAAAGCCCATACCAGTGGGCCCCCTATACAGTACTCCATCCCTCAAAACCCACAAGCAAAAAAAAACTGTGTGTACACATACATTTACAATTGAAAGTGAGAGAGCCTCAGCGGGAGTGACAGGGTTTCCAGGTCAGGTTGAACACATGAATTATGGACCCTGATTCAAACTCAGTATGTCAGTAACCGGATGGGTTACTGACATTTTACCCTCTAAGATAAGTCTATTTTAAATTCATCTAAAAACACATCTAGTCACTGTAGACAGTCTATCCTACTACTCACACAATAAGCTAATTCATTAAGTGAATCAGCACAGCACTCAGCAGTGTCCAGTCCGCATCTAGGACATTCAGACAGCAATCACACCACACTGGCTATGTTGCCATGGTGACGTTACAGCGTTACGTTGACTCAGAGACGTACCGGGATCTGTCCTTTGCCGATGATGCGGTCGGTGCTGTCTCCGTCCTCTTTGATCTGCTTGGTCTTGTTGTAGCTCTTCTCATAACACAACAGCCTCAGGGTCTGAGAGCCCTCCAGGTCTATCTCAAACTCCTGGAGTACAGAGAGAGAGGGGAGAGAGAGATAGAGAGGGGAGAGAGAATGTGTCACGCCCTGATCTGTTTCACCTGTCTTTGTGATTGTCTCCACCCCCTCCAGGTGTCACCCATCTTCCCCATTATCCCCTGTGTATTTATACCTGTGTCCTCTGTTTGTCTGTTGCCAATTTGTTTTGTTTCGTCACAACCTACCAGCGTTTTTCTCTTGATTGTTCCTGCTTTTCCCGGTTTTGACCTTTTCTGCCCGCCCTGACCCTGAGTCTGCCTGCCGTCCTGTACCTTTGCCCCACTACTCTGGATTATCGACCTCTGCCTGCCTTGACCTGTCGTTTGCCTGCCCCTGTTGCTGTAAAAAACATTGTTACTTTGATACAGTCTGCATTTGGGTCTTACCTGAAACGTGATAAAGAGTCGCGAGAGAGAGAAAAATAAAGAGTAGCAAGAGATCGAGAGAGAGGGAGAAAAACCAGCGATCGAGAGAGAAAGAGAGCGAGAGAAAACGCCACAGAAATCACATAGATTTATGGGACCTATCTGCACACTAAAACCACATAGTTTGAAGAGGCTTTACGGTCATTTCTCAAAGGACCAGTGTAAAGAATTAGGGGTTTCAGAACAGGTGAAGATGAGGCCCACCTATAGTGGGACTCTGATAAGGAGCAGGCAGAAGCAGAGATGCAGTTTTTCTTTACATTGGTAGTTAAGTATTTGGCATGAAAGTCTCTTCCAAGAGATACTCTATAGTGTTGGTCTGTATATGTTAGCAGTTAAGTGCTGTAGATGTAAACGCATTGTGAACAGCAGAATGGACCGCTGATGGAGATTCCCATTAATTACGTGAAAGAAAACCCTGCATATGGTTTCCACATGGTTCAGGTCGCAGCGCATTCCGTGAACATTTCCACAGACACGAGTCATCATCAGAAGCTCCTCATTAGCACTATTTCCACTTTACTGAGCAAATGGATTAAGCAGCAGAGGCAGCAGCAGTTCCTGGAGCCTGGCGGAACATTCCTGCTGCAGACGAACACATTCGCTGATTGTGTCTCAAAGCTGTCGTGCGCGTTCACATAGCTCATGACGCACCAGCACTTTGTGTTCGCGGTGTTCAGCTCTGACTGTGTGTGTGTGTGTGTGTGTGTGTGTGTGTGTGTGTGTGTGTGTGTGTGTGTGTGTGTGTGTGTGTGCCTGGATGCGAAACATCTGCTCCAGTTGGGCTCTCTGCTGTTACCTCCTTCTCCTTACTGAAGAGGCCATACAGGCTTTCTCTAATTAAGACACTTACTCTGCTGTTACCTCCTTCTCCGTACTGAAGAGGCCATACAGGCTTTCTCTCATTAAGACACATACTCCACAACACCAGATGTCGCGGCCTTGGTAGTAAAAGACAAATGCCGATGCTGTACTCTGCATATGTCGGGTAATAACACTAGAAGTTCCTACCTCGTTCCATTTGGGCTCTGTGGTGTACCGATACACCCGCGTCTTTGCTTTGTTCGCAAAGTAGCCAAAGGAGTCCACCTCTAACGTGCAGTACAGATCTGAGAGGAGAAGAGGAGACACAGTTAGATTCGCCCAAAAAGACTAGCACTAGGAGTGGTCTCTATGACGATACCCCACAGAATTAAATAGAACACATTGGCATCCTAGCAAAATCTGCCATTTTGGTCAGGGACTTTTCTCAATGTGAGCTCTGTAAATGAACTGTCATCATAGTTACGCCTGCTGATGTCGCTGTGAACAACGTACTAACACATTAAATATATGTTGAACATATGTTTAAACTTCTGTGCTATCAGTAACCTCGATCAAATTCTATGACGTTTACCAGAACCGGTGTGTTTAATGTTTATGCCTGTGCTACAGAACAGCGGTAGCTCCAGTAAGCTTAGAGTAAGGGGTGTCGTCCCAAATGGCACCCTATTCCCTATAGAGCCCTGGTCAAAAGTAGTGCCCTATGAAGGGAATAGGGTGCCATTTGGAACGCAGGCTAAGGCCTTTGTTATTACTCCTGTACACTATGTCCGGTATGAAGGCCCTTCCGAGGAGGAAGGACACTCACTCAGGCTCTGTTTGAGGCCCGAGGCAGAGTGGACGATTACATTCAGGAATCCATGGAGGCCAGGCGATTCATCTTCTGGAAAAACACAAGGAAGAGAGATGAAGGTTCACATTGGAATGGGGAATGAAACCATAAAGAACGCCATATAACTCTATTCTCTTTACTCTAGAAAACTAAACTAAAAACAGACCAACCAAACTGTTATAACGTCTGTTTTGTTCCTATGTGGAGAATGTTTCAGTTGATGCATCTGACAGAAAACCTCAGAGCAGAACATTGAGGAACATCTGGTACCTTGACCTTCTTTGTTGATGGTGAGCGGGATGTGGTGGACAGTCTGCAGCTTCACACAGGAGTTGGTCAACATCTGTAGCTCCATGGAGGTCAGGGAGAAGCTCTTGAAGCCTGGGAGAGAGGCCATACAACCACAGGCTCAAGGGTCAGGGGTCAGTCACCCACACAGTACAGTATGGGAGGTAACGCTGCATGTGAGCAAATATGAGTGGTTTCAATGCATCAAGAAAGTCGACACACCATGGAATACAGGTCACATTGTTGTCGATCTTCTTCATCTAATCTTACTCAAAACACCTATTGCTTACAGAGCGATAGTGAAGTAGTTCAGTAACAGTCGAATGCTGAGGGACACCTACATTTCTTCTGCTGTTCCCGGATCGTCTCCTTCCACTCGGCCCGCTCGTAGTCGGATGACATCAGGAACGTGTAACCCTGAAACACAGCACACACTTAGATACGATGCACTTACATACAGCAAAGATGATGGTGTGGTTGACGATGATGGTTGTAACGCTGAAGAGGGCTGATGGTGATGCTCCTTTGGTGTTGACGATGATAACGAGGAAGACAGGGGGGCTCACCTTGCCATTCCTGTTGTGTACTCGGAGGGCCATACCGGGGGAGGTGAGCAGCAGAAGAGACTCCTGCTCGGACAGCTTCTTCCTCAACCGTTCAATCACCTTTGACCCTTTGTTGGCTCTCTGGAGGTCACAGACAAAGACAACACATTTGCAAAAGACCTGTCAACTACATTTTTACTGATTAGTGTGTGTCTGTGTGTGTGTGTGCGCGTGTGTGTGCATTAACACTGTATGTGAAATACCTTCTCTCTCTGGATCTCACTCTTGATGTGAGAGATCTTGACCTTCATGGCGTCCAGCTCCTCGTCAGGCACCTGGGGGATGTGCAGAGGCTCTGACTCATCTGCGTTCTGGAAGGTCAGGTCTGACAGAGGGATGTACCACTTGGAATCATACTGCTGACTCTTCCTGCCGAGAGGAAGGGACAAAGAAGGTAGAGAAAGAGAGAGAGAGAGAGAGAAAAAGAGAAGTGAGAGAGGGGGGTAGAGAGAGAGAGAAAGAGAGGGAGAAATGGAGATATGAAATCCTAGCATTTAATTTTTATTTATTTTGTATTTAACCTTTATATAACTAGGTGTCCTGTGATAGATGTCCTGGAATATGTTAGAAGAACAGGGAAAAAAGAGTGAAATATAGACAGAAAGATGTCTATTTTACCCTCCGATCTGTTTCTTGAGCTTGGCGCAGAGCAGCAGGTCGGTGAAGAGGAAAACATGACGGAGCTTCCTGGCTCCCTCCACCAGCTCCACCATGAAGCTGTCCTTCAGCAGCTGGCGGTTCTACAGAATCACACAACCAGCCATCAACAGTCAGCAGAACAAATCTATACATCAGCTAATCAATCAATATCCTCAACGTCCTCATCTGCACTGGTTGAGATACTGTGTGGCCTGTTGTGCCACCATGAACCAGAAGGGGGCAGTGATGTTGTTTTTCCACACAGCTGTATAGTGACAGCTCTGGGTATAAAATAAAACAGCATCAGGAGAGGGCCAACGTCAGAACAGTGTATGACGCCCTTGTCTAACCTCATGAAGGACTATAGGGGGTACATTTGAGAACAGGATCAAAAAGTCTACAGCACGTGAGGTGGGTGTTCTAAGTAAAGCATACTGTGTTCAAACATAATATAAGGAGGACAAATTTGATCAAAGCACATACTATAGACCATATAGATTGCATTTCTGAAGAAGTAAAACACATCACTATTTTACAGATTTACTGCACTCCCTACAATGAATGGTCTTATAGTGCGAGACCGGAAGGGTAGAGGTACACAAGCACCCCCCCCCCCCCCCCCCCCCCCCCTTCGTCTCCCCCTCAACCCCTCTCCCCACTGGCAAGGCACCAGCGATCCCCCAGCCTCACATCACCGTGGCAGCAGGGCCTGCGAAGCATGATGTCACAGCCAGTCCCAGCCAATCGTAGCCCTCCCCCTCTGACATGTATTGTTATGGGTCTTGCCCAGGGTGCAGAACTGTGCGGTCTCCACTAGATAGGCCAGCTACAACACTGGTTATATCTTAAAAATTAATGAAAACAAAAACATATTTTTTTATTTTAATTTAGGGTTAGGCATTAGGGTGAGGTTTAAACTCAGATTTGATGACTTTGTGGGTGTGCCAGCTAGTGACCACTCTGCAGAGCTGCCTCCAGTACATGAGTCATTACAATAAATGTTAACCTCTCCTGAACGCTCAGTCATTACCACTGACATAACAACGGTGAGGAGGAGAATATGCTTCTGTGTGTGTGTGTGAGTCATCCATGCTCACACACAGCTAACAGGGTCTCCCCCGGCAAAATGCAGGGGTGTTACTGTACCATTCAGTATGTGTAGACCATAGAGACCCTATTAAATTATTATTACATGATATATGTATATATACAGTGCCTTGCGAAAGTATTCGGCCCCCTTGAACTTTGCAACCTTTTGTCACATTTCAGGCTTCAAACATAAAGATATAAAACTGTATTTTTTTGTGAAGAATCAACAACAAGTGGGACACAATCATGAAGTGGAACGACATTTATTGGATATTTCAAACTTTTTTAACAAATCAAAAACTGAAGAATTGGGCGTGCAAAATTATTCAGCCCCCTTAAGTTAATACTTTGTAGCGCCACCTTTTGCTGCGATTACAGCTGTAAGTCGCTTGGGGTATGTCTCTATCAGTTTTGCACATCGAGAGACTGAAATTTTTTCCCATTCCTCCTTGCAAAACAGCTCGAGCTCAGTGAGGTTGGATGGAGAGCATTTGTGAACAGCAGTTTTCAGTTCTTCCACAGATTCTCGATTGGATTCAGGTCTGGACTTTGACTTGGCCATTCTAACACCTGGATATGTTTATTTTTGAACCATTCCATTGTAGATTTTGCTTTATGTTTTGGATCATTGTCTTATTGGAAAACAAATCTCCGTCCCAGTCTCAGGTCTTTTGCAGACTCCATCAGGTTTTCTTCCAGAATGGTCCTGTATTTGGCTCCATCCATCTTCCCATCAATTTTAACCATCTTCCCTGTCCCTGCTGAAGAAAAGCAGGCCCAAACCATGATGCTGCCACCACCATGTTTGACAGTGGGGATGGTGTGTTCAGCTGTGTTGCTTTTACGCCAAACATAACGTTTTGCATTGTTGCCAAAAAGTTCAATTTTGGTTTCATCTGACCAGAGCACCTTCTTCCACATGTTTGGTGTGTCTCCCAGGTGGCTTGTGGCAAACTTTAAACAACACTTTTTATGGATATCTTTAAGAAATGGCTTTCTTCTTGCCACTCTTCCATAAAGCCCAGATTTGTGCAATATACGACTGATTGTTGTCCTATGGACAGAGTCTCCCACCTCAGCTGTAGATCTCTGCAGTTCATCCAGAGTGATCATGGGCCTCTTGGCTACATCTCTGATCAGTCTTCTCCTTGTATGAGCTGAAAGTTTAGAGGGACGGCCAGGTCTTGATAGATTTGCAGTGGTCTGATACTCCTTCCATTTCAATATTATCGCTTGCACAGTGCTCCTTGGGAGGTTTAAAGCTTGGGAAATATTTTTGTATCCAAATCCGGCTTTAAACTTCTTCACAACAGTATCTCGGACCTGCCTGGTGTGTTCCTTGTTATTCATGATGCTCTCTGCGCTTTTAACGGACTTCTGAGACTATCACAGTGCAGGTGCATTTATACGGAGACTTGATTACACACAGGTGGATTGTATTTATCATCATTAGTCATTTAGGTCAACATTGGATCATTCAGAGATCCTCACTGAACTTCTGGAGAGAGTTTGCTGCACTGAAAGTAAAGGGGCTGAATAATTTTGCACGCCCAATTTTTCAGTTTTTGATTTGTTAAAAAAGTTTGAAATATCCAATAAATGTCGTTCCACTTCATGATTGTGTCCCACTTGTCGTTGATTCTTCACAAAAAAATACAGTTTTATATCTTTATGTTTGAAGCCTGAAATGTGGCAAAAGGTCGCAAAGTTCAAGGGGGCCGAATACTTTCGCAAGGCACTGTATATATATATATATATATATATATATATATATATAGGTACTTGTTGCATTTACAACTTGTCTAAGTTCTATCTATAATCAAGTGATTTCAGCCTACGTACAGTATGGCTGTGGATTGACTGCGTTTGACTGGAATGTTGGCATATTGGCAGTTCATTTGAAAAATGTGTGGAATCATTCCTCTAAAACTGTCTGGGCTAGCTAGCTAACAAATATGCAGTGCAGATAAATTCTTCAAATTCATTATTTGACACAATATCTGATGACAGCACGGGCTCCCTGACCAACATGGCTGACCTTCATCCCCCTGTAAGAAAGTTCATGTCCATTCTAGTACTCCGAATTCTATGATGTGGAACCCTCTTAAAATGTATGTCACACAATGGCTCAGATCCAGGAAGCCACACATCACACAGGCACCACAGAGGCACGGCAGGACACCTGCTCTGTGCAGCCTTCAGCCTGATTGACATGCAGTGTGATATCCCTGCCAAGGAGATGAGACGCTGCTAATTTACTAATTCCCAATGGCAGCTCTAATTATTCATTAGATAGATAATGAAGGCAGCCATGATGGTCTGTGATAAATAACTTCCTCACTGGCTGAGAGAGAGAGAGGGTGAGGTTGGAGAGGGAGAGGGAGAGAGAGAGAGAGAGAGAGAGAAAGAAAGAGAGGAGAGAGAGAGAGGGTGAGGTCGGAGAGGGAGAGGGAGAGAGAGGGTGAGGTTGGAGAGGGATAGGGAGAGAGAGAGAGAGAGGGTGAGGTTGGAGAGGGAGAGGGAGAGAGAGAGGGTGAGGTTGGAGAGGGAGAGGGAGAGAGAGAGGGTGAGGTTGGAGAGGGATAGGAAGAGGGAAAGAGAGAGAGGGTGAGGTTGGAGAGGGAGAGGGAGAGTCAGGCTTCAGAGGCCACCAGGCTCATTTGCATTTTAATTAAGCATCTTCTTTATGGCCCCCACCCCTCTACACCCCCCATCTGGCTGGGCAGGGCCCCTGGGTGACACTTGTGCTGCTCTCCTCCTGCACGCCTCCACTGAACAAAGCACAACAGGTTACAATCTACTGCATGACACTACTGTGTAATGGGGGAGAGGCGGCAGGGAGCCTAGCGGTTAAGAGCGTTGGGCCGGTAACCGAAAGGTCAGGTCAATTTTGCACGCCCAATTTTTCAGTTTTTGATTTGTTAAAAAAGTTTGAAATATCCAATAAATGTCGTTCCACTTCATGATTGTGTCCCACTTGTTGTTGATTCTTCACAAAAAAATACAGTTTTATATCTTTATGTTTGAAGCCTGAAATGTGGCAAAAGGTCGCAAAGTTCAAGGGGGCCGAATACTTTCGCAAGGCACTGTATCTTAACATAGTGGGGTTAAAACACACACACACACACACACACACACACACACACACACACACACACACACACACACACACACACACACACACACACATTGTCACACACTAGCTTCTAAAGCACAATATAACAGGGGGCTAACGTTGGGATGCAGTAATGACATCCCATGTGCATAGGGAGGTGTCTCAACATGAATAATGAATCTGTACTCCCCAGTCAGCGATAAGAGGCTCGATATGGGGCATTATGAATGCCGGTGTCACGCCAGCTGTCAATCAAATGACATCCATTCATGTGCAACTCCAACTCAGGTGGTCTCTAGGGGGGAAGATGTCGGGGTTGGAGGGACGGAGATCCAGCACAGAGAGCAAACACTGGGGTTCCTAACAGGCACGTGCAGGGGACTTTCTATTATTGCCATATTTGGGCATATATTGCGTTTGACACCATATTAGGTCATCCCATACCCCCCCTTCAGTGGAATCACTACAGGTCGTTATGAGGGCAGGGCAAGGTTCAATCTGCCAGTGTTGGGTTACTGGTCAATGATGTAATACCATACCCTCACCATAAACCTAGAATAACATAACAGTCACAATGGCCCAGAGCCAAAAAAGATAAAGCTCTGCTTTGGTCTAATTGCTTAAGAACATTCAACAACACAGAGATACAGCCGAGCCTCTATTCATAAAGCATCTCAGAGGAGGAGTGCTGATCTAGGGTCAGGTCCCCACCTGTCCATGTAATCTTATTCATTATGACCTAACAGGAAAAACTGCTCCTAGATCAATGCTGCTCCTCACCTCTCCCTTCTTGACGGTCATGGACTGGCGTCTGGGCGTGGTCTCCTCGTTGATGCTGGACAAAAAGTTCTGGGAGATGCGGAGCGCGTCCTGGAGCAGGGGGTGGTCCGGGTGGCTGCAGGGCGTGTGCTTGAGCAAGTCCTGCAGAGTGGAACGTCAGAGACACAGAGTTACAGTGCCTTACAAGCAGAGCCTGTGTTACAGTATTGGGATCGGCAGTTAAAACCAAGACAGTATTTAAAAATCACGTGGTGTGAGGTTCAGAGAGTTACCGGTACATACAAATGAGCAGGAAAAAACAAAAAGGCTGCCCTGTACTCACGTGCAGAACCAGGGTGCTTCGGGTCACTCTGTCCACTGGCTTGTACAGGAGAGCTTTAAGAGAGAAAGGAGAGATAGCAGCATGAATTACATTACAACCTAAGTCAGAGCAATATGACATGACCCCAGTCAAATACTGCCCGTGCTGTTTCCACTAGATAGGCCAAGAAAATGTGCACTGGCCTGTGGCAGTGATTTCACGGGTTGTCTTCATTAGTGCACACCGTATCAAAACGCTCTGCACCGTACCAAAATGCTTTGCAACAGGTAGGTCCTTCCTCGTTTCGGCCTATTTTCTTACTGTACGTTCCAGGTTCAGTAATGCTGTGGGCTACTTACTCTCCAGAGAGTTCTTGGCTGACTGGTCCTTCAAGTCCTTCGTACTCCTCACCTTGAGGTTCTGTAGGGACACAGAATGAGTGAACAGTGGGCAACATTGCACAGGGGAAAAACCTGAAACTAATCAACATGCCTCATACATGAGGTACATGGTGCTGATAAATAATAGTAGTAGCCTGGCCCTTGGCTTGGTCAAAAGTAAGGCACTATAAATGGAATAGAGTGCCATTCAGAACGCAGAGAGGCCTCCAGCACTGAGGACAGACACTTACTCATCCTGCACCCAATAAGCACACATCAGCATTTTTTCCCACTGTCACATTCAGATGGCAGAGAGACAATGCATTACTACATATCTCAATAAGAACACTGATTGATTGATTCTCTCCCTCAAATCCAGGCACCATCCTCAATGTTCACCGGTAGCTTTGGCTCAAGATTTTACGTAGCCGCGATCGTGGCTACACAAGGACTTTAGAATATTAGTCCAAAACAAGCCCCCCCGATAGTCAAGAGATCTTAGTCAAATTTTGATTTGATCGTTTACCTCACGGACTCCCGTAGTCCGTGCTTCAAGTAATGAAGCATTACACCAAGACTTACCCCAGTTTCGTACGTCGTTGTCTAAACTGTTTCTCCCAAAGTACGACAGCACCACAGGCATGTTTAGTTAGTGTCCTTGCCCTGGCATTATGCTTCCCTGTTCAAGTAATTCCACATCCTATCTGAGAGAGACGTTCTTCCACTAGCATGGCTGGGCCCTTCAGGCTGCCTGTAGAAGCTCAGTTTGGGGGGAGGATTAATGAATACATTACCCTGTCATGCTTCATCTACACATAGGTGAGATGGAGTGCATTTCCCTACTTCAGGGCCTCTGGCCGCCGGGGGGGCTCACAAAGCAACCAGAAACCCAAAATATTAACCACCACACCCTCTGCATTGTTCCACATCACAGCTGAACACACAGCTCACACACACACACACTTCTCCCTTCTGGTTGGGTACAGCAATGGAGGCTGCTGAGGGGAGGACGGCTCATAATAATGGCTGTAACAGAGCTCATGGAATGGCATCAAACACATAGAAACCATGTGTCTGATGTATCTGTTACCATTCCACCTACTCCGCTCCAGCCATTACCAGGAGCCCGTCCTCCCCAATTAAGGTACCACCAACCTCCTGTGTTGTACAGTATTCAAATGTGTTCTAATGGCAATGACTGGGATATTAGGTGGGTGGTGGCGGTGAAGGGGTTTGTGGGTAAAAGGAATAGCCTAAAGCTGTTGAGTGGTGCCTTTGATACCCCACTGTCCTCTTTACACCGGGTAGCTGTGAAATGTTCTCCCAAAGATTTCCCCTTGTGTGCTTAATGGCCCACTTTCACCCACTTTCAGTGTGCAACGCTTCCTCTCAGTCGGTCTCTCTACGCAGCGAGGCAGAGTGACCTGGGGCTGGGCCACAAAGCCGCTTCCTAAGAACTGGAGAAAGAGCTGCTTTCCTCTCAGGAAGAGAGAGCTTGAAGAGAAGCAGAACATCTTTGTTCAAACCGTCCCTTTGAGTATGGAGACGGGAGGCTGAGCGTGTCGGTGTACTTTCAGTGGAGGGATGTTTCTTTCTTGCCACCCCCAAGTCATCATCTCCCATCACCATGTCCAAAACAAGAGGTGTACCCCATGGCCCCCAGAGTCAAGATGAAAGGACAAAACCCTCCCCCTCTACCTCCGTGCCAGTTCACATTACCTCAGAGATTTCAGCGAACTGCGTGTTTGCCTGGCAGCACTTCTCCGCCGTCTCCACGGCAACCTCATAGTTGTCCACAAAGGCCCGGTACACTCCCAGCTGGCTGGCCTGTCCGACAAACAGGGAGAGAGGGGGGACAAAATACAGGTCACATTGAAACACAGTCACCACTTTCCATAACCCATATTTACCAAAGTAGGCCTTCTGTTTGTATTGCTGTTTTGGGGGGAAAGAAGGATATGTTGGCATAATCACAACATGACAAATGACAGCTAGGGGTGAAGAAACAAAAACACAGACTTGGGGACACAGTTCGACAGACGAGGCAGTGTCATGCTCGCCACGGCGAGCACCATGGTTTCTGCAGCGTACTCCTAGCCTGCGGCTTTTGCCATGGTGGTGGAGTGGAGCAGTTCGACGTTTATTGGAACGAGTCTTGTCCTTGAGGCAGAACTAAGCGATTTCCACTCGATGGGCCAGCTGAAAAGTCAAAATTGGCCATATTATAAAAATTCATGAAAACAAATATGTGCTTTTGGTCTTAATTTAAGGTTAGGGTTAGGCATTAGGGTTAGTGGTGTGGTTAAGGTTAGGTTAGGTTAGGTTAAAAATCTGACTTTATGACTTTGTGGCAGTGCCAGCTAGTGACCACTCCGCGGAGCTGCAGAACAATATTCACCACGAAAAACGCTAACCTGCTGGAGTGGAGGCCTGCGCTGGGCTGAGTAATTAGCGTCTGTGGAAACGGTTGCTGTGAAAGCACATTTGGAAATCTCATTCAGCCGTCCTAACTCCTTGAAACCCTGCCCGCCCAGTGACACTATTCATCTCCCTCGCGCTCAACAGCCCAATCTATTCTCCAGAATACAAGCGTGAGAGCAGGGGATAAAGAGGAGGGGAGAGCACAGGATGAAGAGAACGGGCGTCCCCATTCAAGTCAATGGGTATAATGGGTGGACCGGCGGCAATTGCGAGTGTACCCATAGGAGCAAAGCAGGAAGTAAAAGCAGGAAGTAAAAGCAGGAAGAGTACTCATCAAGTTGAATCAACTCAACTGACATCACAAAAAATACATTCCATTGCATGAGCCACATAAGATAGCGTCATTTCTACATTACCTTGAAAATGATTGCGTCACAATACCAGGCAGCCATTGCGAGCGTACCAATGTGTTTACCAGTCAAATTGCCAGGGTTAGAGGTTCCAAGCCTGTTTTACTTCTATGGGGTAGAGTGTGTGAGCTCATCCCAATTCCCTCACATGCACATTATCCCCCCGGTGTGACGCCATGACCTCTACAGCATTTCATGTCCACTGCCGTCACAAAAGAGACAATCGATTTTGGCACTCTGTCGAAAGAAACCCACGTTTTTTCCAGGAGGTGCTGGATGTTACGGGGTAAAGCCATTTACAGCAATCCTATCCCCACTGTGTCTGAGTCCTGCCTCGGGCCAGAATCAATCTGCAGCACAGTGGACAGGAATTCAGAGAGTGACAATCCCACTATGGGCGGGGAGGAGCCGGAATGGCGGTAATAGCGCTGCAGACAACACAACGGGAGCCACTGGAGCCGCTCGGGACACACAGTTGCTGGATGAACGCACGGTGAGGTTTACAAGCATTTCGCTACACCCGCAAAAACATCTGATAAATATGTGTATGTGACCAATCAAATTGGATTTGAAATATGACGAGCGTAACCGCATGGTTGGGATGATTTTCTTATCTAGAATGTAACCTTACAATACACAAAGCATGTACAGTACATGTACATCATGTCAGTGTATATACTGAACACTTTGTGTAAATGACTCTTAAAATACACCATTGTTATCCATCTCTCCTAAACAAAGACATGGCAGTCTTCATGGTGTCTCAGTAGGCCTACATGAGAAACAGCATTATTTAGCCCCATTTAGAGGCTTTCCAGGAGTTTTTGTCCCTTCTTTCTGGTAGTGATGTGCCGTTACTACTCCTCTGGCTGACAGGGAGAGACAGCTCTATCTGAGAGACTCTCTTCTCCTCCCCCTCTCGCTCCCCTCCTCCACCCTAAATGGCTGTCAGGTAGGGAGACTGTTTCTGCCGCGTCGGCGTCGTCTCCCCCTGACTCTCATTGACTGACGTCTGTCGAGAGAGGAGAGGAGCAGGAATTGAGGAAATGATGACCTCCTGATGCTACAACTGAGAGATTGACTGAGAGATACAGAAAGAGAGAGAGATATAGCGATACAGAGAGAGAGACAGAGAGAGATACAGAGGGAGAGAGACGGAGAGAGAGAAAGAGACAGAGAGAGACAGAGAGAGAGAGAGAGAGAGAGAGACAGAGCAGGAGAGAGACAGAGAGAGTGAGACAGAGAGAGAGAGAGACAGAGAGAGAGACAGAGAGAGAGAGAGAGGGAGACAGAGAGAGAGACACAGAGAGAGAGAGAGAGAGAGAGAGATACAGAGATAGACAGAGATAAACAGAGATAAACAGAGAGCGAGAGAGAGATACAGAGAGGGAGGGCGGGAGAGAGACAGAGAGGGAGAGAGACACAGAGAGAGAGGGAGACAGAGAGAGAGACACAGAGAGAGAGAGAGAGTGAGATACAGAGAAAGACAGAGATACAGAGAGAGAGACAGAGAGAGAGACAGAGAGAGAGAGAGAGAGAGAGAGAGAGGGAGGGATAGAGGTAGAGAGAGAGAGAAAGAGAGAGAGAGGGGGAGGGAGGGAAAGAGAGAGAGAGAAAGAGAGAGAGAGCCTACTATCCATTAATTAAAATTGCTCCTCTCTCGATGCTTGTCTGCTGGGAGACGCAAAATGCAGAGGTTGATCCCACTGATTATCACATAGCAGACACAGACAAGAGAGACGGAGGAGAAAAAAACTAAACAATTCATAAATAAAATGCAGAAAAGGATTCCGGCATGTGCTGCCCTGACAGTTTAAACAGACAAATAAAATACTCCTTTTACATGTTGTTTTTTTTGTGTCATTTAGCAGACGCTCTTATCCAGAGCGACTTACAGGAGCAATTAGGGTTCAAGTGCCTTGCTCAAGGGCTCATCGGCAGATTTTTTCCACCTAAGTCTCCCATCGCTCGGCGTTTGGCATTATTTATAGGCTGCTTCTTAGTGACACAACGCTCAGTGTAGCATTCGTCTCAGTAGAAAAGACAGCATGGTGACACTCTCCTTCTCCCTGTCCACTGTCCCCTTACACACAGCACTCGTGACAGGCCCAGCTCTCCTGCGGGGGGGGGGCGATGTCATGTTGCCATGTAGCCAGGTCCAGGGAGGGACTCATTAGGAAGTCCTCTGTCATCCCGAGTCAGGCTCCAGGCTCCGACAGACACAGGGGGAACACCCCAAGGATCTGTCTTATGACCTCACCTGTTTCTGGAAGAGGTCCCCCACACGCTGGTGGTGGCTCCACTGCTGCACCCGGGGGAGCAGGCCGTCGTAGAACTCCTTGTGGACCTCGTAGAGCTCAGGCACTTTGAAGAAGATGGTCTCGATCTGGGGGATGGTCAGCACCGGCTGGGATGTGGTGGCTGCTGCCTTCAGAGGCTTCATAGGCTGAGAGAATAGGAGGGAGGGAGATAGAGAGAGAGTTTGTATAGTGTGTGTGTGTTTGTGTGCAAGTGACACATAGAGCGTTCCCGGCAAGTCGTGTGTGTGTGTGTGTGTGTGTGTGTTCGTTGCAGCATCTCACCAGTAGCAGTGCCTCCAGGTGGCTGAGGTAGGTCTCCTCGCTGGCCAGGATCCCAGACAGAACCCACTTCCTCATCTCCAGGCCTTTCTCCAGGTCCAACTCCGTCTGCAGCGAACACACAGGAAACAACAATGACAAAAGTGCACAACACAAGTACTGTACAGAATGAGACCATGCACACCAGGCATGAGCATTAGTTTGAGTCTGAATGACAACAGCGTAGTGGGAAGATTAGAGGAGCAATAGTTTATAAAAGCTGGGGTGTAAAAGACACAGCTTCGTCTTTGTTCTAGCATTCTTCCAGGCCAACCCAAGAGTAAAAACACTCAACATGCTTTGAGCTTTGGGCCGTCTCGCCTAACCAAGGAAACTAAAATAACTCTGGCAGTCAGGGTTTCCCGTGCGATGTAAGTTGGTATCTAAAAATGGCCCAGACAGAGGAGAGTCATGGCAGGAGGCAAAGCTAACCCCCAGGCTCCAGGACAGAGGAGAGTCGTGGCAGGAGGCAAAGCTAACCCCCAGGCTCCAGGACAGAGGAGAGTCGTGGCAGGAGGCAAAGCTAACCCCCAGGCTCCAGGACAGAGGAGAGTCGTGGCAGGAGGCAAAGCTAACCCCCAGGCTCCAGGACAGAGGAGAGTCGTGGCAGGAGGCAAAGCTAACCCCCAGGCTCCAGGACAGACGAGAGTCATGGCAGGAGGCAAAGCTAACCCCCAGGCTCCAGTACAGAGGAGAGTCATGGCAGGAGGCAAAGCTAACCCCCAGGCTCCAGTACAGAGGAGAGTCATGGCAGGAGGCAAAGCTAACCCCCAGGCTCCAGGACAGAGGAGAGTCATGGCAGGAGGCAAAGCTAACCCCCAGGCTCCAGGACAGAGGAGAGTCATGGCAGGAGGCAAAGCTAACCCTCAGGCTCCAGGACAGAAGAGAGTCATGGCAGGAGGCAAAGCTAACCCCCAGGCTCCAGTACAGAGGAGAGTCATGGTAGGAGGCAAAGCTAACCCCCAGGCTCCGGGACAGAGGAGAGTCATGGCAGGAGACAAAGCTAACCCCCAGGCTCCAGTACAGAGGAGAGTCATGGCAGGAGGAAAAGCTAACCCCCAGGCTCCAGAACAGAGGAGAGTCATGGCAGGAGGCAAAGCTAACCCCCAGGCTCCAGTACAGAGGAGAGTCATGGCAGGAGGCAAAGCTAACCCCCAGGCTCCAGTACAGAGGAGAGTCATGGCAGGAGGCAAAGCTAACCCCCAGGCTCCGTGACAGAGGAGAGTCATGGTAGGTAGGAGGCAAAGCTAGGAGAGAGTAGAGCAGGGTAGAGAAGGCCACAGCTGGGCCAGGTAGTACCTCTCCTGGGTCTGGGCTATCCAACCCATTCACTAAGCTGAAGTAAAGCTATCTGTGCCCAGCTACTACAGAACACAGCCTGTGGCTCAGAGAGATTCTGAGAGTGTGTGTGTGTGTGGGGGGGGGGGGGGGGGGGGTAAGCTACAATAGAGAGGAATCTGACTACTGCCTTCATTTGGAGACTATGATGAGAATGTACTTTAGTCTCAGACAGGATAAGGGCAGACATAATGCACGCTCAGGTAAGGGGATTTTCTCTTTGTGTGATTGTGTGTGTGTGTGTTTGGTTTTCCTATCCTTGTGGGAACCAGATGAACTCAAAAGGATAGCAAAACAAGGAAAATGGGGACATTTCACCGGTCCCCACATGGAAAAAGGCTATTTTAGGTGGTTAGATTTAAGGTTAGGGTTAGAATTAGGGGATAGGGGTTAAGGTTAGGTTAAGAATGGGAATCAGATGTTTGGTCCCCACAAGGATAGTAAAACAAACGTGTGTGTATATATGTGTGTGTGTGTGTGTGTGTGTGTGTGTGTGTGTGTGTGTGCCACAGTTTAGAAACAGAAGCCATAGGAGAGATAATCCAAAAAATGCATAAATGCTGAAATGAATGACACAATGCGAGAAAGCACCTTGTGTGTGTGTATGTATGTGTTAATGGGGGGGTAAATGAGCCTGAAACTCCTGTTTCCATGGCCACTGCACAGGTAGTGGAAGCAGCAGATGTCAGTAAGAGTCTCTGGGGAACTACAGGGGTCCAGACAAACTGATGGAATCCATTACCAAGGGGTCTGTGCTGTGTTTGGTTGTGTTTCTCTGGCTCTTATACAACAGGCCTTTTCTGCTTCCATACTTCACAAGAGTGTTAAAAGAGAAGATCATTTAAAGTATTTTATTTGACAAGAGTATGCACGCTTTGGATGTTTGGACTAGCTACATGACTGAGAACAGATGTATGACCAAACTGTTGCCACAAAGTTGGAAGCACAGTATCGTCTAGAATGTCATTGTATGCTGTAAGATTAAGATTTAAGATTTCCTTCACTGGAACTAAGGGGCCTAGCCCAAACCATGAAAAACAGCCCCAGACCATTATTCCTCCTCCACCAAACTTTACAGTGGGTACGATGCATTCGGGCAGGTAGTGTTCTCCTGGCATCCGCCAAACACAGATTCATCTGTCGGACTGCAAGATGGTGAAGAGTGATTCATCACTCCAGAAAACTCGTTTCCACTGCTCCAGAGTCCAATGGCGGCTTCACACCACTCCAGCCGGCGCTTGGCATTGCACATGGTGATCTTAGGCTTGTGTGCAGCTGCTCGGCCATGGAAACCCATTTCATGAATCTCCTGACGAACAGTTCTTGTGCTGATGTTGCTTCCAGAGGTAGTTTGGAACTCGGTAGTGAGTGTTGACAGACAATTTTTACGCTCTACGTGCGTCAGCATTCAGCGGTCCCGTTCTGTGAGCTTGTGTGGACTACCACTACGCGGCTGAGCCGTTGTTGCTCCTAGACGTTTCCACTTCACAATAACAGCACTTACAGTTGACTGGGGCAGCTCCAGCAGGGCAGAAATTTGACAAACTGACTTATTGGAAAAGTGGCATCCTATGACGGTGCCACGATGAAAGTCACGGAGCTCTTCAGTAAGGTCATTCCACTGCCAATGTTTGTCTATGGAGATTACATGGCTCTGTCCTTGATTTTATCCACCTGTCAACAACAGGTTTGGCTGAAATAGCCGAATCCACTCATTTGAGGGGTGTCCACATACCTTTGCATATCTGCGTATACGTGATGTATATCTGCACATATGTGATGTAGTACGTCATTTTCAGGGATCACTTCTAGAACCACTGGCTTGAAAGTACCAGAGAATCTCCTTAAATAAAAATGAGTGAAGAGAACATTTTGTGAAACCTTCTCGAGTTATAACGGGCCCAGCCAGCCCACGTTTCCATTGTGGAGTTGAGTGAGGAGGGAAAACAATGCGTGTTCATTCATTCATTCACTGCTCAGGCCCAGACACTCCTCCTCACCTCGGGAGGGCCCATCACATCTCCATAATAACATATTTTATTCATTGTCACGGCAACAACTAATGAGCCCCTCTCAGTGTGCAGACAGCCAAGACAGGGGGGGGGGGGTGTCTAGGGCTGGGCCTAAAGCTCAGCTAACAACAGCAGCCACTCCCTTAAAGTAGGTACATACTGTACACACAACTAAAAGAGTTGAGTGTGTCCGGTGTGTGTGTGTGTATGTGTGTAAATAGTAGGACAATCAAAAGGAAAGCACCCAACCAAAGTCAGTCTACAGTAACTTTGTGTACCTTGACTTGTGTTCATTTCTCATTCACTAAATACATCCTAAATACACAACTAGCAGTGGGGCTAATAGCATGGATTCATCATCGCTACCGATTTGTTAAAGTAGGTCTCAAGCTAATTGCTCACTGGAAATACACCATAATATATACTAACAGTTATTATCATATGAGTAAATCTAATAACTGAGGACATTGAGAGAAACATAGAAACATTTAAATAACATGTATTCTCTTCTCTCTGTCTCCCATGGCAGCGAGACGTCAGTTTCCATAAGGTTCAAAGCCAGGTAGGAGGCGGTGTGGGCATCTCATTTTATAATAGCCCTGTTCACTTTCATTTCTCATATTTTCTCTGGAAAAACACCATTGTCCCTCTCTCTGAAGTATTTATTAACGAAACACTTGGGTGTAACCCGAAATATAAACATCTCTGAATAATCTTGTTCTGTACAGGAGTGAGTTATTGTACTGTAATACTTTCCATTTCAAGAGAGACCGACTAACTAGGCATTGACAGAGAGATATGCTACAGGGGCGCCTGGCGGTTAGTCTATCTACTTATTCTACGTCTCGGTGTTGACATCTGCCACATTGCATCCCACGATGACTTTCGTTTTAGTCAGGCAACAAACATTGCCAGGCAGTGGGGACTCGTTAAAGACATTTAACAGCCTTGAGGAGAATCTTAACGCTTCAGAAGAGTTGGCTGGGCCCACAGACATGAGAGTGACCTTTTTCCAGGTCGTTGCCTCAGGTGTGATGTGATCACTCAGGAATGGCCTGATGGTAGTGGAAGACTCTGGGGGAGATGCACTGTACAGTGCATTCGGAAAGTATTCAGACCCCTTGAATTTTTCCACATCTTGAAACGTTACAGCCTTATTCTAAAATTGATTAAGTTGATTTGTTTCCTCATCAATCTACACACAACACCACATACTGACAAAGTAAAAACAGGTTTGTAGAAATGTTAGCAAATTTATTACAAAATAAAAAACGGAAATATAATATTCACATAAAAATTCAGACCCTTTACTCAGTACTTTGTTGAAGCACCTTTGACAGCGATTACAGCCTCGAGTCTTCTTGGATAGGACGCTACAAGCTTGGCACAACTGTATTTGGGGAGTTTCTCCCATTCTTCTCTGCAGATCATCTCAAGCTCTGGCAGGTTGGATGGGGAGCGTCGCTGCACAGATATTTTCAGGTCTCTCCAGTGATGTTCGATCGGGTTCAATTCCAGGCTCTGGCTGGGCCACTCAGGGACATTCAGAGCCTTGTCCCGAAGCCACGCCTGCATTGTCTTGGCTGTGTGCTTAGTGACGTTGTCCTGTTGGAAGGTGAATCTTCACCCCAGTCTGAGGTCCTGGGCGCTCTGGAGCAGGTTTTCATCAAGGATCTCTCTGTACTTTGCTCTGTTCACCGTTCCCTCGATCCTGACTAGTCTCCATGTCCCTGCCACTGATTTTTTTTGTCAGCAACGGGTGTAGCAGAAAAAGGTCCCATGATGCTGCCACCACCATGCTTCACCGTAGGGATGGTGCCTGGTTTCCTCCAGACGTGACGCTTGGCATTCAGGCCAAAGAGTTCAATCTTGGATTCTGAGCTCAATTTTCGAGTCTCAAAAGGGTCTTACGTATTTGTAATACATTTGCAAACAAAATGACAACTGTTTTCGCCTTGTCATTATGGGGTATTGTGTGTAGACTAATGAGGAACATTTTTTATTTCATCAAATTCTGTAAGGCTGTAATGTAACAAACTGTATAAATAAAAGTATGTGGACACCCCTTCAAATTAGTGGATTTGGCAAATTCAGCTACACCGTTGCTGACAGGTGTATAAAATCGAGCACACAGCCATGCAATCACCGTCATAGGTTTCAAGCCATAGATCACCATGCGCAATGCCAAGCGTCGGCTGGAGTGGTGTAAAGCTCGCCGCTGCCAGTGGACTCGAGATGAATCACGCTTCACCATCTGGCAGTCCGATGGACAAATCTGGGTTTGGCGGATGCCAGGAGAACATTCGGATGCCCGAATGCATCGTACCAACTCTAAAGTTTGGTGGAGGAGGAATAATGGTCTGGGGCTGTTTTTCATGGTTCGGGCTACTGTAGACCCCTTAGTTCCAGTGGAGGGTAATCTTAACGCTACAGCATATAATGACATTCGAGATGATTCTGTGCTTTCAAGTTTGTGGCAACTGTTTGGGAAGGCACTATCCTGTTTCAGCATGACAATGCCCATGTGCACAAAGGGAGGTCCATAAAGAAATGGTTTGTTGAGATTGATGTGGAAGAACTTGACTGACCTGCACAGAGCCCTGACCTCAACCCCATCAAATACCTGCACAGAGTCCCCGCATCAATGTTCACTCAATCCCTGCTATTGTATAACAAATCCATCACTCTTTGTGGACAGTGAGAGACCGAGAGGGAGAGAGAGAGAGAGAAAGAGTGTGTGTGTGTGCTTATTAAAACCAATGAGTGAGACAAACCCAAACGGTCAGAGGTTGGGTGCACCCCAGGGACTCATAATTTATTAGAAGATTCAACCATCAATCAATTTGACAAGCGCTCTCTCTGCCACTGAGGCGAGACAGGGGCGGGTCATAGGCCTTCCTTTATGACCATTGATGTGGCTACTTCCTCCAGACGAGAGAGCGACTGCAGCACAGTGTGTTTAGCACGACACATACTCACACTGCACCAGGCTAACAGTGAGGTGTACACACACACCCATCACAGGTTCAATCACGTCACAAAAAACGCAATATAACTTAGGTAATAGAGCTAATTGATGACAATAATAAGCTTACAGGTAGTTAGATGACGTGCCTCAGAGATAGGTGTCTATCTATGTCTCTTCATGGTTGAGGCCGTGAGGGAGGGCCAGGGGGTGATAGAATAGACACCCACAGTGAAGGTGACATAATACCCATAAAACCTAGCGGTCAAACAGGGAAATGGTTCCAATCGTTTTTTTATAGCATTCATTTTCCCCATAGGGGATTTTAGAAACACTTAAAACAAGGGCTGTGTTTCTGCTTCGCCTGTTGTGACAACCATGTAAATCTCTCTCGGACAAGGTGACTTTTAGCAATATATTCGGCTCCGTCTACTCTCAGGTTTGAACATGCTAATTAGCGTCAAAGTGGACATCATGCAAAACCACAAATCCCTGCGAGCACCTGCACGTCACGTCTTGTGTCAACTTAAAACTTGTACAAGACAGTTCACAGAATTGTCCGTTTAAAGAAATGTAGCCAATTTATTCAATACTACATTTAGCCAACATTAGATAGTTAATCCAGAGATTTGGCAGTCTCGTTCAGACCATCATGGCATTTGTAGCTATTTATGATAGCCACATTAGCAGCTAATTAGCATTTCATCTTGTGGGGTTAAATACAGGTGAATATATTGATAAAAGTCAGCTTGTCCTAGAGAGATTTACACGTTTATCAAAACGTCATGCCAGGGTGAGCCTTCACTGAAACACAGCCCTTATTTTAAATGTTTCTAAAATCCCCTATGGGGAAAATGAATGGTGTAAAAAACAATTGGAACCATTTCCCTGTTTGACCACTAGGTCTTATGGGCATTGTGACTCATACTGTGGTACTCTATAGACTGGGAAGGAATTCCCTGTTCGATATGAGGAGCTTCCTGGAATGAGTGGGAGATGACCTTTGTGGTAGACTTAATTGAAGTGGGAAGGGGCACACTCACCGACTTGGAGGACTCAAGGGATCCAGAGGAGAGGGTGTCTCGGCTGCTGCGGCTCTTAGAGCTGAGGTGTGGCGAGGAGGAGGGCGAGTCGTCGATGTAGGGCAGGATGTCATGGTGGCGCCTCTGCTCCTCCGCACGGTCTGCATCATAACCATAAGTGGGAGGGGTCCCCGTGAATGGACCATCTGTAAGTGGAGGGAACAAACGTCAGTCAAATAATTTCTAGTCGTGATCATGTTGTTGAGTCACAGTATATACGTTTCTTTATCCTAGTATGTCTAGGACAGTTCCGTTTGTAGGCCAAATTCCTTCAAGGCCAGGAGGCTGAGTACAGTGCAGAGTTCTGGGAAGTGTGTGTGTGTAATGCTGAGTGGAAGGCATCTGAGTCAGAATGTCAGAGACCTTTTGGTCAACCCCCCACACACATACATACCCCCCACGAAAGCTGACCATGGTTCATGTGTGCTGATTGGCCTCTGAAACCTCTCTCTGTCTCTCTCGCTCTCTGTGACTCTCTCTCTGTGTCTCTCTCTCTGTCTCTCTCTCTGTGTCTCTCTCTCTCTCTCTCTCGCTCTCTGTCTCTCTCGCTCTCTGTCTCTCTCGCTCTCTGTCTCTCTGTCTCTCTCGCTCTCTGTCTCTCTCGCTCTCTGTCTCTCTCGCTCTCTGTCTCTCTCTGTGTCTGTCTCTCTCCGTGTCTCTTTGTCTCTCTCTCTCTCGCTCTCTGTCTCTTACTGTGCCACTCTCTCCGTCTCTCTCGCTCTCTGTCTCTCTCTGTGTCTCTCTCTGTGTCTCTCTCTGTGTGTCTCTCTCTGTGTCTCTCTCTGTCTCTCACTCTCTTTCTCTCTCCTTCCATGCAGCCAGTCTCCTCTCTCTCCTTCCATGAGTACAGCAGAGTAATCTAACCTCTATCTAAGTGTGAGATATCCCACTCTCCCCTGCCTGCCTGGGTGTCCACTGCCCACTGTGCCCAGAGCCTACTGCCCATAGTGACTTTCTGTCTGCCTACTGGCTAGTGCCCACTGCTGCAAGCCGCCCTGCAGCGGCATGCTGCCAGGCCATGCCAGGGGAACACAGAGGGACTGTCTGTCTGATGATGGGCACACCGCCTGCCCGGTGTCCGCCCAGTACCCCATGCCAAGGGCCATTAAGAGAGACACTAGTAAAATATGTGCCAGAGGAACACTCACAGATGACTGTGTGAGTAGAGTAGTAGTCTGTGATGGCTGTAATCACAACCAAGAATGGCCTACCTGACCACACAAGACTACGACCACCTCTGAATACAACAAGGTATCTGCTGCACGAGAGAAGATCTTATGGCAGAGGGGCGTATCAGGACAAAACACCACGGTAAGTAGAGTAACAGAGTTGTTTACCGTGCCTTAGTGTTGAAGTACAACCACCCACAACTCAAAGACATCCAAACACACATTAACTAAGTCAACCTGTCAATCCCCTAAGCATGTATTCTGTACAGGCCTGTATTAGTGGTCTGTTTGTGTGTGTTATGATTGAAGACTAATTGTATGCGCCTGGCCTCAGAGCAGTAGGGAGGGATTAGATATCATAAGGCAGTCATGGGTCAGGGGTAAGGTCACTGTGCTTTAGCTCCTAGCCCCTGGGAACATACCGTAACTCAGACCCATCCATAGACAGTCCCCTCCAGGCCCAGACAGAGTCTACAGTATAAGAGCCCCTCGAGCCCAGTGAGTCTCTACCCCCCCCCCCCCCCTCCCCTCTTTGCACAGGTCCTCCATTTGTCCGCTGGCAGGCTCCACAGCTGCAGTCATACTCATTCTGGTCACACCCCAGCTCCCGCTTCCTGCCTAACCCCGAGCAGTCCCCACATGGGAGGAATCCAGCACGCACGCACGCACGCACACACACACACACACACACACACACGCACACGCACACGCACACACAAACCCTCACCCTCATCTCTCATTGATTTCCTCTTGGAACCATTGGCAGCCCAGCCATCGCCAACAGGGAAAAACACAGTGAAATCACATTGGCATGGAAACATTTTTTTTGGGGGGGGGGGGGGGGGGGGGTGTAAGAGGCCTTTTTCCCCAAGCAGGTGGAAAAGTACAACCACACAGGGGAAAGCAGGTGTTCAGATGCCATGGCAACGCATGGGTCTTTTCCAAAACACCAGAGGGCGAGGTCTACAGAAGTATCATGTGACTTGACTTCCAGAAACACTGGTCTACTGATGCCAGCTCTAGGTAACTGTATAAAGGACACCTACTTCGGTGCTGTTATGAACGGTGTACTTTTCTGTGCCTGGGTGTGAGTGTGTGTGTGCGCGTAGGTTAGTGTGTGTATGTGTGTCTGCCGCCAGTCCGCTAGCAGTGTGAAGGAGACCTCTGCCCCTGGAGCGTGACATGGCGGAGTCTCCCAGCCCTCCTCTGCTCTGTAGCCCTGTCGTTTCCTACACTGTTCCCCCTCTTTTCCTCCTCTCCTTCTACCTCTCCTCTCCTCCTCCAGCTGAAGGCGAGGCAGACTGCTGCCCTGACATCTGGGAAGGCCATTGGCTTCTAGTTGAAAACAAAGTGAAGAGGCCTCTCCACAGACAGACTGTTCTATTTCTGGTGTACACACATTATTCTCATGCATATACACACACATACGTCCCAACCGTGTAGGTGAATACACACACATACCACCCTGCATACCACTGCTGGCTTGCTGCTGCTGGCTTGCTTCTGAAGCTAAGCAGGGTTGGTCCTGGTCAGTCCTTGGATGGGAGACTAGATGCTGCTGGAAGTGGTGTTGGAGGGCCAGTAGGAGGCACTCTTTCCACTGGTCTAAAAAATATCCCAATGCCCCAGGGCAGTGATTGGGGACACTGCCCTGTGTAGGGTGCCGTCTCTCGGATGGGACGTTAAATGGGTGTCCTGACTCTCTGAGGTCATTAAAGATCCCATGGCACTTATCGTAAGAGTAGGGGTGTTAACCCCGGTGTCCTGGCTAAATTCCCAATCTGACCCTCAAACCATCACGGTCACCTAATAATCCCCAGTTTACAATTGGCTCATTCATCCCCCTCCTCTCCCCTGTAACTATTCCCCAGGTCGTTGCTGCAAATGAGAACGTGTTCTCAGTCAACTTACCTGGTAAAATAACGGATAAATAAAATTAAATCAAATTAAAATTAAAATTAAATATGCGCATTCAAGCATTTTTCCTAATCTCTTGTGTACAGTTGTGGCGAAAAGTTTTGAGAATGACACAAATATACATTTTCACAAAGTCTGCTGCCTCAGTTTGTATGATGGCAATTTGAGTATACTCCAGAATGTTATGAAGAGTGATCAGATGAATTGCAAGTCCCTCTTTGCCATGAAAATGAACTGAATCCCCCCAAAAACATTTCTGCTGCATTTCAGCCCTGCCACATAAGGACCAGCTGACATCATGTCAGTGATTCTCTCGTTAACACAGGTGTGAGTGTTGACGAGGACAAAGCTGGAGATCACTCTGTCATGCTGATTGAGTTCGAATAACAGACTGGAAGCTTCAAAAGGAGGGTGGTGCTTGGAATCATTGTTCTTCCTCTATCAACCATGGTTACCTGCAAGGAAACAGGTGCCGTCATCATTGCTTTGCACAAAAAGGGCTTTACAGGCAAGGATATTGCTGTCAGTAAGATTGCACCTAAATAAATAATTTATCGGATCATCAAGAACTTCAAGGAGAGCGGTTCAATTGTTGTGAGGCGCCCAAGAAAGTCCAGCAAGCACCAGGACCGTCTACTAAAGTTGATTCAGCTGTGGGATTGGGGCACCACCAGTACAGAGCTTGCTCAGGAATGGCAGCAGGCAGGTGTGAGTGCATCTGCACGCACAGTGAGGCGAAGACTTTTGGTGGATGGCCTGGTGTCAAGAAGGGCAGCAAAGAAGCCACTTCTCTCCAGGAAAAAGATCAGGGACAGACTGACATTCTGCAAAAGGTACAGGGATTGGACTGCTGAGGACTGGGGTAAAGTCATTTTCTCTGATGAATCCCCTTTCTGATTGTTTGGGGCATCTGGAAAAAAAGCTTGTCTGGAGAAGACAAGGTGAGCGCTACCACCAGTCCTGTGTCATGCCAACAGTAAAGCATCCTGAGACCATTCATGTGTGGGGTTGTTTCTCAGTCAAGGGAGTGGGCTCACTCACAATTTTGCCCAAGAACCCAGCCATGAATAAAGAATGGTACCAACACATCAACCAAGAGCAACTTCTCCCAACCATCCAGGAACAGTTTGGTGACGAACAATGCCTTTTCCAGCATGATGGAGCACCTTGCCATAAGGCAAAAGTGATAACTAAGTGGCTCCGGGAACAAAACATCAATATTTTGGGTCCATGGCCTGGAAACTCCCCAGACCTTAATCCCATCGAGAACTTGTGGTCAATCCTCAAGAGGCAGGTGGACAAACAAACAACCCACAAATTCTGACAAACTCCAAGCATCGATTATGCAAGAATGGGCTGCCATCAGTCAGGATGTGCCCCAGAAGTTAATTGACAGCATGCCAGGGTGGATTGCAGAGGTCTTGAAAAAGAAGGGTCAACACATCAAATATTGACTCTTTGCATCAACTTCATGTAATTGTCAAGAAAAGCCTTTGACACTTATGAAATGCCTGTAATTATACTTCAGTATTCCATACTAACATCTAACAAAAATATCTCAAGACACTGAAGCAGCAAACGTTGTGAAAATTAATATTTGTGTCATTCTCAAAACTTCTGGCCACGACTGTATGTGTGATTTAAAATAGATACTAGTGCTTGGATACTGAAGGAAAGCTTGACCTAAACACACAGATGAAACGTTCAGTGACTAAACTCAGTCAGTCCCTGTGGTGTAGAGAAAGAGAGAGAGAGAGAGAGAGAACGAAGGCGGGAAAGAGAAAGACTGGGAAAATGTATGGAGTAGGGCAGAGACAGAGACAGACACAGAGAGAGAGAGAGAGAGAGAGAGAGAGAGAGGAGTGGCCTGAGGCAGACCCAGACATGCATCAGGCAGAAAGCACTTTTCCTAAGGGAGGGTTGCAAATCTGCTCCTGCCCACAACGCATTTATGGAGCGAGAGAAGAGGAGGAGAAGACATGAAGAGAAGAGGAGGAGAAGACGTGGAGAGAAGAGGAGGAGAAGACGTGGAGAGAAGAGGAGGAGAAGACGTGGAGAGAAGAGAAGAAGACGTGGAGAGAAGAGAAGGAGAAGAGAAGGAGAAGATGTGGAGAGAAGAGGAGAAGACTTGGAGAGAAGAGGAGAAGAAGACGTGGAGAGAAGAGGAGGAGAAGACATGGAGAGAAGAGGAGGAGAAGACGTGGAGAGAAGAGAAGGAGAAGACGTGGAGAGAAGAGGAGGAGAAGACGTGGAGAGAAGAGAAGGAGAAGACGTGGAGAGAAGACGTGGAGAGAAGAGGAGGAGAAGACGTGGAGAGAAGAGGAGGAGAAGACATGGAGAGAAGAGGAGGAGAAGACGTGGAGAGAAGAGAAGGAGAAGACGTGGAGAGAAGAGGAGGAGAAGACGTGGAGAAAAGAGGAGGAGAAGACGTGGAGAGAAGAGAAGGAGAAGACGTGGAGAGAAGAGAAAGAGAAGACGTGGAGAGAAGAGAAGGAGAAGACGTGGAGAGAAGAGGAGGCGAAGATGTGGAGAGAAGAGGAGGAGAAGACTTGGAGAGAAGAGGAGGAGAAGACGTGGAGAGGAGAATAGAAGACATGGAGCACAGCACATCTCACCTCACCCAGCATAGTACACCCCCCGTCACCCAGCTCAGTACACCCCACCCAGCACAGTACACCCCTCCTCACCCAGTACACCCCACCCCACCTCACCCAGCACAGTACACCCCACCTCACCTAATGTAATGCTACAGTGCTCAAGGCCCTTCTCTTAATCCATCTATTTGGCTATTTCCATCCATAGTGTCTTAGTGTCTATGACTGTTTCCTATACAGAGCAAGTTCCTCCGTCCACCAGGTTTCCTCTACAGAGGGGCCCAGAGGATTAGGGGGACTCAGCTTTACTGAGTCTGTGAGGGAGCAGGTCTGGATCGGGGAGATAAATTGGACACACCCCTGCCCACCCCGCATCTCCTCCAATGTGGCAGGTTTTATTAATGCTCCCGAAATAAGAGTGTCAACAAATGTGTGGGTTTGGGGGGCAGACCTCTAGAGAGGGGGCGGACCTCTAGGGAGGGGGCAGGAGACTGAAGGAGAGAAGGGGCGGAAAATCAGCCAAAATGGAAATCTCAGCTAAAGCATAGCTGTGGGCACAGAGCGGGATCAAATGAAGTTGATCACAGCGTTGCCGTGGTAATCCCATTTTGCCACGCTTGACAGCAGCTAATATGATAAGCGCTGTCACCGTCTTGTCATTAAGGAAGGATGGGGCCGTAAAATGCTTGGGTGACTGTACCAGCGCCTCAATACCCGTCAGGAATGAAACACCCTGGGTGGGGCACTTCTTTATTGACCAAACCCAGGAGGGAGTCTCAAATGCCACCCCATTCCCTTTATAGCGCACCACTAGGCCCAAAGGGCTCTGGTCAAAAGTAGTGCACTATAAAGGGAATAGGGTGCCATTTGGGACACAGACAAGGAGACAGACAGGCAGGAGACTGAGAAGGAGAGGCGACACCTCACAGATAAAGTACCTCCCTGATCTAGGCAGTGGTGAAAAAAGTACCCAATTGTCATACTTGAGTAAAAGTAAAGATACCTTAATAGAAAATGCCTCAGGTAAAAGTGATCGCACAATTTTCTTGTTTTTTTTAATGTATGGATAGGCAGGGGCACACTCCAACACTCAGACATAATTTACAATTTACAATTTCTAAAGCATTTGTGTTTAGTGAGTCCGCCAGATGATGACCAGGGATGTTCTCTTGAGAAGTGCGTGAAATTGGATCAATTTGCTGTCCTGCTAAGCATTCAAAATGTAACGAGTACTTTTGGGTGGCAGGGAAAATGTATGTAGTAAAAAGTATATTATTTTCTTTAGGAATGTAGTAAAGTAAAAGTTGTCAAAAATATAAATAGTAAAGTACAGATACCCAAGAAACTTTAAAAAACATTTTACACAAGTACTTTACACAACTGGAAGTAGGTCTAGCTCATCAACAGTAGGACCTCAGAACCATACTAATTTACAAATCACACCAAACAATGTGCCTAATGTCCAGCCGTCTGTAGAAGTATGAATGATAATAAGCCAATCAGAGGGAATCTCTTTGAGCGGTGCATAGCGTGATCATCTCGGTGGAAACACGCCAACGGCAGCGCCGGTTAAATTGCCTGGGAGCGGAGCCAAGGCGGACAGTGTCTACCCCACAACACCCAGCGCCCCGCTGGGGAGAAAATCATCCCTTTTGTTTCAGTGAGGAGGGGATGAGTCTGAAAACACAGACGCAGGGGGGGGTGGGAGTCAGCCCTACAATCACACCAGCTACACACACACACACACAGACACACACACACACACACACACACACACACACACACACACACAGAGAGAGAGACCGAGAGAAATGAGGACATGGTGTGGTGTGTGGTACAGTGTGTTTGTCCCAGAGTGTAGCAGGTATTTCCACATCAGTAGCCGAGAGCGTTCCATTTCAACGTGTGTATAGCTATCAGCTGTTACTCTGAAACAGACAGACACATAAGAAACAATGAGAGGTATGCCACACTATCCTACCCTGGCCGACAGAATCCTTCACATCAACGACCACGCTATCCTACCCTGGCCGACAGAATCCTTCACATCAACTACCACTCTATCCTACCCTGGCCGACAGAATCCTTCACATCAACGACCACGCTATCCTACCCTGGCCGACAGAATCCTTCACATCAACTACCACGCTATCCTACCCTGGTCGACAGAATCTTTCACGTCAACTACCACGCTTTCCTACCCTGGTCAACAGAATCCTTCACATCAACTACCACGCTATCCTACCGTGGTCGACAGAATCCTTCACATCAACTACCACGCTATCCTACCAGACAGAATCCTTCACATCAACTACCACGCTATCCTACCCTGGCTGACAGAATCTTTCACATCAACTACCACGCTATCCTACCCTGGCCGACAGAATCCTTCACATCAACTACCAGGCTATCCTACCCGACAGAATCCTTCACATCAACTACCACGCTATCCTACCCTGGTCGACAGAATCCTTCACATCAATTACCACGCTATCCTACCCGACAGAATCCTTCACATCAACTACCATGCTATCCTACCCTGGCCGACAGAATCCTTCACATCAACTACCACGCTATCCTACCCGACAGAATCCTACACATCCACTACCACGCTATCCTACCCTGGCCGACAGAATCTTTCACATCAACTACCACGCTATCCTACCCTGGCCGAAAGAATCCTTCACATCAACTACCACGCTATCCTACCCGACAGAATCCTACACATCCACTACCACGCTATCCTACCCTGGCCGACAGAATCTTTCACATCAACTACCACGCTATCCTACCCTGGCCGACAGAATCCTTCAGATCAACTACCACGCCATCCTACCCGACAGAATCCTTCACATCAACTACCACGCTATCCTACCCTGGCCAACAGAATCCTTCACATCAATTACCACGCTCTCCTACCCGACAGAATCCTTCACATCAACTACCATGCTATCCTACCCTGGCCGACAGAATCCTTCACATCAACTACCACGCTATCCTACCCGACAGAATCCTTCACATCCACTACCACGCTATCCTACCCTGGCCAACAGAATCCTTCACATCAACTACCACGCTATCCTACCCGACAGAATCCTTCACATCAACTACCACGCTATACTACCCTGGCCGACAGAATCCTTCACATCAACTACCACGCTATCCTACCCTGGCCGACAGAATCCTTCACATCAACTACCACGCTATCCTACCCTGGCCGACAGAATCCTTCACATCAACTACCACGCTATCCTACCCTGGTCGACAGAATCCTTCACAACAACTACCACGCTATCCTACCCGACAGAATCCTTCACATCAACTACCACGCTATCCTACCCTGGTCGACAGAATCCTTCACATCAATTACCACGCTATCCTACCCAACAGAATCCGTCTCATCAACTACCACGCTATCCTACCCGACAGAATCCTTCAAACCAACTACCACGCTATCCTACCCTGGCCGACAGAATCTTTCACATAAACTACCACGCTATCCTACCCTGGCCGACAGAATCTTTCACATCAACTACCACGCTATCCTATCCTACCCGACAGAATCCTTCGCATCAACTACCACGCAATCCTACCCTGGCCGACAGAATCTTTCACATCAACTACCACGCTATCCTATTCTACCCGACAGAATCCTTCACATCAACTACCACGCTATCCTATCCTACCCTGGCCGACAGAATCTTTCACATCAACTACCACGCTATCCTATTCTACCCGACAGAATCCTTCACATCAACTACCACGCTATCCTACCCTGGCCGACAGAATCTTTCAAGTGCAAAGACATCTTCAAATGACTAGGAATAAGCTGCCATGATGTCTCTTCTGTTACTACTGTATCTGTCTGTAGAAACACTGACGTTCCCATGGTCCCACTCCCAGCAGCAGTGACAGACTCAAGCTGTGTGTGTGTGTGTGTGTGTGTGTGTGTGTGTGTGTGTGTGTGTGTGTGTATGTGTGTGTATGTGTGTGTATGTGTGTGTGTGTGTGTGTGTGTGTGTGTGTGTGTGTGTGTGTGTGTGTGTGTGTGTGTGTGTGTGTGTGTGTGTTAGCTGTCACAGGGACCGATGGGAATGTTTTCAATGATTGAGCCTTTCAAAAATAGTTGGTGGTGATTTAATCACAGAAAACGAGGTTAGTGCCGAGGAAATTCCCCATCCATTCTGCATCTAAAGACAGACACATGGGAGGAACACAGAACAGGGTTTCTCTCACACCCTCAACATCCACTGGGCTCTCATCATGTTCAGTCATCTATGGTTAGTGGTACCTCTACTACTGTAAGACTGAGGATCTGAACCAAGAGTTAACTGTCATTTATAGCTTCCTGGTTTGGGCAGACGGACAGATACAGTGCCTTCGGAAAGTAGTCAGACCCCTTGACTTTTTCCACATACATTCATTATCTAAAATTGATAAAAATAAAAAAAAATTAAACTCAGCAATCTAAACGTAATACCCCATTATGAGCATGCAAAAACAGGTTTCTCTAAATTTAAAACAAATGTATTACAACTTAAAAACAGAAATACCATATTTACATAAGTATTCAGACCCTTTGCTATGAGACTCGAAAATGAGCTCAGCTGCATCCTGTTTCCATTGATCATCCTTGAGAGGTTTCTACAACTTGTTTGGAGTCCACCTGTGGTAAATTCAATTGATTGGACATGATTTGGAAAGGCACACACCTGTATATATAAGGTCCCACAGTTGACAGTTAATGTCTGTGCAAAAACCAAGCCATGAGATCGAAGGAATTGTCCGTAGAGCTCAGAGACAGGATTGTGTCGAGACACAGATCTTGAGAAGGGTACCAAAACATTTCTGCAGCATTGAAGGTCCCCAAGAACACAGTTGCCTCCATCATTCTTAAATGGAAGGAGTTTGGAACCACCAAGACTCTTCCTAGAGCTGGCCGCCCGGCCAAACTGAGCAATCGGGGGAGAAGGGCCTTGGTCAGGGAGATGACCAAGAACCCGATGGACTAAGAACCAGAGCTCCAGAGTTCCTCTGTGGAGATGGGAGACCCTTCCAGAAAGACAACCATCTCTGCAGCACTCCACCAATCAGACCTTTATGGTAGAGTGGCCAGACGGAAGCCACTCCTCAGTAAAAAGGCACATGGTAGCCCGCTTGGAGTTTGCCAAAAAGCACCTAAAGGACTCTCAGACCATGAGAAACAAGATTCTCTGGTCTGATGAAATGAAGATTGAACTGTTTAGCCTGAATGCCAAGTATCACGTTTAGAGGAAACCAGGCACCGCTCATCACATGACCAAAACCATCCCTAGGGTGAAACATGGTGGCGGCAGCATCATGCTGTGGGGATGTTTTTCAGAGGCAGGGACGTGGAGACTAGTCAGGATGAAGGCAAAGATGAACGGAGCAAAGTACAGAGATCCTTGATGAAAATCTGCTCCAGAACGCTCAGGACCTCAGACTGGGGCGAAGGTTCACCTTCCAACAAGACAATGACCCTAAGCACACAGCCAAGACAACGCAGGAGTGGCTTCGAAAACAAGTCTCTGAATGTCCTTGAGTGGCCCAGGCAGAGCCCGGACTTCAACCCAATCGAACGTCTCTGGATAGCCCTGAAAATAGCTGTGCAGCGACGCTCCCCATCCAACCTAACAGAGCTTGAGAGGATCTGCAGAGAAGAATGGGAGAAACTCCCCAAATACAGGTGTGCCAAGCTTGTGTAGCGTCATACCCAAGAAGACCTGAGGCTGTAATCGCTGCCAAAGGTGCTTCAACAAAGTACTGAGTAAAGGGCCTGAATCCTTACGTAAATGTGATATTTTTGTATATAATTTTTCATAATTAAGCAACATTTTCTAAAAAACAGTTCTTCTCATTATGGGGTGTTGTGTGTAGATTGATGAGGGGAAAAAAACATTTTAATCAATTTTTGAATAAGGCTGTAACGTAACAAAATATGGAAAAAGTCAAGAGCTCTGAATACTTTCTGAATGCACTGTAGGCAGGCGGGCAGAGAGACAGACAGCTCCAGAGGTAGCGTCGCCTACATGACATCTGGCCATGATTCCGTGTGTCGTGTCAGTGCTGTGCTGCCTTCGGGTTTTACATCTCGCCTCAGGACACGTCAGAGGGTGGCCTCTCGCTCTCTCTCTCTCTCTCTACATCAGCCTGTCTTAATCAACTCACGCTATCATCATCTCCAGCCCGGTCTTTGATACCCTAAACGCTCGCCGCGTACTCTTTCTGAACCGCTAAAAGTCATTAAGACAGAGCCCGCGTTCCAAAGGGCACCCGCTTCCCCTTTATAGTGCACTATACTTTAGACCAGGGTCCATAAGGCTCTAGTCAAAAGTAGTGCACTATGTAGGGAATAGGGTGCCCTTTGGAACGCTCAGAGAGGCTCATTACCCAGCAGCGCTTTATTCCCCACACAGGCATTCAAATGGCTGCAGAATCACACGGAGACAGAGACTAATAATAAGGCATTTGAAATGACCGGCTACATTTTGGGAACATGAACTCTGCGCAATAGATACCAGTTCTACCGGCGAGACATAGAATGTGAAGCAAGTGAATGTGAATAATGGTGAAGAGCGGTTTTAATATGAGGAAGGATATGTGCTTTAAATGGCTTGCTGCTCTCTCTCTTCCACTGATGAAGATAATGACAGTAATAATGCATTCCTTATCGACAGCACCTATTTGCTCTTTCCCTCGCAGCCAGCCCCTTTCAGAGGAACACAATAGGTGCACCCTTAGAATCAGATGGCACTCTCTCTCCCCTTGTGTCTCTCGCTCGCTCTTTTTCCATTCCCATGGGGCTTTGCAGGAGCCGGCCTGTGATCTCGCCACGGCCGGAAATCTTTGGGCGCACTTAAGCCCTCCACCCCTCCTTCTAATGTATCATAAGCACCGTGGCAACAGCAGTGTGTGTGTGTGTGTGTGTGTGTGTGTGTGTGTGTGTGTGTAGAGGGAAGGCTCATTAATTTATCTATGTGCGACATGGCATTTTAATCTGCCTGGGAATCTGCAGAACACTTCATACGCTCTACGTGTCTGCGCTGGGAGAGAGGGAGAGAAAGGAGGGATGAGAGGGAGAGAGGAAAGACGAGGGGAAGAGAGAGGAGGGAAGAGAGGAAGGAAGAAAGAGAGGGAGAGAAGGAGGAAGAGAGGGAGAGAATGAGGAAGAGAGGGAGAGAGAGGAGGAAGAGAGGGAGAGAGAGGAGGAAGAGAGGGAGAGAATGAGGAAGAGAGGGAGAGAGAGGAGGAAGAGAGGGAGAGAAGGAGGAAGAGAGGGAGTTTCATAGGGGACTTTAAACTGCCTATCTAATGGCTACTGTAGCTGTGTTTGGAAAAGTACCACTATATTTGAACATGAAAGGGAACATGATGAGGACCAATCAAAACATATCTTCACACCAATCCCAGCTGGTAACTGCGACAGGACACGTCCAGTGTAGAGGGCTGGAACCAGGCCCTCAGGCCAGGGGTATATGTATTCATGGAGAGGTCAGAGGGGTCACCAGGCTCAGTGTCACCATGTATTCGTGTCATGGGGGAAGCTAGCTGCCATGATGAGACACCCTAAGGAGTGGGGGCTAAAATCCAATAACGTATTACCCTGCCTATCAATTAGGCCAATTAGGTAATGTGGTGCAGCTGGTGCCATGAATATAGTAGTCCAGAGCCAAGGCAGTTGGACAGAGTTCAGTAGTGAGTGTGTCTCTGTGTTGCTGTGTGGCTTATCTGCTGACTGAGGTAAGTGATAGGCCTCAAACTGACATGATACACTTGATCCAGACCAGGGCAGGGTCCTAGAGAGATGAAGTGGAGGAGGTAAGGGAGGAGGCGACAGGGTCCTAGAGAGATGAAGTGGAGGAGGTAAGGGAGGAGGAGAGAGGGTCCTAGAGAGATGAAGTGGAGGAGGTAAGGGAGGAGGAGACAGGGTCCTAGAGAGATGAAGTGGAGGAGGTAAGGGAGGAGAAGACAGGGTCCTTCCTAGAGAGATGAAGTGGAGGAGGTAAGGGAGGAGGAGAGAGGCTATAAGCCGTCATCTCAACATCCCTGCCACCTGAAACTAGCCCTCAGCAGTAGCAGCGGCCTGGTCTGTGGGCGGTGGAGCGGCTGGGAGGGCGAGCGGCGCGGTCCCCTCGTCTCCCAGAGCACGCCGCATTACCCCCATTACAGGGCCTGGGATCCTTTAAAGCGGGCAGACCTGAGCCCTCTGCGGCTCTAGGACAGAGCCAGGCCCCTGCCAACAGCCAATCAGCCAGGCCATGCCACGGGCAGTTAACCTAAAGCCCAGCCTCCAGCTCCCCAGCAGGGAGGCAGCACCAGCGGCGCTTGGTCATATCATCCGCAAACAGGAGACGAGGCCGAAGCACAGGGCCAAATCTGCCTTAATCTCCTGGCAAACACACAGGCCGCAGGATCAGCCGCTCAGAGCAATCACTCCCGTTCTCTGTCCTACACAGTTGGCCATACGCTCGCGCCTTTTCAAATGGAGCGTCCAGATGTGTTACCTGCTGGCTCCTGGGGTCTGTTGCCTTGGTGAGCACAGACAACAACAAGTGGGTTTTGTTCCTCCTGTTCGGATTGGTTGTCACGGTAGCTGTGTGTGGGGAAGCCAGAGAGGAGGGAGGCGTCAGATCCAGAGGTCTTGTAGGCCCAATAACACAGGTGTAATGTTTGCAAAGTAAGGTTGGCTAATCTAACACCACTACCCACACCGCCATAGATAGCTGTGTCCCAGTCTTTACAGAGGATGAGGAGCCTGAATGTTTGTGCTGTGCCTTTCCGCCCCCCCCCCCCTCCTATCCTGGCCCCATGCCAGTTTACCAGCCTGCCAGCCTGGAGCAGCCCAGCATCAATTACCTGAATCCAGTGTTCAAACAGCCCTAACGGCGCCAGCCTCCCTGATCAAACGCGTGCTGTCATCAGAGCTCACCAGACGCACACTGCCTGCTTCATCTCATCTACCTTGTCCCAGACACACACACACGTTGATACAACACAGAGGCACTAACACACACACCCCTGGAAAATGAGGATGGTGAATAATTAGCAGGATGAAAAAAAGCGAGCGTCTACACAGACAGGCAATTCAATTATCTCTTTCCTCTGGCTGGCTCTTGAAGGTTATGAGTTGGACTGCTGACACTCTCCTGGGATGCCGGCAAGGTGGCAGTTTGCTTCCCTACCCTGCTTCCCTCCCCTGCTTCCCTCCCCTGCTTCCCTCCCCTGCTTCCCTACCCTGCTTCCCTACCCTGCTTCCCTACCCTGCTTCCCTCTACAGAGAAATTCGCTCCCGACATGGGCCCGCAAATGGCAACCAGCCAAACGCCTGCTGTTTCAAACCTCATTGCCATCGTGAAGTATATGAACGGGGTCAGGGTGGGTGGGTGAGAGCCCTCCCAGGTATGCATTACGGGGGATTCTGCCTGCCGAGGGTCTGGTCTCCCTGGCAACAGAACCCAGAGCACAGGAAACTCCCAGGCTAGGCCGTAGTGGGGGTGGGGTGGGGGGTGGGGGGCTGTTCATCAGTATCCTCTCCTGTCCTCTGCTGCAAGGTCACCTTCTACTTGCTACTACCCACACACACACACACACACACACACACTCACAATCAAGAAATCGTAAATAAATAGAAAATTGCATTGTGTTCTTCCACGCAACATGTGAAGAACATGTGTTCTTCCACGCAAACATATGTGCCATTACATAGTCAGCCGTGTGCTGGGTAAAGAAACGCGTTAATACTGAAATAGGCCATGAATAATAAGGACTTACACACTGAGCAAACACACAAATGATGTTTATGTTATTACATAAATGCCTGGGTACTTTACTGTGCAATGCGTATGTTACGTCATGAACTATCTACAGAGAACTACAAAGGACATTTTACAATCATAACAACAGCCAAGAAACACCCTTTACTCCAGAATGTCCAGCCTCGTGAGTCAAATCAACAAGACATTGGAAATGGACTGAAATGTGTCTGTCTGTCTTGTCCTGTCCAACTGGCGTTCTGGTGGGTATATCATACGGGTCATTCCTTCGGCCGTCATTCATTCCAGATCTCCACTGCCCCCGAAGGGAACGACCTACACCCGTCCCACCCCGCCCCTTCAAAAACACTATTCTCTGAGCTGCTGCCATTATTTTTTATGTCAGTTACCTTCTTCTTTGCTCTAACCCACTGTGAATGTTTCTCATATTGTAGTACATCTGATAAACGTGCACCTTTCCTACAGTGTGTTTATTATTACATGGGTATTGTGTGTTGTTCTGTTCACTGCTGGGATGTCATGCCTCTTGGCCAGGTCATCATTGTAGTTGAGAATTGGTTCTCAACTGATTTATCTGGTTAAATAAAATGTGAAATAAAAATGAAGAAATTAAGAATGGGTCAGTAGCTGTTGCAGTATTATCGCTGCAGATCAGGCAGGGACGCAGGCAGGGGCGCAGGCAGGGGCGCAGGCAGGGACGCAGGCAGGGACGCAGGCAGGGACGCAGGCAGGGCTGAACATATCTCCTACTAGAAGAGCCATCATGAAAACCACTGGCTCCTCCAGAGAGAATGAGGGGAAGGAAAGAGAGAGAGAGAGTGAGAGGAAGGAAAGAGAGAGAGAGAGTGAGAGGAAGGAAAGAGAGAGAGAGTGAGAGGAAGGAAAGAGAGAGAGGAAAGAAAGAAGAGAGAGGAAGGAAAGAGAGAGAGAGTGAGAGGAAGAAAAAGAGAGAGAGAGAGAGAGAGAGAGAGAGAGAGAGAGAGAGGAAGGAAGGAAGGAAGGAAGGAAGGAAGGAAGGAAGGAAGGAAGGAAGGAAGGAAGGAAGGAAGGAAGGAAGGAAGGAAGGAAGGAAGGAAGGAAGGAAGGAAGGAAGGAAGGAAGGAAGGAAGGAAGGAAGGAAAGAAAGAGAGAGAGAGATAGGAAGGAAAGAGAGAGAGAGGAAGGAAGGAAGGAAAGAAAGAGAGAGAGAGAGAGAGAGAGAGAGAGAGAGAGAGGAAGGAAAGAGAGAGAGGAAGGAAAGAGAAAGAAAGAAAGGGGGAAATGAAGAGAGAGAGAAAGAAAGAAAGAAAGAAAGAAAGAAAGAAAGAAAGAAAGAGAGAGAGAGAGAGAGAGAGAAAAGAAAGAAAGAAAGAAAGAAAGAGAAAGAAAGGGGGCTTTCTTCTGCCTCTCCACCAGGGAACACTAATATATTCAATTTGGGTTAAAGAGCGCATTTAAAGAGGAAACTCTCTAACGGGCTGGCGGAGACAAGGCAGGGATTTCAGGATTCATGTGTTTTTTCTGTTTCTCTGCTCAGCCTGTAATTGAGTGATTCAATATAGGAGCTTTTACTGAGGCAGACCTAGACTCTGACTCCCAAGGCTGCTGGCTGAGCTGCCACTCATTGAAAAACTAACATGGCTGCCTCCAATGAGTCTGATACCACATCTCACAGACATAGAGAGTCGGAGACTCTTCACCTTTAGTCTCTCTCTCTCTCCCCTCACTCTCTCATCATTATGTACTGTCGTTGGAAGCTATTCACATCCAGTGTCTCTCTCCCCCAGTTTATCCACTCTAGGCTGATGAGTGATTGTGAGGTGCTAGTTAGACAGTCTGCTGGGTAACAGTACACTGCTCTTATGTAACAAGAGAGTTATGGGCGCTGGGGCAGAGCATGGCACAGGAAGGTACAGAGCCGTGTGTGTGTGTGTGTGTCTCTCTCTGTGTATGTGTGTGTGAGCGCACCCATGCCATATTTCAGAATGTACGGTCACATCACCAGCCACATCACCAGCCACGGCCACATCACCAGCCACATCACCAGCCACGGCCACATCACCAGCCACGGTCACATCACCAGCCACGGCCACATCACCAGCCATGGTCACATCACCAGCCACGGCCACATCACCGGCCACATCACCAGCCACATCACCAACCACGGCCACATCACCAGCCACGGTCACATCACCAGCCACGGCCACATCACCAGCCAAGGCCACATCACCAGCCACAGACAAATCACCAGCCACGGCCACATCACCAGCCACAGACACATCACCAGCCACGACCACATTACCAGCCACATCACCAGCCACAGACACATCACCAGCCACGGCCACATCACCAGCCACATCACCAGCCACGGCCACATCACCAGCCACGGCCACATCACCAGCCACGGCCACATCACCAGCCACGGCCACATCACCAGCCACAGACACATCACCAGCCACGGCCACATCACCAGTCACGGACACATCACCAGCCACAGACACATCACCAGCCACAGACACATCACAAGCCACGGTCACATCACCAGCCACGGCCACATCACCAGCCACATCACCAGCCACGGCCACATCACCAGCCACGGTCACATCACCAGCCACGACCACATCACCAGCCACATCACCAGCCACATCACCAGCCACGGCAACATCACCAGCCATGGCCACATCACCAGCCACATCACCAGCCACGGTCACATCACCAGCCACGGTCACATCACCAGCCACGACCACATCAACAGCCACATCACCAGCCACATCACCAGCACACACGCACAGACACACATCACCAGCCACGGCAACATCACCAGCCATGGCCACATCACCAGCCACAGACACACCACCAGCCACGGCCACATCACCAGCCACGGCCACATCACCAGCCACATCACCAGCCACGGCCACATCACCAGCTACATCACCAGCCATGGCCACATCACCAGCCACGGCCACACCAGCCATATCACCAGCCACACCACCAGCAGCCTCCCTCCTTCTCTCCAGCACTCACTCAGACAAAGGGAGATTTCCCTACGGAGTGTGTTTCCTCAAACCAAGTGGAAGAGACCTCCTTTGGAGTGTGTGTGTGTGTGTGTGTGTGTGGTGGCTGGGGAGGGGACAGGCAGGGAGAGAGCAGGTGGGGAGGGGACAGGCAGGGAGAGAGCAGGTGGGGCGGGGGGCAGTGGGTAATGTCTGCAGCAGTGCAGCACCTCAATCAACCACCAATCAGATGTGCATATTGCCACAGTCCCACACACTTACTACACACCGAGGAGACGGGCGAGGGGCATAACCTGGCCCAAAGCAGCTCCACATGGGAATACACATTTCATAACACACACACGCACAGACACATACACACAGTAACACACACAGTAACACACACACGCACAGACACACACAGTAACACACACAGCAACACACAGTAACACACATAGCAACACACAGTAACACACACAGTAATACACAGTAATACACACAGTAACACACACAGTAACACAGAGTAATACACACAGTAACACACACAGCAGCTCACAGTAACACACACAGTAATACACAGTAACACACAGTAATACACACAGTAACACACAGTAATACACACAGTAACACACAGTAATACACAGTAACACACACAGTAATACACACACAGTAACACACAGAAACACACACAGTAACACACACAGTAACACACACAACAACACACACAGCAACACACACAGTAACACACACAGTAACAAACACAGCAACACACAGCAACACACACAGCAACACACACAGCAACACACACAGCAACACACACAGTAACACACACAACAACACACAGTAACACACACAGCAACACACACAGTAACACACACTGTAACACACACTGTAACACACACTGTAACACACACTGTAACACACACTGTAACACACACTGTAACACACACAGTAACACACACAGTAACACAGCCAAAAAACAGTGGGGGCAGTGTTTTCAACTGCAGATCACAGATGATCACTGAGAGACAGAGGAGAGGGAGGAGAGAGATGAAGAGAGAGAGAGAGAGAGAGAGAGAGAGAGAGAGAGAGAGAGAGAGAAAGAGAGAGAGAGAAAGAGAGAGAGAGAGAGAGAGATGAAGAGAGGCGAAGAGAGAGAGGAGGGAGATGAAGAGAGGTGAAGAGAGAGAGGAGGGAGATGAAGAGGAGAGAGAAGAGAGAGAGAAGGGAGATGAAGAGGAGAGAGGAGGGAGATGAAGACGAGAGAGAGAGAGGAGGGAGATGAAGACGAGAGAGGAGAGAGATGAAGAGGAGGAGAGAGATGAGAGAGAGAGGTGAAGAGAGGAGAGAGATGAAGAGAGGAGAGAGGTGAAGAGAGGAGAGAGGTGAGAGGTGAAGAGAGGAGAGCATGTGAAGCCCTGCTGAAAGAACAAAGGAGTCATTTTCCCTTCATCATCAATGTGTGTTAAGGTTGTTAGTAGGGTTGTTAGTAGGGTTGTTAGTGGGGTTGTTAGTGGGGTTGTTAGTGGGGTTGTTAGTAGGGTTGTTAGTGGGGTTGTTAGTGGGGTTGTTAGTAGGGTTGTTAGTAGGGTTGTTAGTAAGGTCGTTAGTACGGTCGTTAGTAAGGTCGTTAGTAAGGTCGTTAGTAGGGTTGTTAGTACGGTCGTTAGTAAGGTTGTTAGTAAGGTCGTTAGTAAGGTTGTTAGTAGGGTTGTTAGTAGGGTCGTTAGTAGGGTTGTTAGAAGGGTTGTTAGTAGGGTTGTTAGTAGGGTTGTTAGTTGGGTTGTTAGTAGGGTTGTTAGTAGGGTTGTTAGTTGGGTTGTTAATTGGGTTGTTAGGAGGGTTGTTAGGAGGGTTGTTAGTAGGGTTGTTAGAAGGGTTGTTAGTAGGGTTGTTAGTAGGGTTGTTAGTAGGGTTGTTAGTAGGGTTGTTAGTTGGGTTGTTAGTTGGGTTGTTAGGAGGGTTGTTAGTAGGGTTGTTAGTAGGGTTGTTAGAAGGGTTGTTAGTTGGGTTGTTAGTTGGGCTAGCTGGCCAATGCCTAGTGTTGTCTCTGTTGTGCAGTGTGTGCAGTAGCGCACTGGTGCAAATTGAACGTGTTCCCCCGTGGGTATTACAAGGCCCAATGCCCTTTTACCCGTGAAGACGATGCGTTATGCTGGGTTTTTTGTTGTTGTTGTAAATCTTTTTTTGCCCAGAGACAGGCCCTATAGCCTTGAGCGAGGGAGGGAGGGAGGGAGGAAGAGGTTACATCCCCATGATGTGCAACCAAGCAACTTTTTCAAGAACACTACCGGTCTACCTCATACTCTACGTCTGTATCCTACTCTATGGAACACATTGATTCAGGTCTATCCTACTCTATGGAACACATTGGTTCAGGTCTATCCTACTCTATGGAACACATTGGTTCAGGTCTATCCTACTCTATGGAACACATTGGTTCAGGTCTATCCTACTCTATGGAACACATTGGTTCAGGTCTATCCTACTCTATGGAACACATTGGTTCAGGTCTATCCTACTCTATGGAACACATTGGTTCAGGTCTATCCTACTCTATGGAACACATTGGTTCAGGTCTATCCTACTCTATGGAACACATTGGTTCAGGTCTATCCTACTCTATGGAACACATTGGTTCAGGTCTATCCTACTCTATGGAACACATTGGTTCAGGTCTATCCTACTCTATGGAACACATTGGTTCAGGTCTATCCTACTCTATGGAACACATTGGTTCAGGTCTATCCTACTCTATGGAACACATTGATTCAGGTCTATCCTACTCTATGGAACACATTGGTTCAGGTCTATCCTACTCTATGGAACACATTGGTTCTGGTCTATCCTACTCTATGGAACACATTGGTTCAGGTCTATCCTACTCTATGGAACACATTGGTTCAGGTCTATCCTACTCTATGGAACACATTGGTTCAGGTCTATCCTACTCTATGGAACACATTGGTTCAGGTCTATCCTACTCTATGGAACACATTGGTTCAGGTCTATCCTACTCTATGGAACACATTGGTTCAGGTCTATCCTACTCTATGGAACACATTGGTTCAGGTCTATCCTACTCTATGGAACACATTGGTTCAGGTCTATCCTACTCTATGGAACACATTGGTTCAGGTCTATCCTACTCTATGGAACACATTGGTTCAGGTCTATCCTACTCTATGGAACACATTGGTTCAGGTCTATCCTACTCTATGGAACACATTGGTTCAGGTCTATCCTACTCTATGGAACACATTGGTTCAGGTCTATCCTACTCTATGGAACACATTGGTTCAGGTCTATCCTACTCTATGGAACACATTGGTTCAGGTCTATCCTACTCTATGGAACACATTGGTTCAGGTCTATCCTACTCTATGGAACACATTGGTTCAGGTCTATCCTACTCTATGGAACACATTGATTCAGGTCTAGCCTACTCTATGGAACACATTGGTTCAGGTCTATCCTACTCTATGGAACACATTGGTTCAGGTCTATCCTACTCTATGGAACACATTGGTTCAGGTATAGCGCTGTTGTGGAGGCTACACACAGACTATCCAATATGACAAAACAAACACACTCAACCCTGTCTCAACTGTCACACAGTAAGCATTGCAGCAGCCAAAACTAAACGAGGAGGATGAGAGAGGGAGGAGAGATAGAAGAGGAGAGAGAAGAGAGGAGAGGAGCGATAGAAGAGAGAAGAGATGAGTAAGAGAGTAGAGAGTAGAGAGTAGAGAGTAGAGAGTAGAGAGGAGAGGAGAGGAGAGGAGAGGAGAGGAGAGGAGAGGAGAGGGTAGAGCGGAAATAGGAGAAAGGAGATTGAAGAGATAGAAGTGAGGAGATAGAAGAGAGGAGATAGAAGAGAGGAGAGGGGAGATATAAGAGAGGAGAGTGAGAGGAGAGAGGAGAGGTGAGAGTAGAGAGGAGATAGGAGAGAGGAGATAGGAGATAGAAGAGAGGAGATAGAATAGAGAAGAGAGGAGAGAGGAGATAGAAGAGAGGAGAGGAGAGAGTAGAGAGTAGAGTGGAGATAGGAGAGAGGAGATGGGAGAGAGGAGAGAGGTGAAAGTAGATAGGAGATAGAAGAGAGGAGAGATAGAAGAGAGGAGAGAAGAGAGGAGAGAGAAGAGAGGAGATAAAAGAGAGGAGAGAGAAGAGAGGAGAGGAGAGAGTAGATAGGAGAGAGGAGATAGGAGAGAGGTGAGAGTAGATAGGAGATAGAAGAGAGGAGATAGAAGATAGGAGAAAGGAGAGAGGCAAGAGTAGATAGAAGAGAAGAGATAGAAAAGAGAGAGGAGAGAGGAGATAGAAAAGAGGAGAGAGGAGATAGTAGTATCATAAACCACTTAAAGTACTAATCCAGCCTTCTCCTTCAAGCAGACACATTTCCCCCAACCCAGTCTGATCTCCCAGCTTAGGGTGTGTGTGTGTATGTGTATGTGTATGTGTGTGTGTGTGTGTGTGTGTGTGTGTGTGTGTGTGTGTGTGTGTGTGTGTGTGTGTGTGAGATGAGAATGATGATGGTAAAGTCATTACATTACGCAACCCCAACCCAAACCACCACATCACTTCCAGATGATTAGCATGGTTAGCCTGCTGCGGCTGATTACACAAGAGGAAGACTCAGTGAAACGACAAGAGCTGTTCTGAAGAGCACTGGAGGAGAGTATAAACAGGACAAATGATTTATAATGGCAAGCAATCGATTAAAAAACGAATCTGTCTATAAATACATTTCTACATCTAGAAATCTGTATCAGTCAGTTTGTAGCGCCGTATACCCATCCATCCATCTACCCGTCCATCCATCCATCCATCCATCTACCCGTCCATCCATCCACCCGTCCATCCATCCATCTACCCGTCCATCCATCCATCCATCCATCCATCTACCCGTCCATCCATCCATCCATCTACCCGTCCATCCATCCATCTACCCGTCCATCCATCCATCTACCCGTCCATCCATCCATCCATCCATCCATCTACCCATCCATCCATCCATCCATCCATCCACCCATCCATCCATCTACCCGTCCATCCATCCATCCATCCATCCATCTACCCGTCCATCCATCCATCCATCCATCCATCCATCCATCTACCCATCCATCCATCCATCCACCCATCCATCCATCTACCCATCCATCCATCCATCTACCCATCCATCCATCCATCCATCCATCCATCCATCTACCCATCCATCCATCCATCCATCTACCCGTCCATCCATCCATCTACCCGTCCATCCATCCATCCATCCATCTACCCATCCATCCATCCATCCATCCATCCACCCATCCATCCATCTACCCATCCATCCATCCATCTACCCATCCATCCATCCATCCATCCATCCATCCATCCATCCATCTACCCGTCCATCCATCCATCCATCCATCCATCTACCCGTCCATCCATCCATCTACCCGTCCATCCATCCATCCATCCATCTACCCGTCCATCCATCCATCCATCCATCCATCCATCCATCTACCCATCCATCCATCCATCCATCCATCCATCTACCCATCCATCCATCCATCTACCCATCCATCCATCTACCCATCCATCCATCCATCTACCCGTCCATCCATCCATCCATCCATCCACCCATCCATCCATCCATCCATCCATCCACCCATCCATCCATCCATCCCTCTACCCATCCATCCATCCATCCATCCATCCATCCATCCATCCATCTACCCATCCATCCATCCATCTACCCATCCATCCATCCATCTACCCATCCAGCCGTCCGTCTACCCATCCTTCCAACCATCCATCCATCCATCTACCCATCCATCCATCCGTCCATCCATCCATCCATCTACCCATCCATCCATCTATCTAAATCAAATCTTATTTGTCACATACACATGGTTGGAAGGATGCTACCATCTTTCTAACCATCCATCCATCCACCCATTCATCTACCCATCCATCAGCCCATCCACCCATCCATCCATCTACCCATCCATCCATCCATCGCTCAGTCCCACACACACTCTCTCTCTCTCTCTCTCGTAATATGGGACCCCTCCGTCCTGCGGTCTTTCTCTCTCTCTCTTGCCATAGCAGTGGAAGGCCCATGGCTGTTGTGTCATTGCAGCGCCATACTGTACACACACATTTTATCCACCATTAGCCAATGTTCAGCCAAGCAAACATCCTACCACATACCTACTCATCCACTCAGAAAAACATGACTCAAACCCTGCCCCCTGACCTTTACCTCCATATACAGTGTGACAACAGGGAGGTCACCATAGGTCACCCTCCCACAGACCACACCCCTGGCCTCTAGCAGTAAGACAAGGAAAAGAGGGACTTATTTTTGCCAAACGGGGGCTGACTGGAAACTTCCTGTAATAACAGAGATGAGGGTAACGGTCTATTGGTTGGACTTGAGAGCCTGAACACATGGCTAACCCATTAGCATCCGGTACACGGGGGAAACAGCTTTGTTTTGAGAAAATATGGCTGTGTCCCAAAGGGCACATTTTTGGTCAAAAGAAGTGCACTTTAAAAAGGGAACAGGGTGCCATTTGGGACGCATCCCATTCCGAGACGGCCTGAGATGTAATCCGAAAGGCCCCGAGACAGGCCCGGTGATAGCGTGCCGAGCAGTGGAACGGATCCCACAGAGAGAGCAGGTTTCAGCTCTCTCCGACTAACCAAACACAGACCAACACATGAATAAGAGTGATGAGAGTCAACGACATCCTGAGGACAGTCACCGTAGTGTCCCTGCATCATGACCATCACTACGCCTCTTGTTCTTTCTGTGGAAACACACACATGGGCGTACACACACACACACACATCACCCTTGAGACTGCAGGATCTTGTCGGAGGCCTGAAGGTCTTGTGGACCAGAGATGGAGCCCCTCCCTCTGCTTCAGCAGCAGTGTGTGTGTGTGTGTGTGTGTGTGTGTGTGTGTGTGTATGTGTGTGTGCGGACTGGAGTGTATTTTTAGCCCCTCTGCAGCGGCAGAGAACAACTATTCCCCCGAGGACGCTGTGCGCTCCAGTGATCTCTCCATGGGGGGGTCTGAAGGAGCGAGGGAGAGGGGTGGAGGAGGAGGAAGAGAGAATATATATTTAAAACCAAAACAAATGGACGGAATCTATAAGAGATACCACGGAAACCTGGGGCCAAAAGCCCCCCACTCTGCCAATAACACAGTGCTGAGAAGTGTGTCTGTGTCTCTTCTGGTTTCCTAAGCCATAGAGCACAGGGCTGTTGTTCCGTTCCACTGCAGTAGTGTTCACATGGCTGCACTGCTGGAACAAACAGAGTCCCCTCTGTCTTCTCTCTTCCCACACACGTGTCACTGTCTCACACACACACACACCCAGTACCTACTATATCCAGGAAGAACATCCAGTACAGTAGAAGCTCTATCTAGTCTGAGCCGGGGACACTCCACTTGAATTCACAACCAATTCAAATGCCCATCCTTGCAGAGAGAGCTGGGGATGAGGTGTAGGGGGTTGGGTTGTAGGGGGATTGGGATGTAGGGGGGTTGGGTTGTAGGGGGATTGGGGTGTAGGGGGATTGGGTGTGGGGTGTAGGGGGATTGGGGTGTGGGTGGTTGGGTTGTAGGGGGTTGGGGTGTAGGGTTACTGGGGTGTAGGGGATTGTGGTGTAGGAAGATTGGTCTGTAGGAGAGAGAGAGAGAGAGCGAGAGAGAGAGAGAGAGAGAGAGAGAGAGAGAGAGAGCGAGAGCGAGAGAGACCGAGAGAGAGAGAGAGAGAGAGAGAGAGAGAGAGACCGAGAGAGAGAGAGAGACCGAGAGAGAGAGAGAGAGACCGAGAGAGAGAGACCGAGAGAGAGAGAGAGAGAGAGAGAGAGAGGAAAGGAAGGGTTTAGGGGGGACCATCCTGAAGTCTATCAGCTGTGTCCCACACTTACACATGACACCTGTATAGCCTCTGAAGACATTGGGAGAGCTAGAGGTGGACTCACTACAGACAGCCACTCCCTCTCGGTAAAATACCTTCCCAGACACACAGTGCAGAGAGTAAACTAAGCAGCCCCATCATCCAGACTAATGTGACATGCCTCCCTGCCATGCAGAGACAGAGAAAAACAATGTGAAAAGAGGTCATGACCGAGATTCCAACCGTACAGATAGGGGTGTATGACACGTCAAAGGACTGTTTTGGTTCACAAACGTTGAAAAGGGAATGATTTTTTCATGAGGGCGTTGTCAGCCTTTGTCTGGGTTTGGGGAGGGGGTGAAGCGGTGTGGGATATTTTGCTGTAGTCCTATAACTCCCCCTTCTACCCCTCACTCACTGTCTGTGCCAGGCCCACACAGACTCTCTCTTTCCCATCAATGATTCATGTCAGGAAAGGCTTTGGTTCCGTTTGGGGGAGGTTAGATCTCCAACCTCAAGACAGAGATGAAGAGTCCCCACAGCCCCAAGCCACATGGCTGCAGTTCTCCCAATCTGACCCTATAGTATATCAACATGCCACCCCTGACCCACGACACCAAAATAACCCACTAGTGGAGCCTTATCACAGACAACGAGCAGGGCTCTGATAGCCAGAATAGGCTGTTGCTGTTGTCATATCAGTGTGTTAGAGAGGGTTGCCTCCTTTAGCCCCCCCCCCCCCCCTCTGGTAAACGTGTCTGAGATGTCTGCATCTGCTACACTACCCCAAATCCAGGTCACAGAGAGGGGTGAGTGTGTGTGAGGGGGTGGTGGGGGGGGGTCTCCTAAATCATGTGTACCTCACTCAAACTCAAAGCCATTCGTCTTGTCGGGCAGCCAGCCAGTCACCAGCTAGCACAGACGCAAGCCAACAGCCAGCACAGAAGCAAGCCACCAGCCAATAGCAGCTGCGTTTCCATGAGGATACCAGATGTGATCTCACTGATACAACCCGTGTGAACGAAATGCCGTGGCATGTCTTATCAATGACTTTGTGTTGTTTTCCCGCAGAAAAACACTAAGTTGTTACAGTATTAGCCCCCAATACAGGAGTCAACAGCCATATGCAAAAGTCAACACGCACTCCGAGCGCTAACAACCGTACACATAGTTGAACATGTGAATCAACTCTTACAACCCTTAGCACACAGGTCACACTAGCATCTTGGAAAACACCAGTGTAACACGAACCCTGACGCCAAGTCTTCACACATTCAAGGCTGAAGAGGATTCTGGTGTTCAAAGTCAATCAGAGGTGAAGACAGGGCAGGGCTGAGAGGGGAGGGAGAGAGAGAGCCCGGTTGAGAAATCCCACACAAAGGCCTTGCTTGGCCGACACACCCCACTGCAAACAAACAATAGCCCCCAAAATGGGACAAGTCCCTCATGTGACCTACTTTTTCCTTAGTGGACCTATCAGACGAGGCCAAGGGCAGGGCAGGGCAGCCACCACTTCAGGAGCACCAAGTCTTTCCCGTGTCAGAAGTGTGTGTGTGTGTGTGTGTGTGTGTGTTATTAGGGAAAGCAGCATGTGGTTTTGATCATCCTCAACACTCTGTCCTCTGATTTCCTCATGTTCAGCGTTCTGCATTCAAATGTTGTTTTGTTATAGGTGAAACAAACAGGCCACATTTCTTTCCAGGATGTCCCTGAACGTTCTGCAGTAGTGGGTCTAAATCCAGGCCTGACCTGCTGGCTCGAACTCACTGCTGCACACAAACTTATGACGCATAGTCACACCCGTTCAAACAACACACAACGTCACCAGCACTGCTCAGCCCCACAGCAGCAGGCTTTTAACACTGTCTCTGTGCTCTTCTGTGTACATACACAACCACACATACATGGTCACTCTCAGAAACACACAAACCCTCACACCCATACTCCCACCTTCAGCTTGGGCTTGACATGTCACGCCCGGTTTTAATGGAATGCATTAGTAACAGAACTCATAGCTCAGAGACACAGGCTGTCTACATTCCACGAGCACACACACACACCCACCCTCTAAGGAACAGAGCCAGAGGTGAGGGGTGATGAGGAGGGGGGGGACTACACAGCCGGTCTGACCCCTGTAGGGTGAGTGTCTGCACCCCTACACACCCCTCTATCCCTCCTTCAGCCTCTCCCTCCTTCCCCCACCAACCCTCCTAGCTCCTACACTCATTTCAACTCAATATCCTGCTTTACATATAGAAGCTTCTAGCTTCTACTACAGTACCTTTGCCTTTCAGCTCCGCTCAGTCAACTGTCTGAGTTCTATGGACCAGAAATGCTGCCTACCACTGCTTTTTTTCTCTGCCACACACACACACACACAGTCCTTACAGTCAGTTATTCCGCCTGCTGTCCCTGAATCAGCCTCACACCAGTGGAAGAACTATGACATCACTACAGCCCAAATATGGCACACCATGCAGGAAACAGGAGTCACAGCATCTCTACTGCTTCTTACATCAACATACTCTGCCAGCATGGACAGGGGAAGGTGGGGGGGGTGTTGTATGCCTGTTTAAACACCATATCCCAACACTCCAATCAGTGTCCTCTCGGCCCTAGGGATGCTGGGATATGGTGTTTAAAAAGAGAGTCTAGGGGCCTTGACTGTTTACAGAGAATAAAAATACCTGTAAGAGAACAGTGTTGTGTTGGAACTGTGAGCCAAACACTATAGCTTAATGGTGTTTTACTGGCATAGCAAGTTGGTTTTCCTCCCAGTTTGGCCTTGGGTCTAAAAATGCTACATAAAGTGGCCCGTGTCGATACCAATCCATCCAGGAATACAACTCAGCCTTGATATCAATAATGCTTGATGGTTATAGCAGCAATTACATTCGATTTAACCTTCAATGCACACACTCCACACACCATTTAGTTGAATGGATTTAACCTGGACGCCAGCATTAAGCTTCTTACTGGACATCACTGTAAATGGTTTTGTTCTTCCTCCTTCAGTGATGATGCAGCAGCTACCATGACTACACACACATGACCACACACAATCTCAGAAACACTTCTCCCCCTGATGACAGGACAATGTCTATCTTCTCTCAGCCCCATGTTCCCTCAGACCCATGTTCCCACCTTGATGTACACAGGTATTTTGGTGAGTTAATCCACTGTCGCATGAATTAATAAATGAGGACCATCTATAGAGCCCCACAGTGGAGGTGTCATAATACCCATATAACCTTGCGTTCAAACAGTGAAACGGTTCCAATCGTTTTTCTACCATTCATTTTTCCATAGGGGATTTTAGAAACACTTAAAATAAGGGCTGTGTTTCGTGTAGAATCTCCCTGACATTATGTTCTGAAAAACATGTAAATCTCTCTAGGTCAAGGTGCCCTGATGATCTGGATGAGACTTACTGGATGTAACTTGATGCTATTCTTCTGTAATATTCTTCTGTAATATTTATAAAAGTTCAAGGTCATAGTGATTGAACATATTCAGTAAGTCCCATATACAGGCCTACACTTACATGTTTGTGTTGTAGATGCTGAAATAATCCACATTTTCTACCTTTGTGCCAATTTTGATACAAATTGTTTCAGTGGGTACTGGGGGAAAATAGGGCTGAGGGAACATAGGGCAAACCCCCTGGTGACAAGAGAATTGCAGCCTGCCAAGAGTGCCCAGTAATTCATCAATGTAACCACATTTCCATACAGAACTGTGAGTCATACACGCTTCTCACTATGTAACAACAACCAATCCATATCAGCTCCACTGCTAAACAGCATGCTCTAAACCAGCATGCTAAACCAGCATGCTAAACCAGCATGCTAAACCAGCATGCTAAACCAACATGCTAAACATGGCCCACTAACATACATGAGCTCATAAAAACCAAGGTTGCGTCTCAAATTGCAACCAATTCCCTATGTAGTGCACTACTTTTGACCAGGGCCCATCCAAGATGGCGTAGCAGTTAGATGTCTTTGTCTTTGTCCTGTCTTTTTCTAAGCATTTCTTTTTCTAAGCATGTTTTAAAAATATATTTTCCTAAACCTCAACTTCTAAATACGCTCCTGCAACCCGCCTCACCCAATGTGGCGTGGATCTGCTTTTTCTAAAGTATTTATATTTACTTTGGATCTGGAATACCTCAACTGTAGCTAGCCAGCTAACTAGCTACCAGCTATCAGTCAGCAAACCACTGCTAGAGGTCATCAGCTAATCTTAGGCTCAGAAAGCTCTCGCCAGTTTGTACAACGTGACTCAAACCAGAGCATAACGGACCTATTTTTCTCTCCATATCCCCGGACTCCTACCGCAAACTCTGAATCTTTTCATCTGGATCTTCGCAACTAGCTAACCGCAATCCCGGATGACTACTCCTGGCTAGCGTTTTGTATCCCGGAGCAAGCACCAATTAGCCTGAAGCTAGCCCGGCTTGGGCTCCTGGGCTACTACCGAAGCCCACTCCTGGGCTACAATATCCGGACCCCTTCCAATATAATCTGCCCGAGGATTTCAACAGACCCCTCAGGCGCGACGTCCGCTGAAGGCCCATGCTGCTAACCGTGGCCTGCTAGCTATCTAGAGCTACTTGGAACCCTACTAATCCACGACTGGTCTATCGACGTCACCGCACGATGAGGCAAAAATAGACTTTCCTCCATCGCAATGTCCCCCAAAGGCCCTTCTGCTAACTTGCTAGCCCCGGTCTGCTAACTGCTAGCTTGTTAGCCCCGGCCTGCTAACAAACGCTGTGTCCCCAGTCAGCCCAACCACTCACTGGACCCCATATGTTCACATGGCTACGCATGCCTCTCTCTAATAACAACATGCCTTGTCCATTACTGTCCTGGTTAGTGATTAATGTCTTATTTCACTGTAGAGCCTCTAGCCCTGCTCAATACGCCTTAACCAACCATGTTGTTCCACCTCCTACATATGCGATGACATCACCTGGTTTAAATGTCTCTAGAGACAATATCTCTCATCATTACTCAATCATCATTACTCAATGCCTAGGTTTGTAAACTCTCCTTCCAGACTCACATTAAGCATCTCCAAACCAAAATTAAATCTAGAATCGGCTTCCTATATCGCAACAAAGTATCCTTCACTCATGCTGCCAAACATACCCCCATAAAACTGACCATCCTACCAATCCTCGACTTCGGCGATGTCATCTATAAAATAGCCTCCAACACTCAACCAACCAACACTCAGCCAATTGGATGCAGTCTATCACAGTGCCATCCGTTTTGTCACCAAAGCCCATACATACCCTACCCACCACTATGACCTGTAAGCTCTCGTTGGTTGGCCCTCGCTTGATACTCGTCGCCAAACCCACTGGCTACAGGTTATCTTCAAGTCTCTGCTAGAGCTTCTTGCGACTAGCAATCCCAGATCCGGGAGCGTAATCATAGCCTCAAACGAATTAGCATAACGCAGCGGACATAAATGCCCCTAGAAAATGTTCCTATTCATGAAAATCACAAATGAAATATATTGAGACACAGCTTAGCCTTTTGTTAATCACACTGTCATCTCAGATTTTTTAAATATGCGTTACAGCCAACGCTAGACAAGCATTTGTGTAAGTTTATCATGGCATAATGCTATGCTAGGCTCTGCTGGCAGCAGGCAACATTTTAACGAATATAAGAAAAGCAACCAAATTAAATCATATACCTTTGAAGAACTTTGGATGTTTTCACTCAGGAGACTCCCAGTTAGATAGCAAATGTTCCTTTATTTTTGTAGGCGAAATAGCTCCCGTTTGTTCATCATGCTTGGCTGAGAAATCGACCGGAAAATGCTATCACTACAACGCCAAACTTTTTTCAAAATTAGCTCCATAATATCGACAGAAACACGGCAAACGTTGTTAAGGATCAATCCTCAAGGTGTTTTTAACATATCTATTCGATAATATATCCGTCGAGGCAATTGGTTTCTCATAAGAAGCGATTGGAAAAATGGCTACCTCAGTATTTTACGCAATATTTTCTGCGGGAGACACCATGTGACCACTTGCTAAATATGGTCCCTTACGGCTATTCTTCAACAGAAATGCGTAAAAAGACGACACAATGCTGTAGACACCTTGGGGAATACGTAGAAAACGTAAGCTTATTCGTAGCTCATTCACAGCCATATAAGGAGTCATTGGCATGAGGCGGTTTCAAAAAATGCGGCACTTCCTGATTGGATATTTATCTGGGTTTCGCCTGTAACATCAGTTCTGTTACAAAGCCAATTCCTCCTTTGGTCGCCTTTCCTTCCAGTTCTCTGCTGCCAGTGACTGGAACGAACTGCTAAAATCACTGAAGCTGGAGATCTCCCTCACTAGCTTTAAGCCCCAGCTGTCAGAGCAGCTCACAGATCACTGCACCTGTACATAGCCCATCTGTAAACAGCCCATCTATCTACCTCATCCCCATACTGTATTTATTTATTTATCTTGCTCCTTTGAACCCCAGAATCTGTACTTGCACATTCATCTTCTGCACATCTACCATTCCAGTGTACACTCACTGTACTCACCTTTTGTTTTCTTTTGTTCTACTGTATTATTGACTGTATGTTTTGTTTATTCCATGTGTAACTCTGTGTTTGTTGTATGTGTCGAATTGCTACGCTTTATCTTGGCCAGGTCACAGTTAGAAATGAGAACTTGCTCTCAACTGGCCTACCTGGTTAAATAAATGTGAAATGAAAATACATTTTAAAAAAGGGCTCTAGTAAAGTAGTGCACTATATAGCTAAGTAATAGGGTGCCTTCCCAACCCAGTCTGGCATGTCAGTAGTTCAATACAGCCTTGCTGCTTGGCATTCAGCTCTGAGTAAGCCTGGAAAACAAACAACTGCTCTCGAGGAGAGAGAGAAATGAAGTGAGCTCTGCCACAGCCTCCCGTTAAGACCTTTTCCTCCGCCTGAGAGGCATGGCATCAGCTATCAGGGCCCTGGGCTCCAAAACATGACACACATGAAAGAATGAAACCCTCCATTACTGGCTAATTTCTTTACATAAGAGAGCCGCTAGCTACATCAGGCTACACAATACCTCATCTCTATGCTCTAGGATAGCGCACAAATACACACCGAGAAAGAGAGACTAACTACTCGCACATCGTTACAACACTGTACATGGCCATAATATGACATCTGAAATGTCTCTATTCCTCTGGAACTTTAGTGAGTGTAATGTTTACTGTACATGTTTTATTGTTTATTTCACTTTTGTTTATTATCTATTTCACTTGCTTTGGCAATGTAAACATAGTGTAACGACCCTGGGTTTATAAGCGCGGATATGGACTCTGCCGCTTGAGCATGTTTTGGGACACAGCCGAGGGTTCGAGACCTGCTCCCTGCCTGTTTCATTACAATATGTTTCCCATGCCAATAAAGCCATTTGAATTGAATTGAAAGAGAGAGAGAAAAAGAAAGAGAGAGAAAGAAAGAGCTAGAGATTAAAATAATATACTGCTAATCTGAGTAGCGCTTGGTGATTGATTTAGGCCTTGGTCCTATGGGAAAAAACTTCTGCCTTTCAGTCCTAAGGCTTACCTCTGGAAACCAGCAAGCCCAAGACCAGCTAACTGCATCCTGTACACAGCACACCCAACCTGGTTTTACTGTCAGAGTGGCCAGCTATCAGTTGGAAGGCATCCTAAATGAATCGAGTGTGTTCATTCATGATGTTTCATTAAAAACACATGAGCGAAGCAGCCATGTGTGCTTCATAAAGTTTGGGGTGACTCGCCAGTCGGGCTGGCACAATTACCACATAACCAATGGTTATGGACGAAGGTTGTCATGAAAATACAATAACCATCGTAAGAGTAGAAAAGACGGGATGGCTGGGCATTCGTGCGGTTTCGCACCCCACAATGCAGCGGCAGCACACATAGAAATAGAATGAATAGACTGGTCTTGGCACCTCCTGACAATTTCACAGGTAAACCCATGGGTACACTTGCAATAGGTCCACACTGCAAAGCATGGAGGCTGCCAGATAAGTATGCTAACGAGCGCAAACTAAAATACGCTCTAAAGTTATTCATATATAGGTAGGAGCTACCGAATGTCATCTGGACATTTACAAGCGAATGTGAACGAGAAACATTGTGCAAATGAACAAAGTGTTGATGCATGCAGTACGGTCTCTTCAGCAGCATGTCTACATGCTGTGTCTGTGTGGAGTCTGGAGTCGCTAGGGCAACGGGCCTGCCTGCTAGGAGAAGAGGGGGGAGGAGCAGACCACTGCGAAACAGAGAGGAGAGAAAACGCAAGGAAATCAAGATAGCAGTGGCAGCTGTACAAATAACTCATCCAAAGGGCTTTGCGTTCTCAAACAAGGCAGAAAGCTAACACAATATGATGCCCCGTCTCCTTATTATTCCAGCCACTTACTTACATAGCAAGTTAAAATAGGGGTCATGTTAACGCATCATCCTGTGTTTTTCACGCAGGAAAGAAAATATCAAAACACATAAGCAATATCTTGCTGCACAGATCTAAAATGCTTCTTATTTGGATTTCTACTCGGCATCAGACATATCGATCTTTAGTTGCACTTCTAAACTCAGATGGGCATTTCATCAGCAGACCACTTTTCTCTGGTACTTTTCTCGATGTTGCAAGATTGACTTTCAGCATTCTTTCTATGACAGGCCTAAACATTTGAAAGCTGATAAGACCTTGCTTTTTCATTGTAAGCTCATTTACTTGTTTGGCTGCCAGCCCAAAATTGTTGCACTACTGCTGTCATCTGATGAAAATGAAGCTCTTTTATGTTGAATGTATTGCACTAATTAATGTACAGTATTTTCTGTGAAATAAATCTTGTTGTTGCACATCCCTTATCACTCTATCGAAGCAAACAAAACACTGCTGACGTTCAATATAAAATGCAAACCTGGTCAACACACAGTTGGACTCACCTGCTCCCGCTTTCCCCTGTTGTGCTATTTAAAACAAACACACAGTTGGACTCACCTGCTCCCGCTTTCCCCTGTTGTGCTATTTAAAACAAACACACAGTTGGACTCACCTGCTCCCGCTTTCTCCTGTTGTGCTATTTAAAACAAACACACAGTTGGACTCACCTGCTCCCGCTTTCTCCTGTTGTGCTATTTAAAACAAACACACAGTTGGACTCACCTGCTCCCGCTTTCTCCTGTTGTGCTATTTAAAACAAACACACAGTTGGACTCACCTGCTCCCGCTTTCTCCTGTTGTGCTATTTAAAACAAACACACAGTTGGACTCACCTGCTCCCGCTTTCTCCTGTTGTGCTATTTAAAACAAACACACAGTTGGACTCACCTGCTCCCGCTTTCTCCTGTTGTGCTATTTAAAACAAACACACAGTTGGACTCACCTGCTCCCGCTTTCTCCTGTTGTGCTATTTAAAACAAACACACAGTTGGACTCACCTGCTCCCGCTTTCTCCTGTTGTGCTATTTAAAACAAACACACAGTTGGACTCACCTGCTCCCGCTTTCTCCTGTTGTGCTATTTAAAACAAACACACAGTTGGACTCACCTGCTCCCGCTTTCTCCTGTTGTGCTATTTAAAACAAACACACAGTTGGACTCACCTGCTCCCGCTTTCTCCTGTTGTGCTATTTAAAACAAACACACAGTTGGACTCACCTGCTCCCGCTTTCTCCTGTTGTGCTATTTAAAACAAACACACAGTTGGACTCACCTGCTCCCGCTTTCTCCTGTTGTGCTATTTAAAACAAACACACAGTTGGACTCACCTGCTCCCGCTTTCTCCTGTTGTGCTATTTAAAACAAACACACAGTTGGACTCACCTGCTCCCGCTTTCTCCTGTTGTGCTATTTAAAACAAACACACAGTTGGACTCACCTGCTCCCGCTTTCTCCTGTTGTGCTATTTAAAACAAACACACAGTTGGACTCACCTGCTCCCGCTTTCTCCTGTTGTGCTATTTAAAACAAACACGACTGGCTCAACTGTTCTGGGGAACTAAGTAAGATTGATAAGGTAAGAAAATGTGCCAGGGGAAATAACACAATCTGCGTTATCTCCAAAGGCATTGCACAAGTTTCTCTGCAGGTATTTACTTTAAAAAAAACTAATATTAAAACGTATTGAAAAACTTAAATTGTATTTACGGTATTAACTACAGGATCGGACAGACATATCTGATATGGGCAGAAAGCTTAAATTCTTGTTAATCTAACTGCACTGTCCAATTTACAGTAGCTATTACAGTGAAAGAATACCATGCTTTTGTTTGAGTGCACAAATTTGAACTCAAAAATATATTAGTAAACCAATTAGGCACATTTGGGCAGTCTTGATACAACATTATGAACAGCAATGGTTCCTTGGATCAGTCTAAAACTTTGCACATACACTGCTGCCATCTAGTTGCCAAAATCTAAATTGCGCCTAACCTGGAATAATACATTAAGGCCTTGCATTTCAAAGATGATTGTATAAAACTAAATATATGCATGTTATTTTCTTTGTATTATCTTTTACCAGATCTAATGTGTTATATTCTCCTACATTAATTTCACATTTCCACAAACGTCAACGTGTTTCCTTTCAAATGGTATCAAGAAAATGCATATCTTTCCTTCAGGTCCTGAGCTACAGGCAGTTAGATTTGAGTATGTCATTATAGGCGAGGTTAAAAAACCATCTCGTGGCTATTTTCAACTAATATTTTTTTCCCTCATCAATCTACACACAATAACCCAGATTTTTAGAAATTCTATCAAATTGATTAAAAATATAAAACAGAAATACCTTATTTACATAAATATTCAGACCCTTTTAGAATAAGGCTGTAATGTAATTTTTGCGGGGGAAAAAGTCAAGGGGTCTGAATACTTTCCCAAAGCGCTGTATATATTAATGTCATAGTCACCTGTCATCTCCATTACACTCAAAAGTTACCTCAACATCAACCAGTGAATTCTAGCTATGGCTAGATATGCTAGCCATTCTGTCTGTTTTAATGAGTGTTAGCATGCTAATAGCATACCCTGTACACAAAAAAAGTACATTTTTAAGGGGTATGCAGTAGGTTGATAACGATATCACCAACATATGTTGTATCAGACATTTCAAACAACATTCCCAGCTAATGAGAAAACAGGCATGGGGTTTCATTTAAGAGAATGAATAAGATTTAACAATGCAACCATGGGGCTAATTCGTATGGGCGCCAACAGCTGATTTTGAGGGATTTTTACATCCGTACCCCAGGCGAGGGGCGTGGCCACTGTGAAACTTCATTCTGTGAGGAACTATGGCTGCCTGGTATTGTGATGCAATAATTTCCATTGTAATGTAGAACGTTAATTCAAATTATGTTAACAGATGTGGCTCATGCAATGGAATGGAATTGTTTAAATGTCGGTTGTGTTGAATCAACCAATCACAGCACATTTTTTTCCACATATTTTACTTCCTGCTTTGTTTCCATGGGTACACTCGCAATAGCAGCCAGTCCACCCATTATCAAATCAAATCAAACTTTATGTCACACGCACCGAATACAAGTGTAGACCTTACCATGAAATGCGTACTTACAAGCCCTTAACCAACAGTGCAGTTCAAGAAAGAGTTAATTATGCCATCATTGACTTGAACGAGGACGCCCGTTCTATCCATTCTATTTCTATGTCAGCACATGCAGTCAGGAGCGGAGGAGAGGATAAAATGCGTTTTAAAAAAATACACGGTTTATCAGGCCAATTGCCGTCATCCAAAATTCAATGACTGTCACATCCCTACTCACCAGAGCTCCAACCATCCACCCACACTTGCCCTGTCTGAAATAGACTGCAGCGATTGAATGCCACTCACACCCTACATACAGCAGATTGACTGTGATGCTCTTCTCTCTTCTCATGGACTCTATTTTAGGGCACTGGCTGGTTCACAACAGCTTTTTTCAGTAGTTCCTCTTTTCACAGCAACAAGGAGAGTGAACAACTATTTGTAATTGTTGTGTGTGTGTGTGTGTGTGTGTGTGTGTGTGTGTGTGTCGTCCTGCCCTTCACATGCACACATCATCCAGAGAGAAAAGTGTGTGAGTGACAGTTCATCTGCTTGCCTACTCCTGGACCACTGCATTGTGTGCCTGACAGATTGACAGCTTGACTGACAGAAGGGCAGACTGGACCAGGAACGGAGATGCAAATCAATGTCAACAAGTGGAGACAAAACCTGTTAAAAACGCAGCAAACAAAACAGCCATTTCGGGTTTCTAACCAGACCAGAAATAGATGACCAAAAACACTAGCAGCTCTCTGTGACTCAGACGGTACATAGTACGTGGTCAGAGAGGTGGAGACAAGTCTCAAGTGAGTCCCAAATGGCACCTTATTTCCGAGTGCACTGAAGTAGTGCACTATATAGGGAACAGGGTGCCATTTGGGGCATGACCTTGGCTATCACCAGTGGCGTTTCAATGAGCTCTATAGGCCTAACCTTGGTAGTAAGTAAGTCTAGAGGACACTGCTATGGATTCAGCAGTGTCGCCAGCACAGCTGCACACAGTCAGTGGCCCTGTGCCCGGTCTCCCAGTACAAACACAAAGACAAAGACATACACACACACCTGTTTATCCCATTGGGTGTGTGTAGCCCTTGGAGCGAGGTAGTGAGGGGCTCTGTGTATCTGTCTCGGAAAAATCGCATTCAGTCTCTTTATTGTGTTTTCACTGAAGCCATTTTACCTTTGGCGGGTAACTCAATTCATTATGCACAATCGTGTTAGAGTGAATCACTAAAAGTTTCCATTGGTTTTGGTTAGATTTTTTGTTTGTTTTTCTTTCACTGTATGATGGAACACAGATTCCACTCAGCCATCGCTGAGGCAACAACAATACTTAAACCACATCAGGAGACATTTTGAGGTCTGGGAAAAATCTGAGTGTACTTACTCTTTAATTTATGTGCGCACCCAGCTGTTGTTAAGCAGTGTTTTTGTACCGTAAATGTGATACCCACTCCCTTATGAAAAAAGATTGAAATCAGAGTGCAGTATAACTGCAGTACACTGCATTATAACTGCAGTTAGAGTGCAGTAGAACTACAGTATGCCGCAAATATTGTGTCCAAAATAACACCGTATTTTTACTGCAGTAATTACTTCATCCAAAATACCACAGTCAACTGCAGTTACTGCAGTAATTACTTCATCCAAAATACCACAGTCAACTGCAGTTACTGCAGTAATTACTTCATCCAAAATACCACAGTCAACTGCAGTTACTGCAGTAATTACTTCATCCAAAATACCACAGTCAACTGCAGTTACTGCAGTAATTACTTCATCCAAAATACCACAGTCAACTGCAGTTACTGCAGTAATTACTTCATCCAAAATACCACAGTCAACTGCAGTTACTGCAGTAATTACTTCATCCAAAATACCACAGTCAACTGCAGTTACTGCAGTAATTACTTCATCCAAAATACCACAGTCAACTGCAGTTACTGCAGTAATTACTTCATCCAAAATACCACAGTCAACTGCAGTTACTGCAGTAATTACTGCAGTAATTACTTCATCCAAAATACCACAGTCAACTGCAGTTACCGCAGTTTCAAAACAAAAATAATAATGATATAAAGCTGCAGGGTAAGCATAGAGCAACGTGAAATTATGCCATTACATCCTACATGTTGTAGTTTTGATTGAGAAGGTTTTTAAGAAAGCCTTTCCATCTACCAGCAGACTGTTAGCTAGCGTCATCGCTAATGGCTAAACAAAGTGGTAGATGCCACGCACCGCACACACACCGACAGGGGAAGTCTCGTTGCCTCTTCAGAAAGTTGCTGGAAGTACCAGTAACTGGTGCATTCTGTTCATGTCTTATGATAAACTTACGTAGCCTGGTGGTTAGATCAAATCCCCGAGCTGACAAGGTACAAATCTGTCGTTCTGCCCCTGAACAGGCAGTTAACCCACCTAGGCCGTCATTGAAAATAATAATTTGTTCTTAACTGACTTGCCTAGTTAAATAAAGGTAAAATAAATGTTCAATACATCTAGTTGATTCCCTACTATGTTCAATACATTTAGGAATATTGTTGAATTCTGTTTTAATGTCTGGATTCCTTGATTCCGTCCACTTTCTCCATTTCGCCAATTTTATAGGGCCCTACCTAAACCTAGCAATAGCATCCAAAAGGTTCAATTAAGTAGATGGGCAAATGCTAAACCTTCCTCACAGCCTCTGGTCAACCAAGGGTTAAGAGGATATGACCTCATTCAGAGGAGGAACTGGGCACATTTCTAAGGGACAGTTTTATAGAGGCATCTGACAGGAGACTTAAATAATCAATAATATGCTACTACGAATAATGTCTCTGGGGATGTATCCCAAATTGCACCCTATATCTTACATAGTGCACTACTTCCCCCCCCCGAACCATATAGTCCCTGGTCAAAAGTAGAGCACTATAAAGGGAATAACGTTCCATTTGGGATGCAACCTGGGCCTGGCTCCATCCATCTCTGACCCTGGGAGAAGATTCAACACCAGCCCTTCACTTCCCTCGTTCATTTTTGCTTTTCAACACACCTCCAAGGTTACCTTCAAGACAACCCCCTGCTCCCCTCCTCCACCCCTGTCCCATATCAGCTAAATACATTCCACACCACACTGGGGGAGGCTACTTGTGTCAAATAACACTGTTATGAATATGGCTGGGAGAAACGAAAAACTCAGCACTGCAGAGACTGCAGAGAGAGACAGAAGGGAGAGCCAGAAGGAGGGTGAATGTATAGGTGTGGGTATTTGTGTTACCGTGTTTTATTATGTGGGTGTAGAATAGATCAGGGGGTTCCCAAACTTTTTCATGCAGGCCCCCCTTCCAACATCCCACGCCCCCTGCGTTTGCCTGCCACGTCTATTTCTATGGGCACAAGCACTGTTCATGACACAAACTGTTCACACCCCTCATGTTGGCGGAGAGAACATTTTGCAAGTTTATAGCTTATTTCCTGCAATTCTACACATTTGTGTTGATGTGATATTTGAATGACTCAAACATTACAAAATCAATGGGTTAAAAAACCTTGCAAAAAAATTCTAGCTGACATGGGCTAGTTGATCTGGACATTTCTGGCAAATTATAAACAGCTCTCTAAGGTCTGCAATGACTGGCACGACAAGAGGAAAACTGATGATGCACTACCCAGTTTCAAAAATGCACCTTGTGCACTCTACTATTAAACATTTCAAGAGTAAGTTGAATGCCGGACTGAGTTCCTTAAAAAATAAATATACAGTACCAGTCAAAAGTTTGGATACCCAAACTCATTCAAGGGTTTTTCTTTAGTTTTTATTATTTTCTACATTGTAGAACAATAGTGAAGACATCAAAACTATGAAATAACACATATGGAATCATTTCCTTCTTAATGCGTTTGAGCCAATCAGTTGTGTTGTGACAAGGTAGGGGTGGTATACAGGATATAGCCCTATTTGGTAAAAGACCAAGTCCATATTACGGCAAGAACTGCTCAAATAAGCAAAGAGAAATGAGAGTCCATCATTACTTTAAGACATGAAGGTCAGTCGCAAAAACCATCAAGGGCAATGATGAAACTGGCTCTAATCAGGACCGCCACAGGAAAGGAAGACCCAGAGTTACCTCTGCTGCAGAGGATAAGTTCATCAGAGTTAACTGCACCTCAGATTGCAGCCCAAATAAATGCTTCACAGAGTTCAAGTAACAGACACATCTCAACATCAACTGTTCAGAGGCGACAGCGTGAATCTGTAAGGACAGACGCTGGGAGACGACAAGCAAGTACAGGGAGTGAATATTTAATGAATAAACAGACAGGAAACAAAGCACGAACAGCATCTGGACAACGTATAACGACATTAACGCTGACTTCGGGAAAGAAACTGAGGAAGTGACCGATATAGGGGAGGAAATTAATAAGGTGATGGAGTCCAGGTGAGTCCCATGAAGTGCTGATGCGCGTAACGATGGAGACGTGTGTGTATTGATGAGCAGCCTGGCGACCTCGAGTGCCAGAGAGAGAGAGCGGGAGCAGAAGTGACAGAATCAGGCCTTCATGGTCGAATAGCTGCAAAGTAACCACTACTAAAGGACACCCATAAGAAGTTGCTTTTGCCAAGAAACGCGAGTACTGGACATTAGACCGGTGGAAATCTGTCATTTGGTCTGATGAGTCCAAATGTGTGTGCAAAGCTGTCACCAAGGCAAAGGGTGGCTACTTTGAAGAATCTGAAATATAAAATATATTTTGATTTGCTTAACACTTTTTTGGTTAATATTAAACAGCAGTTTTCCTCCTGTACTACATTATTCTATATGTATTATTTCATAGTTTTGATGTCTCCAAACTTTTGACTGGTACTATATATATATGTTTTTGTCCCATTACACACCACAGTTTGGGAACCACTGGAACAGATGAATGTGTAAGAGGGTATCCCGGGGTAATATTGAGTGTCTGGGACTAGAGCCTAATGGGGATATAGAAGTTGGAATATGTGTGTGTGTGTGTGTGTGTGTGTGTGTGTGTGTGTGTGTGTGTGTGTGTGTGTGTGTGTGTGTGTGTGTGTGTGTGTGTGTGTGTGTGTGTCATTGTTTCTATTAGGAAAATGTGGCGCCGGACATTTTGGCAGCATTTTAATTTACCAGACATTTGAGAAATTTAACAGACCCACGGTGCTCAGAATGACAGAAATCACGTTTAGATTATGGTAATTCATCTTAACAGAACATGTTTGAAGCTGTTAGAATAACTGTCCACATTTACTTTTCCTCAGCCAACAAGACGAGTAACGAACAGCAAAATCACTAGCCTATCTACTGTCCCCCATAGTAGAAAAGTTGACCCATTCCATTGGTTAGCTTGTCGAGAAAGAATTAGCCTATTCCAAACAGACTCTGGTACAGTTTTGGACCTATAGATACCAACTTTAAGCAATGAGGCTGATGCAACAGATCAGAACGTTTAGCTTAAAATGTTGATAAACTATTATTTCTTCACTTTATAAGCTCAGAAATGCACACTGTTTGGAATAGGCTGCGTGCACCACACATACAAGCGGTTTGATGTGACAGAGATGTTTAGAAAGAGGGGAGATCTAAAGATGCAACAACTATCATGGGTTGCTAATATTACTAGGATTGTGCCTTTGGCTACTGGACAATTAAAAATAGTTAATTGGAAAACCAATAGAACCCGTGAGAAATAGGCTCCTGGTTTCAATGTCATATAAAAGTCTTTATAAAATAATTGCCTCCACGGATACGGTTGGATTTTGCCTCGGCAGCTTTGAAGCAATGTAAAACATACCTCATGTAGTAAAACATTCAGGTTTCAAACAATTAAGTAGCTTTATGTTTTCAAAATGCATACTGCCTCTAGCTCATTGCAAAGTGGTGTGTGACGTGCTGATGAAGCCTACCTTCCGTTGCCCATGCATTTAAAATGGCAAATGGGAAGTACACTTCAATTACCAATTGAGAAATAAAAATAGTAGCTATTTCTAAATGTGGCCATCAAAACTGGTTTAACACGCGATTACATTTTGAATTGTTGCACAATAATTGGGCTTATAAAATGACATGTTTCCCTCCAGCAGTGAAACGTGAGCTGTTTGAGTAGCTGTAGCAGCAGATCTGTCAAGTCCTGACCATAGAGAGCCCTTGTTTCTCTATGGTGGAGTAGGTCAGGGCGTGACTAGGGGGTAGTCTAGTTTAATATTTCTATGTGGGGTTCTAGTTTAATTTTTCTACGTTGATGATTTGTATGATTCCCAATTAGAGGCAACTGGTAATCGTTTGAGGAAAATAGGCACGTTTCTTAACATATACACTGACTTTGAGAAGGGATTGTGTGACGATTAGCTTAGCAACCGCGTGGAAACGTGAACGCAATTGGTCAACAGTCTGCTGGGTAGGGCGTTATACGTTCCTACAATCATTCGATTCCTATCTCCTTTCTATAATACCACTGGCAACGCCACCATGCAATGCACCCTGGGCTAAAGAGGCAGACAAAACCATCTGTTAAATTACACATTACTCCAGGTAGGAATACGGCAAAAATATGATCAATGGCTCATTGGAGAGAAGACATCCTCTCGAGTTATAACATCGGCCAGTATTGAAATCTGACATGTATGATAGACGTGTTCGCTATCTAAAATCATATTCCTATTAATTTCCAGTGTAGTGAGAACAACTTTATCACAGTGCTACATCATACTACTTACGATCATGCGCTAGTCGGAACTGGGAAACTCAGACATTTCCAAATTGCTAACTACTTGTTGTTATACAGGTGCCACAGTCAACCAGTAAGCAAGACGGAAATGTCTGTGTTTCCTACTTCCTACTAGCACATGAACACAGCATTAGCCACAGCTGTCAGGCCACTTTCTGCTTTCGAGAGAAGTGGGCTCCAGCGTCAATAATGGATGACCGGTCCCTGTGCCTGCCCCTCGGGGATAGACTGTGTGTGTGTGTGTGTGTGTGTGTGTGTGTGTGTGTGTGTAAGGGACAGGGATAGGGACAGGGAGGAATGTGCTGTATGGAGAGAAGAGTAGAGCTAACAGAACATATCTGTGTCTGTCCTTGGAGAAGTACAAAGGAAACACAGCTAGCTGGCTATCTATCTCTCCCAGCCACTGTTCTGCTGCTCTGCCTTGAGCTAAGCCATTTCTAGTCTATTAAAGCGAGCCAAATTAAGGAGAGGTGCCTTGACAATGACATGTGAATATATGCTAAACTAAATAAGTGATAGAGAGAGAGAAGTGGGAGATAATGTAGTGTAATGGCAATGTTCATCTGAAAGTCCATTACATCAACACAATCACCTCGAAACCAAACAGTCTTACTAGTCCTAGATCTGGATAGAGCTTGCGCCTAGGCCAGTGCTGTATTCGAGACCACCTAAAGCCAGACCAATTCAAGGCCAAGACCAGAAAAAATTGGGCCCCAGTCAAGACCAAGACCGAAGGGGGAGGCGAGACCAAGTCAAAACGAGACTGGCAGGGGGACAAGGGGTTCGAGACCAAGTCAAAACGAGACTGGCAGGGGGACAAGGGGTCTGAGACCAAGTCAAGACCGAGACTGGCAGGGGGACAAGGGGTTCGAGACCGAGTCAAAACGAGACTGGCAGGGGGACAAGGGGTACGAGACCAAGTCAAGACCGAGACTGGCAGGGGGACAAGAGGTTCGAGACCAAGTCAAGACCGAGACTGGCAGGGGGACAAGAGGTTCGAGACCAAGTCAAGACCGAGACTGGCAGGGGGACAAGGGGTTCGAGACCAAGTCAAGACCGAGACTGGCAGGGGGACAAGGGGTTCGAGACCAAGTCAAGACCGAGACTGGCAGGGGGACAAGGGGTTCGAGATCAAGTCAAGACCGAGACTGGCAGGGGACAAGGGGTTCGAGACCAAGTCAAGACCGAGACTGGCAGGGGGAAAAGGGGTTCGAGACCAAGTCAAGACCAAGACCAGAAAAATGTGAGTCCAATTCAAGACCATTATTTTAATTTTGTAAATAACCACCGTAATAAGAGTTCAAAATATCCAGTATTTCTGTGTTCATATTTCAGAACATGTGGATTCTTTAGACATTCAGAATAATGAAAAAATACATTCGGAGGGAAAATAGAGGCAATCTAGAAATTATTACTTACCCTAACACAGTGGGGAACAATGGGCTTCCTACGCTTTTAGAGAAGGCCGACAGGTCACTGTGCAATAGAGAGCAGTAGTTTTCCCACGGTCTAGCTAGCTAGCTTTTGTTGTTGGCTAGTTTGCAGCGGCTGCAGCAGGTGTTATCAAAGAGGACGTTGTTGCTAATTTGTTAGCTTCTCCCTTTTCAAGAATAACTTCAAATGATCATCATCTGGTTAGTGGAACTGTGTTTTTTATTACAGAGTGCTTGCTGTTGTTAGCCATCTCTTTGAAAACAACTTATGTTTGTGAAACATTGTTCCATTTAAAAGGGAACTGAAAGCATTTTAGCAACATGAAATCTCATAGAAATCTGTTCATATACACCTCCAGGAAGAGTATGACACTTAAAAAAAATAATAATAATCTGACAAGCGACCACATATGGTCATTTACATAATTTGGTAAAAATGTTGTGAAAATTCTATAGTAATATAGAGTGGGAAAGCGGCTGTGGACAATTAATAGACACTGCAGTAAATAAAAACACCTGTCTTGTCCAGGACCGTAGTCTACACAGACCGGTGCGCTATAGCCAATCAGAGCTACAGTAGACCTTTATACAAACAGGTCATTTGCCATACGGGCCTTCCATCACTCACTTTGAACTGGACTGTGTGTTTTCAGGCAGTTGTAACAGCACGACTTTAGATTATTAGAACACATTTGCCAAAAGCCACAAAATACACCTGAATGGATTTCTGAAAATATGTAAACACCACACTCCCATTGATCAAACAACCATGAAAAAGTAGGCTCTCTCTCCCTCCGTTATGCACATCAACAAGATCAACAACTAATGTTAGCAAGATGAGCTAAAATCTAACGAAGGAACATTAGATAAACACTCTCAAACTTTTTCAGCTAGTTGGCCATCAAAATTGCACTGATAAATGGGGAATTGTAGCCTCCTCGTCCTACTGCAGCTTGTCTGCCAATGCATGCTTGTCCCAACCAAGCATCCAAGCTAACTGGCTAAAGTTGGCTAGCTTGCTAGCTAGTTACTTCCAGACACAAATGAGAGAACACCTCACTCTGACCGTTATACTCGTCGTAGCAGAGCTGGTTAGGCTGTTTACATGTTATCTAGAGCGTTCTTGACTAACTAGTGGCCTAGCCAGTCTCCAGATCTCAACCCCATAGAAAATCTTTGGAGGGAGTTGAAAGTCCGTGTTGCCCAGCAAACAGCCCTAAAACATCACTGCTCTAGAGGAGATCTGCATGGAGGAATGGGCCAAAATACCAGCAACAGTGTGTAAAAACCTTGTGAAGACTTACAGAAAACGTTTGACTTCTGTCATTGCCAACAAAGGGTATATAACAAAGTATTGAGATAAACTTTTGTTATTGACCAAATACTTATTTTCCACCATAATTTGCAAATAAATTCATTAAGTCCTACAATGTGATTTTCTGGATTTTTTTCTAATTTTGTCTGTCATATTTGAAGTTTACCTATGATAAAAATGACATGCCTCTCTCATCTTTTTAAGTGGGAGAACTTGCACAATTGGTGGCTGACTAAATAATTTTTTGCCCCACTTTATATTTTGTCCTATATTTATATGTTTGTTTTTTTAAATCCCAGCCCCCGTCCCCGCAGGAGGTCTTTTGACTTGTCTTTTGGTAGGCCGTCATTGTAAATAAGAATTTGTTCTTAACTGTCTTGCCTAGTTAAATAAAGGTTAAATTAAAAAAATAAAAAGGCGGCTTGCAGTACCCCGGTCAACCTTCAAACTGATATACACAACAAGAGGTGGCAGCACTGAGCAAGCCTGAAATGTCATGGTCGTGTTCACCTGCTCAGACGTTGCCTGCATCAACCAATGGTTGTGTGCCACGTTATCGACTGTGTCATCAGCAGGAAAGGGTGGTCACAGCACTCAAGGGAGTGATTAAAAAAGCTTCTTCCACTTTCCCCAAAGTGGTCATCTCCACCCTGCTACCACAAAAAGACTGCCAGCATACAGCGGGTGAATACAAGCATTTCCTGGGACTATGCCTCAAAACCTAATGTCTAGCTGGCACACTAATCCACCCTGGACTTGAACAGCCTTTACGATCAGGTCCACCTCTAAATAATCTAATCAAATTTTATTTACAGTGCTGTAACAGTTTCACAAAATATACCTAAAATACACGTAAATCTAAGTAAGAAACGGATTAAGAATATACACTGCTCAAAAAAATAAGGGGAACACTTAAACAACACAATGTAACTTCAAGTCAATCACACTTCTGTGAAATCAATCTGTCCACTTAGGAAGCATCACTGATTAACAATAAATTTCACATGCTGTTGTGCAAATGGAATAGACAACAGGTGGAAATTATAGGCAATTAGTAAGACACCCCCAATAAAGGAGTGGTTCTGCAGGTGGTAACCACAGACCACTTCTCAGTTCCTATGCTTCCTGGCTGATGTTTTGATCACTTTCGAATGCTGGCGGTGCTTTCACTCTAGTGGTAGCATGAGACGGAGTCTACAACCCACACAAGTGGCTCAGGTAGTGCAGCTCATCCAGGATTGCACATCAATGCGAGCTATGGCATGAAGGTTTGCTGTGTCTGTCAGCGTAGTGTCCAGAGCATGGAGGCGCTACCAGGAGACAGGCCAGTACATCAGGAGACGTGGAGGAGGCGGTAGGAGGGCAACAACCCAGCAGCAGGACCGCTACCTCCGCCTTTGTGCAAGGAGGAGCAGGAGGAGCACTGCCAGAGCCCTGCAAAATGACCTCCAGCAGGCCACAAATGTGCATGTGTCTGCTCAAACGGTCAGAAACAGACTCCATGAGGGCCCGACGTCCACAGGTGGGGGTTGTGCTTACAGTGTAGGACTTTTGGCATTTGCCAGAGGACACCAAGATTGGCAAATTTGCCACTGGCACCCTGTGCTCTTCACAGATGAAAGCAGGTTCACACTGAGCACATGTGACAGAGTCTGGAGACGCCGTGGAGAACGTTCTGCTGCCTGCAACATCCTCCAGCATGACCAGTTTGGCGGTGGGTCAGTCATGGTGTGGGGTGGCATTTCTTTGGGTGGCCGCACAGCCCTCCATGTACCAGAGGTAGCCTGACTGCCATTAGGTACCGAGATGAGATCCTCAGACCCCTTGTGAGACCATATGCTGGTGTGGTTGCGGTTGGCCCTGGGTTCCTCCTAATTCCACCTAATTAGGAGCATGCCCAGGCGTTGTGTCATACAGACACGTGGAGGCCACACACACTACTGAGCCTCATTTTGACTTATTTTAAGGACATAACATCAAAGTTGGATCAGCCTGTAGTGTGGTTTTCCACTTTAATTTTGAGTGTCACTCCAAATCCAGACCTCCATGGGTTGATAAATTTGATTTCCATTGATAATTTTTGTGTGATTTTGTTGTCAGCACATTCAACTATGTAAAGAAAAAAGTATTTAATAAGAATATGTCATTCATTCAAATCTAGGATGTGTTATTTTAGTGTTCCCTTAATTTTTTGGAGCAGTGTATATACATACACTATCGTTGACAGGTTTCGGGTCACTTAGAAATGTCCTTGTTTTTGAAAGAAAAGCAAATTCGTTATCCATTAAAAAACCTCAAATTGATCAGAAATACAGTGTAGACATTGTTAATGTTATAAATGACTATTGTAGATGGAAACGGCAGATTTTTTAATGGAATATCTACATAGGCGTACAGAGGCCCATTATCAGTAACCATGTATTACAATGGCACGTTGTGTTATCTAATCCAAGTTTATAATTTTAAAAGGCTAATTGATCATTAGAAAACTTTTTGCAATTATGTTAGCACAGCTGAAAACTGTGTGCTGATTAATGAAGCAATAAAATTGGCCTTCTTTAGACTAGTTGAGTATCTGGAGCATCAGCATTTGTGGGTTCGATTACAGGCTCAAAATGGCCAGAAACAAAGAACTTTCTTCTGAAACTCGTCAGTCTATTCTTGTTCTGAGAAATTAAGGCTATTCCATTCAAGAAATTGCCAAGAAACTGAAGATCTCGTACAACGATGTGAAGTTCTCCCTTCACAGAACAGCGCAAACTAGCGCTAATCAGAATAGAAAAGGGAGGGGGAGGCCCCAAAGCACAACTGAGCAAGAGGACAAGTATATTAGAGTATCTAGTTTGATAAACAGACGCCTCAAGTCCTCAACTGGCAGCTTCATTAAATAGTACCTGCAAAACACCAGTCTCAACGTCAACAATGAAGAGGAGACTCCGGGATGCTGGCCTTCTAGGCAGAGTTGCAAAGAAAAAGCAATATCTCAGACTGGCCCATAAAAATAAAATATTAATATGGGCAAAAGAACACAGACACTGGACAGAGATATGGCTTTTTCATTGCAACTTTTGCTAGAAGGCCAGTATCCTGGAGTCGCCTAATGCCCTGGTTAAATGCGGTGGTTCGCCCTCTCAGTTTTGCGCGAATGCTCCCATCTATCCACGGTTTCTGGTTGGGGCAGGTTTTAATAGTCACAGTGGGTACAACATCTCCTATGCACTTCCTGATAAACTCATTCACCGTATTGGTATATGTGTCGATAGTATTTTCTGAAACTACTCTGAACATATCCCAGTCTATGTGATCAAAACAATCTTAAAGCGTGGATTCCGATTGGTCAAACCAGCGTTGAATAGTCCTCACCACAGGTGCTTCCTGTTTGAGTTTCTGCCTATAGGAGGGGAGGAGCAAGATGGAATCATGGTCTGATTTGCCCGAATGGAGGGCAGGGTAGAGCCTTATATGCATCCTGGAAGGTAGTATAGCAATGGTCCAGGGTTTTAGCAGCGAGAGTACAACAATCAATATGTTGATAGAATTTCGGGAGCCTTTTCCTCAAATTTGCTTTGTAACATCCCCAGCTACAATAAATTAATCCTCAGGATATGTGGTTTCCAGTTTGCATAAAGTCCAGTGAAGTTCGTTGAGGGCCGTCGTGGTATCCAGTTGGGGGGGATATAGACAGCTGTGGCTATTAATGACGAAAATTATTTCAGGAGATTGTACGGTCGGCATTTGATTGTGAGATATTCTAGGTCAGCTGAACAGAAATACTTGAGTTCCTGTATGTTATCACAGTTACACCATAAGTAGTTAATCATAAAACATATACCTCCACCCTTCTGCTTCCTGGAGAGATGTTTGTTCCTGTCGCAGCGATGTATTGAGAACCCAACTGGCTTTACAGAGGCTGACAGTATATCTCAAGACAGTATATCTCCACCTTCCACACATGCTCTCCACCACCTCACCTGGTTTAAATTAGGTTTCTAGAGACTATAGAGACAATATCTCTCTCATAGTCACTCAATGCATAGGTTTACCTTCACTGTATTCACATCCTACCATACCTTTGTCTGTACAGTGCCTTGCGAAAGTATTCGGCCCCCTTGAACTTTGCGACCTTTTGCCACATTTCATGCTTCAAACATAAAGATATAAAACTGTATTTTTTTGTGAAGAATCAACAACAAGTGGGACACAATCATGAAGTGGAACGACATTTATTGGATATTTCAAACTTTTTTAACAAATCAAAAACTGAAAAATTGGGCGTGCAAAATTATTCAGCCCCTTTACTTTCAGTGCAGCAAACTCTCTCCAGAAGTTCAGTGAGGATCTCTGAATGATCCAATGTTGACCTAAATGACTAATGATGATAAATACAATCCACCTGTGTGTAATCAAGTCTCCGTATAAATGCACCTGCACTGTTATAGTCTCAGAGGTCCGTTAAAAGCGCAGAGAGCATCATGAAGAACAAGGAACACACCAGGCAGGTCCGAGATACTGTTGTGAAGAAGTTTAAAGCCGGATTTGGATACAAAAAGATTTCCCAAGCTTTAAACATCCCAAGGAGCACTGTGCAAGCGATAATATTGAAATGGAAGGAGTATCAGACCACTGCAAATCTACCAAGACCTGGTCGTCCCTCTAAACTTTCAGCTCATACAAGGAGAAGACTGATCAGAGATGCAGCCAAGAGGCCCATGATCACTCTGGATGAACTGCAGAGATCTACAGCTGAGGTGGGAGACTCTGTCCATAGGACAACAATCAGTCGTATATTGCACAAATCTGGCCTTTATGGAAGAGTGGCAAGAAGAAAGCCATTTCTTAAAGATATCCATAAAAAGTGTTGTTTAAAGTTTGCCACAAGCCACCTGGGAGACACACCAAACATGTGGAAGAAGGTGCTCTGGTCAGATGAAACCAAAATTGAACTTTTTGGCAACAATGCAAAACGTTATGTTTGGCGTAAAAGCAACACAGCTGAACACACCATCCCCACTGTCAAACATGGTGGTGGCAGCATCATGGTTTGGGCCTGATTTTCTTCAGCGGGGACAGGGAAGATGGTTAAAATTCATGGGAAGATGGATGGAGCCAAATACAGGACCATTCTGGAAGAAAACCTGATGGAGTCTGCAAAAGACCTGAGACTGGGACGGAGATTTGTCTTCCAACAAGACAATGATCCAAAACATAAAGCAAAATCTACAATGGAATGGTTCAAAAATAAACATATCCAGGTGTTAGAATGGCCAAGTCAAAGTCCAGACCTGATTCCAATCGAGAATCTGTGGAAAGAACTGAAAACTGCTGTTCTCAAATGCTCTCCATCCAACCTCACTGAGCTCGAGCTGTTTTGCAAGGAGGAATGGGAAAACATTTCAGTCTCTCGATGTGCAAAACTGATAGCGACATACCCCAAGCGACTTACAGCTGTAATCGCAGCAAAAGGTGGCGCTACAAAGTATTAACTTAAGGGGGCTGAATAATTTTGCACGCCCAATTTTTCAGTTTTTGATTTGTTAAAAAAGTTTGAAATATCCAATAAATGTCGTTCCACTTCATGATTGTGTCCCACTTGTTGTTGATTCTTCACAAAAAAATACAGTTTTATATCTTTAAGTTTGAAGCCTGAAATGTGGCAAAAGGTCGCAAAGTTCAAGGGGGCCGAATACTTTCGCAAGGCACTGTACATTATGCCTTGAATCTATTCTATTGTGCCCAGAAACCTGCTCCTTTTACTCTCCATTCTGAACGTACTAGACAACCAGTTCTTATAGCCTTTAGCCGTACACTTATATTACTCCTGATGTAGAGGTTAACCCAGGCCCTGCAGTGCTTAGCTCCACTCCCATTCCCCAGGCGCTCTCATTTGTTGACTTCTGTAACAGTTGGTTTCATGCATGTTGACATTAGTAACCTCCTCCCTAAGTTTGTTTTATTCACTGCTTTAGCACACGCTGCCAACCCGGATGTCCTAGCTGTGTCTGAATCCTGGCTCAGGAAGACCACCAAACACCCTGAATTTTCCATCCCTAACTATAACATTTTCCGACAAGATAGAACTGCCAAAGGGAGCAGAGTTGCAAAATACTGCAGAGATAGCCTGCAGAGTTCTGTCTTACTATCCAGGTCTGTGCCCAAACAATTTGAGCTTCTACTTTTAAAAATCCACCTTTCCAGAAACAAGTCTCTCACCGCTGCCGCTTGCTATAGACCACATTCTGCCCCCAGCTGTGCCCTGGACACCATATGTGAATTGATTGCCCCCCATCTATCTTCAGAGCTCGTGCTGTTAGGTGACCTAAACTGGGACATGCTTAACACCCCGGCCATCCTACAATCTAAGCTTGATTGACCTCAATCCCAGACAAATTATCAATGAACCTACCAGGTACAACCCCAAATCCGTAAATACAGGCACCCTCATAGATATCATCCTAACCAACCTGCCCTCCAAATACATCTCTGCTGTCTTCTACCAGGATCTCTGCGATCACTGCCTCATTGCCTGCGTCCGTAATGGGTCTGCGGTCAAACGACCACCCCTCATCACTATCAAACACTCCCTAAAACACTTCAGCGAGCAGGCCTTTCTAATCGACCTGGCCCGGATATCCTGGAAGGATATTGACCTCATTCCGACAGTAGAGGATGCCTGGATATTCGTTAAAAGTGCTTTCCTCACCATCTTAAATAAGCATGCCCCATTCAAAAACTTTAGAACCAGGAACAGACATAGCCTTTGGTTTACTCCAGACCTGACTGCCCTTGACCAGCACAAAAACATCCTGTGGCGTACTGTATTAGCATCGAATATCCCCCGCGATATGCAACTTTCAGGGAAGTTAGGAACAAATATACACAGGCAATTAGGAAAGCAAAGGCTAGCTTTTTCAAAAATAAATGTGCATCCTGTAGCACAAACTCCAAAAAGTTCTGGGACACTGAAGTCCATGGAGAATAAAAGCACCTCCTCCCAGCTGCCCACTGCACTGAAGATAGGAAACACTGTCACCACTGATATAGCCATGATAATTGAGAATTTCAATAAGCATTTTTCTACGGCTGGCCTTGCTTTCCACCTGGCTACCCCTACCCCGGTCAACAGCCCTGTACCCCCCACAGCAACTTGCCCAAGCCTCCCCATTTCTCTTTCACCCAAATCCAGATAGCTGATGTTCTGGAAGAGCTGCAAAATCTGGACCCTACAAATCAGCCGGGCTAGACAATCTGGGACCTTTCTTTCTAAAATGATCTGTCGAAATTGTTGCAACCCCTATTACTAGCCTGTTCAACCTCTCTTTCATATCGTCTGAGATCCCTAAAGATTGGAAAGCTGCCACGGTCATCCCCCTCTTCAAAGGGGGAGACACACTATACCCAAACTGCTACAGACCTTCTACAATATGCAATCTGGTTTCTGAGCTGGTCATGGGTGCACCTCAGCCACGCTCAAGGTCCTAAACGATATCATAACTGCCATTAATAAGAGACAATACTGTGCAGCTGCATTCATCGATCTGAACAAGGCTTTTGACTGTCAATCACCACATTCTTATCAGCAGACTCAACAGCCTTGGTTTCTCAAATGATTGCCACGCCTGGTTCACTAACTACTTCTCAGACAGAGATCAGTGTCAAATCGGAGGGCCTGTTGTCCGGACCTCTGGCAGTCTCTATAGGGGTGCCACAGGGTTCAATTCCCGGGCTGACTCTTTTCTCTGTATACATCAATGATGTTGTTCTTGCTGCTGGTGATTCTCTGATCTAACTATACGCAGACTACACCATTCTGTATACTTCTGGCCCTTCTTTGGACACTGTGTTAACTAAACTCAAGGCGAGCTTCAATGCCATACAATTCTCCTTCCGTGGCCTGCTCTTAAATGCATGTAAAACTAAATGCATGCTCTTTAACCAATCGCTTCCCACAACTGCCCACCCGTCCAACATCAGTACTCTGGACGGTTCTGACTTAGAATATGTGGACAACTACAAATACCTAGGTGTCTGGTTAGACTGTAAACTCTCCTTCCAGACTCACATTAAGCATCTCTAATCCAAAATTAAATCTAGAATCGACTTCCTATTTCGCAACAATGCATCCTTCACTCATGCTGCCAAACCTGCCCTCGTAAAACTGACTATCTTACCGATCCTCGACTTCGGTGATGTCATCTATAAAATAGCCTCCGACACTCTACTCAACAAACTGGATGCAGTCTATCACAGTGCCATCCGTTTTGCCACCAAAGCCACATACACTACCCACCACTGCGACCTGTATGCTCTCGTTGGCTGGCCCTCGCTTAATATTCGTCGCCAACCCCACTGGCACCAGGTCATCTATAAGTCTTTGCTAGGTAAAGCCGTGCCTTATCTCAGCTCACTGGTCACCATAGCAGCACCCACCCGTAGCACGCGTTCCAGCAGGTATATCTCACTGGTCACCCCCAAAGCCAATTCCTCCTTTGGCCGCCGTTCCTTCCAGTTCTCTGCTGCCAGTGACTGGAACAACTGCACAAATAACTGAAGTTGGAGACTCATATCTCCCTCACTAACTTTAAGCACCAGCTGTCAGAGCAGCTCACAGATCACTGCACCTGTACATAGCCCATCTGTAAATAGCCCATCCAACTACCTCATCCCCCATATTGTTATTTAATTGATTTATTTTGCTCCTTTGCACCCTAGTATCTCTATTTGCACACGCATCTTCTGCACATCTATCACTCCAGTGTTTAATTGCTATATTGTAATTATTTCGCCACTATGGCCTATTTATTGCCTTACCTCCATTTTCCTACCTCATTTGCACACTCCTTTTATATTGTATAGTTGACTGCATGTTTGTTTATTCCATGTGTAACTCTGAGTTGTTGTTTGTGTCGCACTGCTTTATTTTATATTGGCCAGGTCGCAGTTGTAAATGAGAACTTGTTCTCAACTAGCCTAAGTGGTTAAATAAAGGTGAAATAAATAATAAATAAATTATAAATAATAAAGGTGAAATAAAAAATGTAAAAAAAAAAAGAGAGCCAACTCAATCATCAAGTTGGCATCAAGTTGGCAGACAACACAACAGTAGTGGGCTTGATTACCAACAACGACGAGACAGCCTACAGGGAGGAGGTGAGAGCACTCGGAGTGTGGTGTCAGGAAAACAACCTCTCACTCAACGTCAACAAAACAAAGGAGAAGATCGTAGACTTCAGGAAACAGCAGAAGGAGAACTCCCCTATCCACATCGAAGGGACAGCAGTGGAGAACGTGGAACGTTTTAAGTTCCTCGCCGTACACATCACAGACAAATTTAAATGGTCCACCCACACAGACAGTGTGGTGAAGAAGGCGCAACAGAGGCTGAAGACATTTGGTTTGTCACCCAAAACCCTGACAAACTTTTACAGATGCACAATCGAGAGCATCCTGTCGGGCTGTATCACAACCTGGTACGGCAACTGCACCGCCCTCAACCGAAAGGAGAGGCTGCTGCCTACATTGAGACCCAATCACTGGACACTTAAATAAATGGATCACTAGTCATTTTAAATAATGCCACTTTAAATAATGTTTTTATATCTTACAATACTCATATCAGATGCATAAACTGTACACCTTGCCTATGCCGCTCGGCCATCGCTCATCCATATATTTCCATGTACATATAATCCATATATTTCTATGTACATTCACCCCTTTAGATTTATGTGTATTAGGTAGTTGTTGGGAAATTGGTAGATTGCTTGTTATATATTACTGCACTGTCGGAACTAAAAGCACAAGCATTTCACTACACTCACATTAACATCTGCTAACCATGTGTATGTGACCAATAAAATGTGATTTGATTTCTGGTCGTAATGCTGGTAGTTCTGGTGAGTTACCGCAGCTCTAATATCCAATAGTTCTTCCCGGCTGTATGTAATGACACACAACAATTCCTGAGCTAATAACGTAAAAAAAATAATAATAATAATACTGCAGAGATGCTTAAGAGCTAGTCGTGATGCTGCTATCTCCGTCGGCGCCATCATGAAAAAGGCAGCAGTCCCAACTTCTGCCAGGACCCTGAAGGACGTCATCCTCAACCACAGCCCCAGCACCTCACACAGGAACAACAGCTCAACGGACACCCAGCCCAGACCAGCAAGACACACTCCCAAACCTGCGAGACCCTCTCCCGAAGAACCTGCCCTGAGAGAACCCATGCCAAGAGGACCTACACCCAGACCACAGCATCACCAGCCACATCCCCACCCAAACCAGCTGAGACTCCCCTCCCAAACAAACCCTGGCCGCACCCTACATAGGTCCCCCAGATCAGACCTATGCCTCTTCTGCCCCCGTCTCTGCAGCAAGGACCTCAACATGTCAGACACACATATGCCCAGGCTGTGAGCAGTGCAACAGGCCCAAACTGACGAATACACTGAGCCCCATCCTGCAACCTAAGAGGTATTTATCAGATGCTCAACATGCTCTGCTCACACCTACTGAGATGGTCCGGGCCTAAACCACACAAAAACAACACAGGTAAGAGACTCAGAGGGTATGCTAACTAAATCGGTGTCCAAAAATTCAGATTTCCGATTGTTATGAAACCATTCCGATTAATCGGTCGACCTCTAGTAGAAACCTACCAAAAAACAATCGGGCAACAACAAATTCAATCCCTTTTTGATAAAAGGGATCAAAAAGGGATTGAATTTGTTGTTGCCCGATTGTTTTTTGGTAGGTTTCTACTAGAGGTCGACCGATTAATCGGAATGGTTTCATAACAATCGGAAATCTGAATTTTTGGACACCGATTTAGTTAGCATACCCTCTGAGTCTCTTTCCCTCTTACCATGGACAAAAAGTTTCACTGTAAAAGTGAAGTTGTAAACTTGACAGTAGGACACCTAAACAGTATATTTCACCTCTCAGCTTCCAACCTAAGAAAATTAACAACAATGAAAAATGATTAGATGAAGAATGCAAGAAATTGAGAAACCTATCCAACCAAAAACATAGAGACCTACGCCTTCACTATGGTGAATCACTAAAACAATACAGAAATACACTAGAAGGAACCGCACGTCAGAAATCAGCTCAATGTAATTGTAGAATCCATATAATCTAACCACTTCTGGGAAAATTGGAACACACTAAACAAACACCAGTGTTAACTCTCCAAAATGGAGATGTGTGGATAAACCACTTCTCCAATCTGTTTGGCTCTATAACAAAGAACAAACAGCAAGCAAAATACATGATCAAATAAAAATCTTAGTTAAAAAAAAAAAACAGAACACTGGATTCTCCAATTACATTGAATGAACTACAGGATAAAATACAAACCTTCCAGCCCAAAAAGGCCTGTGGTGCTGATGGTATACTAAATGAAAATATAAACCGGGTGGTTCGAGCCCTGAATGCTGATTGGCTGACAGCCCTGGTATATCAGAACGTATACCACGGGTATGACAAAAATATATATTTTTACTGCTCTAATTACGATGGTAACCAGTTTAAAATAGCATTAAGGCACCTCGGGGGTTTGTGATATATGGCCAATATACCACGGCTAAGGGCTGTATCCAGGCACTCCGCGTTGTGTTGTGCTAAGAACAGCCTTTAGCTGTGGTATATTGGCCATATACCACACCTCCTCGTGCCTTATTGCTTAATTATAAAATATATAGACTACAAATTTCAATTGGCTATACTTAAACGGCTATACTTAAACTCTTTAACATCTCTGGCATCTTCTCCAGTATTTGGAACCAAAGACTGATCACCCCAATCCACAAAAGTGGAGACAAATACGACCCCAATAACTACTGTGGGATATGCGTCAACAGAAACCTTGGGAAAATCCTCTGCTTTATCATTAACAGCAGACTCGTACATTTTCCTCAGTGAAAACAATTTACTGAGCAAATGTCAAATTGGCTTTTAACCAAATTACCGTAAAATACACCTTAATTGACAAACGAACAAACCAAAACAAAGGCAAAGGCAAAGTCCTCTCATGCTTTGATGATTTCAAAAAAGCCTTTGACTCAATTTGGCATGAGGGTCTGCTATACAAATTGATGCAAAGTGTTGTTGGTGGAAAAACATACGACATTCTAAAATCCCCGTACACAAACAACAATTGTGCAGTTAGAACAGGTTAAAAACACACACATTTCTTTCCACAGAGCCGTGGGGTGAGACAGGGCTGCAGCTTGAGGCCCACTCATATATATCAATGAATTGGCAAGGGCATTAGAACAGTCTGCAGAACCCGGCCTCACCCTACTAGAATCTGAAGTCAAATGTCTACTGTTTGCTGATGACCTGGTGCTTCTGTCCCCAACCAAGGAGGGCCTACAGCAGCACCAAGATCTTCTGCACAGATTCTGTCGGACCTGGGTCCTTACAGTAAATCTCAGTAAGACGAAAATAATGATGTCCCAAAAAAGGTTCAGTTGCCAGGACCACAAATACAAATTCCATCTAGACACTGTTGCCCTAGAGCACAGAAAAATAAACGAAAAATACCTCAGCCTAAACATCAGCGCCACAGGTAACTTCCACAAAGCTGTGACCGATCTGAGAAACAAGGCAAGAAGGGCATTCTATACCATCAAAAGAAACATAAAATTCGACATACCAATTAGGATCTGGCTAAAAATACGTAAATCAGTTATAGAACCCATTGCCATTTATGGTTGTGAGGTCTGGGGTCCGCTCACCAACTAAGAATTCAAAAATAGGACAAACACCAAATTGAGACTCTGCATGCAGAATTTTGCACAAATATCCTCTGTGTACAACGTAAAACATCAAATAATACATATAGAACAGAATTAGGCAGAAACCCACAAATGATCAAAATCCAGAAAAGAGCGATTAAATTCTACAACCACCTAAAAGGAAGCGATTCCCAAACCTTCCATAACCTACAGAGAGATGAACCTGGAGAACAGTCCCCTAAGCAAGCTGGTCCTGGGGCTCTGTTCACAAACACAAACAGACCCCACAGAGCCCCATGACAGCAACACAATTAGATCTAAACCAAGAATTAACAAAAAAAACAGAGCAAACTAGAATGCTATTTGGCCCTAAACAGAGAGTACACAGTAGAAGAATACTTGACCACTGTGACTGACCCAAAATTAAGGAAAGCTTTGACTATGTACAGACTCAGTGAGCATAGCCTTGCTATTGAGAAAGGTAGACCTGGCTCACAAGAGAAGACAGGCTATGTGCACACTGCCCACAAAATGAGGTGGAAACTGAGCTGCACTTCCTAACCTCCTGCCAAATGTATGACCATATTAGAGACACATATTTCCCTCAGATTACACAGACAAACAAAGAATTAAAAAACAAATCAAATTTTGATAAACTCCCATATCTACTGGGTGAAATTCCACAGTGTGCCATCACAGCAGCAATATTTGTGACCTGTTGCCACAAGAAAAGGTCAATCAGTAAAGAACAAACAACATTGTAAATACAACCCATATTTATGTATTTATGTTCTATTTGCACATCGTTACAACACTGTACATGGCCATAATTGTCATGTACTGTCATGTTGTGTCTTGTCTCTGTCCTTTCCCTTCACCCTGTCTCCCTCTGCTGGTCGTTGTTAGGTTACCTTTTCTCCCCCGCTTTCCCCCAGCTGTTCCTTGTCTCCTCTGACTACCCATTCACCCCATTTCCCACCTGTTCCCTTTTTCCTTCTGATCAGGTCCCTATATCTCTCTCTGTTTCTGTTCCTGTCCTTGTCGGATTCTTGTTTGTTGTGTTTCATGCCTGAGCCAGACTATCGTCATGTTTGCTGTAACCTTGTCCTGTCCTGTCGGAATCTGCCGGTCTATCTGAGCCTACCTATGTTTGGTTATTAAAGAAGCTCTGTTTAAGTTAGTTCGCTTTTGGGTCCTCATTCACTCACCATAACAATAATATGACATCTGAAATGTCTCTATTCCTCTGGAACTTTAGTGAGTGCAATGTTTACTGTTTATTTTTGATTGTTTATTTCACTTTTGTTTATTATCTATTTCACTTGCTTTGGCAATGTAAACATACGTTTCCCATGCCAATAAAGCCCTTCGAATTGAATTGGGGGGTCGAAAACGCCCAAACATCTGGCCTCTTCTATAACAAATGTCTTTCCTCCCTCCTGAGTTGCTGAGATGCATTTGGCTCGCTGAGGCTAACTACGGGCAGGAGCAACCTCTCCTCCTCCTACCTCCATTCCTCCCAGCATCTGCGCGTTAAAATCAGAACTGGCCCGTCTGTCTCTCCCCACATCTCATCTCCAGCCCACTGGGACTGGCTCAGTTCCAGGGATGTTAGAGGAAACAGACGTCTGAAACAGCACAACTCCACAGCCATTTCCATCCAGGCCCAAACCGCTCATCAGAGAGGGATGTCTCCACTCCATCCAGCTAGCAGGCAACCATTTTCCTCATTAATTCGATAATGTGTTATTTTTACAGCCAAGCTCACCCCTGTCGGGTTACTCCCTCCCATAGCCCTTAGCAACTGTCATTTATTGAGTGAGCACACAGTAGCCTCCCTCCACAAACACAATCCTACAACAAAGAGCCAGAGGGAGAGAAATTGAGTGTGTGTGCGTGCATGTTTGTATGTGTGTGTATACACACGTGTATACTAGCTTGAGGAGTTGATCTGATGGGAGGGAATTGGCTCTGTAAAGCATCCTATAGATACAGTTTGCTCACAGCATTTTCACTCCATTGATTCCTATTATGACCCCAACCTTCTGGATACCAACCAACCACAGTACGGCACATAGAACCATGTCTCTCCTCTCTTCCTGGGGAAAGAAAAGACCACGTCAGGTGTTTTAGGCTTCAGGGTTTTTGCCTTTTTCGAGGTCGGTTCTATTTGGGTGTGGGCGTGCACTGATTGGCGGCGTCCTCGTTGGTCAGGATGTGTCGCACCTGTCGCCTCGTTAGTATTCACCTGTGCTGGCACAGCTGCTGTCTCGGAGCTGCAGGGCCAGTTGGCAGATGAGAGATGTTGGAGGAGCTTCACCGTTGTTTAGCACTCCCGCTTTTAGTTTGTGAATACAAAGCATTTTCTTCCATCTCCCTATTTGGTTCGCTCCATATTATCGGTTGGTGTTTATTTTCATTTGTCTTCTCTCTGGAAAATTTGGTGGGCACTGATGGTGGGTGTCTTTTAGGACCCATATTTCCTGTCGCTTGCAAGAGAGGGAGGGTGATGGAAAGGCTCCTACAGGGGGTAGAGTACACCCCGTAGACGTGCAGCTGCGAGAGGTAGAACTTTAGGCAGAATGGGTACAGAAATGAAGAGTACGAGAGACATTTTGCCAGCTCCCCCTCCTGTTTGAGCGACACTTCTGTTTCTTGTTGCGGAACGTAACACAGAGCAAAGGAGAGAAAGCATCATTCAACCTTTATCATATCTACATCCCTACTGTCTGCCAACCCTGACCGTGTAGCCACTGGGGCTGACGCCATTCAAGCCAACTAAACCTATTTCCTCCTTCGACCCTGTATAGAAAGCGTGTCAACTACAGACATATAGCTGTCAAGCACTGATAGTTGGAGGGTGAGACCAAGAGAGAAGGCAGCGGTGGCTTGCAGGCATTGCTGACATTTGGCATTGATTCCCCACATTTTTATTGCCACCACACTGAAAAGCCTATTGGACAATTACAGGGAGACCCCCATTGGTTCTGAGGGTCTGCCCGGGACTTTGATCTATCCTGGTTTTCCCCTTTGCTTCGTGGAAAAACTGGAGTGGTTCGGAAAGGTGCAGGAGCTGTAATTGGCTACGAGCAGACCAAATTCAAAGCAGCTGTTGGGAGAGGTGGGGGAGAATCTGGCGGAAGAGAGAATGCTTCATTAAACAACAAGAAAGTGCAATCTGGAAAATATTTTTTCATCGGCGGCTGGGTGAATTACGGCTGATTTCTCAGACACTGCAAGGTGTAGTCAAGTAGTAGAGATAGAGGACTCATCTTTATATATGTGCCATTATAGTGTCTGTAACAGCATGGGAGGCACCATTGAGGCTATAACCCATAGGAATCCCCACCCAGTTGACCCAACTGACTACTTTAAAATGGTGGAAGCCCTCAAGAGTGCTGCCTATGCCAAAATGGCTTTTGGGCCACTAGAGGCCTCTATCATTCTCTATGGTAGCAGCCAATCTAAAACTGTATGGTCAACTACACATATGCTAACTACCAATCACAAAGTCCTTTGTTTCAGTGTGGCTGATTGAAGTTGTGTGTGCAGGTAGGTGTGGCTTAAACACTGCCCTATGATCACGTCCATCAAGTTTAACTTTACACAACTGGCCCCAGAACAGTGCTAAAAGAATATCATCCACCGCCCCCAGGCCACTCTATCACTGGTGGTATGTGTCTGATTCTCAGATCATAAGAACACTGTAATATATAGGACAGCGTGAAAGAGCCATAATGAGACCACTGAGCTATGTCAGATGAGGAACCAAATGATAATCTGATTGTTACATTTGAATTCAGGGAATAGAGGGGGGTATTAGGGATTAAGTGGAGTGTTTGCATGACTAGACAGATTTAGACAGGGGACTATAATCCAGAAAGTGGCACCAGACTATATAGGTTAGCCTCCCATCTAGTCTACACCACCACCCTCATTACGTGTCCTGCAACCCCATAAACTAGTCCTCTCCTCCCCATCCCATCCCCCTCTAACGGTCACACGGAGCAGGCAGTAATTAACGACCCATGGAGCTGACCTAGGCAATGATGCAGTTATGGCCTGTGGTAACTGGTGAGCATAGCGATAGATGCTAACACAGATTTGTTGTACTGTGCAGCTGACAAGGCCTGCGTCTGGGGCTTTGTCCAGAGTGAGAGACAATATGGACAAGTTTATGAGAGGGATTTTCTGATTTTTAAATTTTTTAACAAGAGCTGTCTGTCATCATAGTTGCAACTGAGGGAAGTTTGTGGTTTGAGACTTGGCATGGAAACAAGCAAACACACATACGTACAAGCACACCCGGCCACACAGACATAAACAACACACAGAAACACACACGAAAACACTTTAGAGAGGGTGACTATCCTTGGCACCCTGTGTGTGTGTGTGTGTGTGTGTGTGTGTGTGTGTGTGTACGCGCGCGTGTGTGTGTGTGCGCGCGCCATTGGGCTGTGGCGTCTGTCCAGGGCGGGTGAGTTCCGTCTGCTGCTCTTCCCTAGTTTGGGGTCACTGCCCAGAACTGCCGCAGTCAGGCATTTTGACTCTCACTGGGGTGGGTCTGACTACAGCTTGGAGCCACTCCACCCCTCTGCCCCACAGCTACACCCAGCCTAGCCAGCCAGCCAGCCAATCTACACTATAGCTGTATGCTTCAGCATAAGACAACCTGACCATCTAAAAACAGGCTGTAGGCCATGTCTGACAATGACAGGATTTACAAGAGCAACGGGTGATATTATGAACAAAACAACTCCTTTCAAGCACCGTGCTTCAAGTCTGTATGACGCTTTCGCTCAACCAGAACAAAGGGTCTGTTTTCCTATTTCATTTTTTTCCTGGAGTAAATCGTTTTTTTTTTATTACAAAATGTTCCACCCCGAGAATAATCCCAGATAACCCGGTATTTCCCGCCAAACCTGGAAGTGTTATTCTAAAGCAAATAAATGTGTTGATTTGATTAGAGGTTTGATCGGCATGAAAATGAGAGTCCGATGCTAACTGAGTCAGATGAGCCCTACATTTCGTTGTACTTATCTTCATCATTGTAATGGCTATGACATGCTTGAACAACATAGGACTAGAATAAGATGCAGACGGCTTTTGCTTCTCTTCACAAAGATTGAATGGTTATGGGTCTGAATCAGGGCATTAGCCGGTAATAGCCAGGTTTTTGGCCGCATTTTTGTTGTTGTTGAAAAGATGATAAATAAAATTGCTGCGTGTGTCTATATATTCGTTATGCATCTTATTTATCACACCGATACAGAGCCTGTCAGACAGAGCTTTTATAAGACCAATCTTTGCTCAACAATTTAAAAAAAATGCAATCACATGTTAAAAACTGTTTTTGGGCCATGATTAAAAATAGCTACTTTTTTATTTCTCAATGGGTAATTGAAGCGTGCTTCCCATTCACCATTCAAATGCAGGTTTCATCAGCGTGTCACACACCACTTTGCAATGAGCTGGAGGCAGTATGCATTTTGAAAACATATACAGTGTCTTCAGATTCATACCCCTTGACTTATTCCACAATTTGTTGTGTTACAGCCTGAATTCAAAATGTTAAGAATATATTTTTTTAAGAATATATTTTTTTTAAACCCATATACACACAATAACCCATAATGACAAAGTAAAAACATGTATTTAGACATTTTTGCAAATATCCTGAAAATCAAATACAGTGAATACACCTTTGGCAGTGATTACAGCTGTGTCTTCTGGGTAAATCTCTAAGAGCTTTCCACACCTGGATTGTACAATATTTGCCTATTATTCTTCAAGCTCTGTCAAATTGGTTGTTGCTAGACAACCATTTTCAGGTCTTGCCATTTTCAAGTAGTCAAAACTGTAACTCGGCCACTCAGGAACATTCACTGCCTTCTTGGTAAGCAACTCCAGTGTAGATTTGGCTTTGTGTTTTAGATTATTGTCCTGTTGAAAGGTGAATTCATCTCCCAGTCATCTCCCTAGGATTTTACCTGTGCTTAGCTCCATTCTGTTAAGTTTTTATCCTGAAAAACTCACCAGTCCTTAACAATTACAAGCATATCAATAACATGATGCAGCCACCACTATGCTTGAAAATATGGAGCGTGGTACTCAGTAATATGTTGTATTGGATATGCCCAAAACGTAACACTTTGTATTCAGGACAAAAATTGAATTGTTTTGCCATTTTTTTTGCAGTATTGCTTTAGTGTCTTGTTGCAAACAGAATATTCCTTTAGAATATTTTCATTCTGTAAAGGCTTCCTTCTTTTCACTCTGTCATTTAGGTCAGTATTGTGGAGTAAGTAAAATGTTGTTGATCCATCTTCAGTTTTCTCTTATCACAGCCATTAAACTCTAACGGTTTTAAAGTCACCATTGGCCTCATGGTGAAATCCCTGAGCGGTTTCCTTCCTCTCCGGCAACTCAGTTATCTTGTATCTTTGTAGTCTATCTTTGTAGTGACTGGGTGTACTGATACACCATCCATAGTGTAATTAATAATGTCACCATGCTCAAATGGATATTCAATGTCTGCTTTTTATTTTTACCCATCTACCAATAGGTGCCCTTCTTTGTGAGGCATTGGAAAACCTCCCTGGTCTTTGTGTTTGAATCTGTGTTTGAAATTCACTGCTCAACTGAGCGATCTTACAGAAAATTGTATGTGTGTGGGGTACAGAGATGAGGTAGTCAGCAAATCCAACACAATCCATCACTGCGTACCACTCATAATATTTTCAAGCATGGTGGTGCCTGCATCATGTTATGGGTATGCTTGTCATCGGCAAGGACTAGAGGGTTTTTTAGGATAAAAAATAAATGAATCAAGGACCTCCCGAGTGGCGCAGCAGGCTAAGGCACTGCATCGCAGTGCTAGAGGCGTCACTACAGACCTGGGTTCAATCCCAGGCTGTATCACAACTGGCCGTGACTGGGAGTCCCATAGGGCGGCGCAGAATTGGTCCAGCATCGTCCGAGTTAGGGGAGGGCTTGGCCGGGGAGGCTTTACTTGGCTCATCAGGCTCTAGTAACTCCTTGTGGCGGGCCAGGCACCTGCAGGCTGACCTCGGTCGTCAGTGCAACGGTGTTTCCTCCAACACATTGGTTTGGCTGGCTTCTGGGTTAAGCGGGCGGTTTGGTTTCGGAGGACGCATGACTCAACCTTCACCTCTCAAGCCCGTTCGGGAGTTGCAGCAATGAGACAAGACCCTAGAAGAAAACTGGTTCAGAATTCAAGGGACACTTAACCAGCATGGCTACCACAGCATTCTGCAGCAATACGCCATCTCATCTGGTTTGTGCTTAGTCCAACAGGAAAACAAATGTCTGTGTAAAGGCTATTTGACCAAGAAGGAGAGTTATGGAATACTGCATCAGATGACCTGGCCTCCACAATCACCTGACCTCAACCCAATTGAGATGGTTTGGAATGAGTAGGACCCCAGAGTGAAGGAAAAGCAGCCAACAAGTGCTCAACAAATGTGGGAACTCCTTCAAGACAGTCGAAAAAGCATTGCAGGTGAAGCTGGTTGAGAGAATGCCAAGAGTGTGCAAAGCTGTCATCAAGGCAAAGGGTGGCTATTTTGAAGATTCGCAAATATAAAATATATTTTGATTTGTTTAACACTTTTTTGGTTACTACATGATTCCAAATGTGTTATTTAATAGTTTTGATGTCTTCACTATTATTCTACAATGTAGAAAATAATCAAATAAAGAAAAACCCTTGAATGAGTAGGTGTTCTAAAACTTTTGACCGGTAGTGTATATAAGATCCCACAGTTGATAGTGCATGTCAGAGCAAAAACCAAGCCATGAGGTCGAAGGAAGAGCTCCGAGACAGGATTGTGTCGAGGCATAGATCTGGGGATGACAAAAACATTCTGCAGCATTGAAGGTCCCCAAAAACACTGTGGACTCCATCATTCTTAAATGGAAGAAGTTTAGAACCACCAATACTCTTTCTAGAGCTGGCTGCCCTGCCATACTGAGCAATTGGGTGAGAAGGGCCTTGGTCAAGGAGGTGACCAAGAACACGATGGTCACTCTGACAGAGCTCCATAGTTCCTCTGTGGAGATGGGAGAACCTTCCAGAAGGACAACCAGCTTTGCAGTCCTCCACCAATCAGGCTTATATGGTAGAGTGGCCAGGTGGAAGCCACTCCTCAGTAAAAAGGAACATGACAGCCCTCTTGGAGTTTGCCAAAAGGCACCTAAAGGACTCTCAGACCATGAGAAACAAGATTCTCTGGTCTGATGAAACCAAGATTGAACACTTTGGCCTGGATGCAAACCATCACGTCTGGAGGAAACCTGGCACCATCCCTATGGTGAAGCATGGTGTTGGCAGCATCATGCTGTGGGGACGTTTGTAAGCGACAGGGACTGGGAGCCTTGTTAGGATTGAGGGAAAGATGAATGGAGCATACAGAAAGACCCTTGATGAAAACCTGCTCCAGAACACTCAGGACCTCAGACTGGGGCAAAGGTTCACCTTCCAATAGGACAATGATCCTAAGCACACAGCCAAAACAACGCAGGAGTGGCTTTGGGTAAAGTCTCTGAATGTCCTTGAGTGGCCCAGCCAGAGCCCAGACTTGAACCCAATCGAACATCTCTGGAGAGACCTGAAAATAGCTGTGCAGCAACGCTCCACCTCCAACTTCACAGAGCTTGAGAAGATCTGCAGAGAAGAGTGGGAGAAACTCCCCAAATATACTGTAGGTGTGCCAAGACTGTAGCATCATACCAAAGAAGACTCAAAGGCTGTAATCACTGCCAATGGTGCTTCAACAAAGTACTGAGTAAAGGGTCTGAATACTTATGTAAATGTGATATTTCAGTTTCATAATACAAAAAAAACATTTCTAAAACCATGTTTTTGCTTTGTCATTATGGGGTATTGTGTATAGAGTGATAGGGGGGGGGGCTATTTAATACATTTCAGAATATGGTTGTAAAGTAACAAAATAGGCTCATAAGCCTTCCATTGTCAATACCAGTGATAATAATTCATGTCATTTTGTGAAGTGAGGGGGGGGGGGTAAAAAAAAAAATCAGTCGTGTAGACTATTTTAAAACTAGCTGCAATTAAAAAAAAACAAATCTGGTGACCCCTGAAAGCCAGATGGAGATGTGTAAATGAAACGTGCATTCAGATATATTAGTCCTAATATTACCGTACCATAGACTACGCTGCAGCAAATCTGTCACAAGACAAAAAGTTACCAGCTGATGAGATGATACATGCATTGTGTCCCCACCCTGAGCATTGATGATTGATCATGCAGATAGCAGAGCAAAGAAGCCGCAGAGAAGACAGATTGAGACATGGCATATCATTTAACAGTTCCATTTCAGGTCATGAGGTTCACAGAAATTATTTGTAATGTAATTCACCAGTTTCTCTCAGTTATTTATCCTGTGAAGCGGAAGTGGGTGTTGGCGGGAAATCTCTGTAACTCTCAGTAAACTAGTTCCCGCTAATAAACTCTAGTCCCAGGGCTCTATTAAGTAATTAACTAACTAACATTAGTGAGAGGGAGATTCTTCCCCTTGTTCCCTGTAATATAGACAGAGAGAGCAGCCTCCTCACCCAGCTGGCTGTGTGGAGATATCCGCTCCCCTCCTCCTCCTCTCATTCCTCCCTCCATCCACCCCCTCTACTCTCCTACACTATGGGCCTGTTGGTTTCACTCCAGCCCCTGTTCGCCTTCTGTGGTTACTAAGTCTTCCGCTGCCAGACTCACTCAACAGTGGAGGCTGAACTAATCTTTTAAGAGTCCCTGGCAGTTTCACACACACTAATCCAGTGTGGAAAAAGGGGTCATTGTGCCACACGGTAGTATGTGGGGTTGGCTGGGGGTAATGCTCAGAGACCGCGTTACTGTTTAGAAATGCCTGTTAAACCAATCATTCCTCTCCATCGTCCACCCACGCGCGCAGTAGGGTTTGGCATGATCCAGATTTTCATACCTTCATACCGTTTCTCTCCCAGGGTATACGGTATTAATGAGGCACTATTTCAATGTTATTTTTGGGGGAAGGGGGGGGGTAATCGTTTCTGGGGGACGCACAAAACAATTTAGGCAACAAGGATCTTGTTCCAGGAGGAGATTGATGTCTCTGCTGTAACCAGGAAACTTGATCTTGGCATCTAGCCACTTAGCTAGCAAGTTAGCAAACCACATGCATATCTGGAGCCCTGAGCTGGATATCATTTATTTGACACGTCTTAGATTTCTTATAGTTATACACAAACCCCCGCAGACCCCACGAGGCGGGGGGGGGGGGGGCCCAACCCTCAAAACGATATCGAAAATCATAACGTAGGTTTTTTGAGATACTCCGGTATATTGCCCAAGCCTAACACGCAGTCACACACACACACACACAGAAACCCTCCTGGCAAGCCCAGCACATTCATACGGACACTAGGGCTGCTACAGTCCCCTGTAATTTCAGCTGATGGCTTCATCATACAGGATTTGCATTGGGAAGGAAAATCCCCTGACACACACCACTACATGGCTCATCTCTCACAAGCCTGGTATTGTGTTTCATGTCAGTGTGTTTGATGCCCGTGTACACACACACACACACACACACACACACACACACACACCTACACACCCTTGTATTTATTTGTGTTTTTTGCACTGTTAATGAACACTCACAGGATTCTACACACACTGACACACCAACACACACATAACACACATTTATACTGGCTCTACACACACGCACTCAAATACAATATTAATTTACGCTGCTGCTACTCTGTTTATCATATATCCTGATGTCTAGTCACCTTACATACAGTGGGAAGAAAAAGGGTTGTTGTTCTGTTGCTTCACCTAACTTCTGTTGAGCTTCAATTGGTGGACAAATAGCCTTACATTCTCCTGCAAAATGTCTTGATAAACTTGGGAATGTATTTTTCCATCAATGACAGCAAGCTGTCCAGGCCCTGAGGCAGCAAAGCAGCCCCAAAGCATGATGCTCCCTCCACCATACTTTACAGTTGAGATGAGGTTTTGATGTTGGTGTGCTGGGCCTTTTTTCTCCTGACACATAGTGTTGTGTGTTCCTTCCAACAACTCAACTTTAGTTTCATCTGTCCACAGAATATTTTGCCAGTAGTGCTGTGAAACATCCAGGTGCTCTTTTGCGAACTTCAGACCTGCAGCAATGTTTTTTTGGAGGGCAGTGGCTTCTTCCGTGGTGTCCTCCCATGAACACCATTCTTGTTTAGTGTTTTACGTGTCGTAGACTCGTCAGCAGAGATGTTAGCACCTTCCAGAGATTTCTGTAAGTCTTTAGCTGACACTCTAGGATTCTTCTTGACCTCGTTGAGCCTCCTGCGCTGTGCTCTTGCAGTCATCTTTGCAGGACGGCCACTCCTAGGGAGAGTAGTAACAGTGCTGAAATTTCTCCATTTATAGCCGTTTTTTCTTACCGTGGACTGACTTTTAGAGATACTTTTGTAACCCTTTTCAGCTTTATGCTAGGCAATCATTCTTAATTTTAGGTCTTCTGAGATCTCTTTTATTCGAGGCAGTGTTCACATCTTGTGAATAGCAAACTGACATTTTGTGAGTGTTTTTTATGGGACAGGGCAGCTCTAATCAACATCTCCAATCTCGTCTCAATGATTGGACTCCAGGTTAGTTGACTGCTGACTCCAATGAGCTTTTGGAGAAGTCATTAGCCTATGGGGTTCACATACTTTTCCCAACCTACACTGTGAATGTTTAAGTTATGTATTCAATATAGACAAGAAAAATACAATAATTAGTGTGTTATTAGTTTAAGCACACTGTGGTTGTCTATTGTTGTAACTTAGATGAAGATCACATCAAATTTTATGTCAGACTTATGCAGAAATCTAGGTAATTCCAAAGGGTTCACTACCTCTATCGATCCAGTATCCCTGCACTTTATAAATATGGTATTGGAACAGACCCTGTATATAGTGTGCTTACTTTCTTGTCTTCTTCTTATTTCTATTTCTCATGTGTTTAAGTTCTGCCGTGTTATTCTTCTTACTACATTGATATTTATTACTGAATCGTTGGGTTTGGAGCTTGTGCACATGACACTAAAACTTGAAACACGCACGCACACACTATGGAGGTGATGAAATCGTCACGATGGAATCAGAGAGGTTGCTATGGGACACAGAGCCCCTCTATCTGTCACCACACCACAGCCTGGCACCATGGAGTGGCCCACTTCTACCAACATCACATCTCCACTAACATATTTATTCTATGACAGAGAAGAGAGAGGGGAGGGGGGGTTAGTGAAAGAGAGCAAGAGAGAGAGGTTGTCCAACAGCAACATATGTCCAGAGCAGGCTTGCACATTTTTGGTAACCTTTCTTAAATTCCCTTGTTTTCCAGAAATCCTGGTTGGATTATTACCCATTTATTCCGGAAATCCTCCAATCTGGATTTCTGGAAAGTTCCTGGAATTTTGCAACCCTAGGCCCTAGCCGAACACACACACTCACTCTGGACCTATGTGGAAATAACCCTGGGGCTGGCCAGGAGTGTGCCTGACTAAAAAAACACCCTAGCAGGACCCGGGCATGGGAGGTGAGGGAGGGGTGGACAAAGTGTCTATTGAGGCTGAGCTTGGGTCAGGTCTGCCCATTTTGGTACAACCAACCTCAAAGAAGAAAAAAACATAGGTATGCAGTATGCACTGGTCCTGGATCAGCATTCCCCTCCCCAAACCTTCAAATGAATCATCGGAGTGCAAATAAAACAACTTGCCCTGGAGTCAAACAAAAGAGCCATACATCCTAAAGGGTGATGTGCGGTCTCACCTCTTTTACAGGTACACAGGCTACATTGAAATGAAATCAACTGGCTCTCAAAGTGTCTCTAGACGGGACTAAGACAAATCAACATTCTGGGACACTGTAAAGTCCATGGAGAATAAGAACACCTCCTCCCAGGTGCCCACTGCACTGAAGATAGGAAACACTGTCACCACTGATAAATCCATGATAATTGAGAATTTCAATAAGCATTTTTCTACGGCTGGCCATGCTTTCCACGTGGCTACCCCTACCCCGGTCAACAGCACTGCACCCCCCACAGCAACTCGCCCAAGCCTTCCCCATTTCTCCTTCTCCCAAATCCAGTCAGCTGATGTTCTGAAAGAGCTACAAAATCTGGACCCCTACAAATCAGCCGGGCTAGACAATCTGGGCCCTTTTTTTCTCAAATGATCTGCCGAAATTGTTGCCACCCCTATTACTAGCCTGTTCAACCTCTCTTTCGTGTCGTCTGAGATTCCCATAGATTGAAGAGGGGAATGACCGCAGCTGCTTTCCAAAGGGGGGGGATTCTCTTGACCCAAACTGCTACAGACCTAGATCTATCCTACCATGCCTTTCTAAGGTCTTCGAAAGCCAAGTCAACAAACAGATTACCGACCATTTAGAATCTCACCATACCCTCTCTGCTATGCAACCTGGTTTCAGAGCTGGTCATGGGTGCACCTCTGCCACGCACAAGGTCCTAAACGATATCTTAACCGCCATTGATAAGAAACATTACTGTGCAGCCTTATTCATTGATCTGGCCAAGGCTTTCGACTCTGTCAATCACCACATCCTCATCGGCAGACTCGACAGCCTTGGTTTCTCAAATGATTGCCTCGCCTGGTTCACCAACTACTTCTCTGATAGAGTTCAGTGTGTCAAATCGGAGGGTCTGCTGTCCGGACCTCTGGCAGTCTCTATGGGGGTGCCACACGGTTCAATTCTTGGACCGACTCTCTTCATCAATGATGTTGCTCTTGCTGCTGGTGAGTCTCTGATCCACCTCTACGCAGACAACACCATTCTGTATACTTCTGGCCCTTCTTTGGACACTATGTTAACAACACTCCAGGCAAGCTTCAATGCCATACAACTCTCCTTCCGTGGCCTCCAATTGCTCTTAAATACAAGTAAAACTAAATGCATGCTCTTCAACCTATCGCTGCCTGCACCTGCCCGCCATCACTACTCTGGACGGTTCTGACTTAGAATACGTGGACAACTACAAATACTTAGGTGTCTGGTTAGACTGTAAACTCTCCTTCCAGTCCCATATCAAACATCTCCAATCCAAAGTTAAATCTAGAATTGTCGTCCTATTTCGCAACAATGCATCCTTCACTCATGCTGCCAAACATACCCTTGTAAAACTGACCATCCTGCCAATCCTCGACTTCGGCGATGTCATTTACAAAATAGCCTCCAATACCCTACTCAACAAATTGGATGCAGTCTATCACAGTGCCATCCGTTTTGTCACCAAAGCCCCATATACTACCCACCATTGCGACCTGTACGCTCTCGTTGGCTGGCCCTCGCTTCATACTCGTCGCCAAACCCACTGGCTCCATGTCATCTACAAGACCCTGCTAGGTAAAGTCCCCCCTTATCTCAGCTCGCTGGTCACCATAGCATCACCCACCTGTAGCACGCGCTCCAGCAGGTATATCTCTCTGGTCACCCCCAAAACCAATTCTTTCTTTGGCCGCCTCTCCTTCCAGTTCTCTGCTGCCAATGACTGGAACGAACTACAAAAATCTCTGAAACTGGAAACACTTATCTCCCTCACTAGCTTTAAGCACCAACTGTCAGAGCATCTCACAGATTACTGCACCTGTACATACGCCACCTATAATTTAGCCCAAACAACTACCTCTTTCCCTACTGAATTTATTTGATTTATTTATTTTGCTCCTTTTCACCCCATTATTTTTATTTCTACTTTGCACATTCTTCCACTGCAAATCTACCATTCCAGTGTTTTACTTGCTATATTGTATTTACTTTGCCACCATGGCATTTTGTTTTGCCTTTACCTCCCTTATCTCACCTCATTTGCTCACATCGTATATAGACTTGTTTCTACTGTATTATTGACTGTATGTTTGTTTTACTCCATGTGTAACTCTGTGTCGTTGTATGTGTCGAACTGCTTTGCTTTATCTTGGCCAGGTCGCAATTGTAAATGAGAACTTGTTCTCAACTTGCCTACCGGGTTAAATAAAGGTGAAATAAAAAAAATAAAAAAATAAAAACAAGACAAAGCCTGACACATAAGGCTAACACATAGACTAAATGGCAATAAGATGGTTAATATACTGGCAATAAACATGTTAAATAATGAGAAAGATTGCCTAAACGATTCCACCCAATATGTAGGTTTTACCAGCTTACCCCCGACCCATGTGAAATAGGTCATAGAGATAATGATATGAAGCTTAAGAGGCCATCGGTACACCAAAGAGGATCATTTGAATTGGACAAACCCAACATAGGCTGCCTAAAATAATCCTTACATTTGAGTAGCCCTCTTTCTGTCCTTTTAAAACCCACCTACTTATGGCCAAGATTATGAGCTCTCTCTATCGCGCCTGAATTCTTCCATCCGCTTTCTCTCAGTCTTAAGTTTCCATGTGGATATCTCTGTCCTCTCTTTCGACGGCGTTTACGTCAGTGTGTCCCAATTTTCCTGTTCCATATTTCAGAAATGTAAGTCTTTCCTTTCAGTGTCATCGCTGTGGCTAGCTGTGGAAGAAAATATCCTTCCATTCTTGGCTAGTGAGATGAAGGTCTATTTCAGACTATGCATGTAGTCCATGAGGAAGTGGGTCTGTCAGAAAGCTAACTGAACGTAAACAATCCAATCATCTGTTCAGTGGCACTGCTTTACTGATGCTCCACTGACAAAGCTCCGTTTCAGCCCAAGCTTGTCCTGGTTACTTCTCCATTGAATGACACTTGTATTTGAGAGCACTGAGAGGGAGATGTTTTGTCTTTCCTCTCTTTCGCTGTCCTCTCTCTCGCTTGAAAGAAGCAGCCATCTTGGATTGAACAACACCCACTTCAATAGGCCAAAGGGACATGAACGAACAATTACTATTGTTGTTTACAGCAAGACCATCTACCATGGGCAGAGAGAGATCACAGAGTGGAGGAGAGGAAGAAGAGAAGTCCTAGCTAGCAGACGGCCTGAATCATCCTCAGAGACAGTCCCTTCTCTCTCCAGAACCAGAGCAGCCATTAGGAGAAAAGCCTTCTGCTAGAGGAACACTTCCCTGGGAACACTCACTCCAGCATTGGGATTGGAGGAATCAAAAAGCCCAGCTAGCTACAGTACAAACAAACAGCCCAGCTAGCTACAGTACGAACAAACAGCCCAGCTAACTACAGTACGAACAAACAGCCCAGCTAACTACAGTACGAACAAACAGCCCAGCTAACTACAGTATGAACAAACAGCCCAGCTAACTACAGTACGAACAAACACCCCAGCTAACTACAGTACGAACAAACAGCCCAGCTAACTACAGTACAAACAAACAGCCCATCTAACTACAGTACAAACAAACAGCCCAGCTAACCACAGTACGAACAAACAGCCCAGCTAACTACAGTACGAACAAACAGCCCAGCTAACTACAGTACGAACAAACAGCCCAGCTAACTACAGTACGAAGAAACAGCCCAGCTAACTACAGTACGAAGAAACAGCCCAGCTAACTACAGTACGAAGAAACAGCCCAGCTAACTACAGTACGAACAAACAGCCCATCTAACTACAGTACAAACAAACAGCCCAGCTAACTACAGTACAAACAAACAGCCCAGCTAACTACAGTACGAACAAACAGCCCAGCTAGCTACAGTACAAACAAACAGCCCAGCTAGCTACGGTATGAACAAACAGCCCCGCTAACTACAGTACAAACAAACAACCCAGCTAGCTACAGTACGAACAAACAGCCCAGCTAGCTACAGTACGAACAAACAGCCCAGCTAACTACAGTACAAACAAACAGCCCAGCTAACTACAGTATGAAGAAACAGCCCAGCTAACTACAGTACGAACAAACAGCCCAGCTAGCTACAGTACAAACAAACAGCCCAGTTAACTACAGTATGAAGAAACAGCCCAGCTAACTACAGTACGAACAAACAGCCCAGCTAGCTACGGTATGAACAAACAGCCCCGCTAACTACAGTACAAACAAACAGCCCAGCTAACTACAGTACGAACAAACAGCCCAGCTAGCTACAGTACGAACAAACAGCCCAGCTAGCTACAGTACGAACAAACAGCATCCAGCACCTGGTCACAACACATGCATGTACGCTTTGGCACAAACACACAGACGCGCAATCACACACACACATTGCTGACAGCGTATTAGCCCCAAGATATGTGTGAGAGTATGTGTGTGTGTGTTTGTTTGTGTAAGTGTGCTTGTTTGTGCGTGTGTATACTGTTACGCAACGGGAGAGCTCGTCCCATCTGTGCCTCTCTACAGACCCCCATCCCTGACCAGTGAAGTGAGAAACCCCAAATCAGCCATGCAATCTGCCACAGCCGTACTCATCATCTTCACCATCAACCTCTTCCTCTTCCTCCCCATCATAATCATTACCCTCATCATTTTCCTCCTCCACCTCTTGCTCATCCTCATCACTTTCATCACCATCCTCACTCACGACGGTTCAACCAATAACTGAAAACATCTCCCATTCTCCATCCCCTGAAGCTTGATCAAACAGATTCCATACATTTTAAAATCCAGATTATCCCATAAATACATGAGTGCAACTCCGACATCGTCTGTGGCACTGTACAGTGACTTCAGAAACTATTCATACACCTTGACTTATTCCACATTTTGTTGATTTACAGCTTGAATTCAAAATGGATTATATCAGATTTTTTTTCTCACCCATCTATCTACACACAATACCCCATAATGACAAATTGGAAACATTTTATTTATTTTTTTGCTAATTTATTGAAATTGAAATACATAAATTCCTAATTTACATACAGTTGAAGTCAGAAATGTACATTCACTTAGGTTGGAGTCATTAAAACTCATTTTTCAACCACTCCACAAATTTCTTGTTAACAAACTATAGTTTAGGCAAGTCGGTTAGGACATCTACTTTGTGCATGACACAAGTCATTTTTCCAACAATTGTTTACAGACAGAATATTTCACTTATAATTCACTGTATCACAATTCCAGTAGGTCAGAAGTTTACATACACTATGTATGATCATGTGCCTTTAAACAAATTGGAAAATGGCTTTAGAAGCATCTGATAATAATTTGAGTCAATTGGAGGTGTACCTGTGAATGTATTTCAAGGCCTACCTTCAAACAGTGCCTCTTTGCTTGATATCATGGGAAAATCAAAAGAAATCTGCCAAGACCTCAACATTTTTTTGTAGACATTAACAAGTCTGGTTCATCCCTGGGAGCAATTTCCAAATACTAATTGAGTGTATGTAAACGTCTGACCACTGGGAATGTGATCAAATAAATAAAAGCTGAAATAAATAATTATTTCTACTATTATTATGACATTTCACATTCTTAAAATAAAGTGCTGATCCTAACTGACCTAAAACAGGGAATTTTTACTAGTATTAAATGTCAAGAATTGTGAAAAACTGAGCTTAAATCTATTTGGCTAAGGTGTATGTAAACTTCCGACTTCAACTGTAAGTATTCACAACACTGAGTCAATTCAATACATGTTACCTTTGGCAGTGATTACAGCTGTGAGTCTTTCTGGGCAAGTCTCTAAGAGTGTTGCATACCTGGATTACACAATATTTGTACATTATTCTTTTTTACATTTTTCAATCTCTGTCAAGTTGGTTGTTGATCATTGCTAGACAGCCATTTTCAAGTCTTGCCATAGATTTTCAAGCCGATTTAAGTCAAAACTATAACTAGGCCATTCAATGTCGTCTTGGTAAGCAACTCCAGTGTATATTTGGCCTTGTGTTTTAGGTTATTGTCCTGCTGAAAGGTGAATTTGTCTCCCAGTGTCTGTTGGAAAACAGACTGAACCAGTTTTACCTGTAGGATTTTGTCTGAGCTTAGCTCTATTCTGTTGATTTTTATCATAAAAAACACTCTAGTCCTTGCCAATGACAAGCATACCCATAACATGATGCAGCCACCACCATGCTTGAAAATATGAAGAGTGTTACTCAGTGATGTGTTGGATTTGCCCCAAACATAACGCTTTGTATTGAGGACATATAGTTAATTTCTTTGCCCAAATGTTTTGCAGTTTTACTTTAGTCACGCCCTGATCTGCTTTACCTGTCCGTGATTGTCTCCACCTCCTCCAGGTGTTGCTTATTTTCCCCAGTGTATTTATCCCTGTGTTTCCTGTCTCTCTGTACCAGTTCGTCTTGTATGTTTCCAAGTCAACCAGCGTTTTTCCCGTTCTCCTGCTTTTTGAATTCTCCTTTTTCTAGTCCTCACAGTTTTGACCCTTGCCTGTTTCTGGACTTTGTACCCGACTGCCTGACCATTCTGCCTGCCTTGGCCATGAGCCAGTCTGCCACTCTGTACCTCATGGACTCTGATCTGGTTTTGACCTTTTTGCATGTCCACGACCATTCTCTTGCCTACCCCTTTGGATTAATAAACATTCTAAGACTCCAACCATCTGCCTCCTGTGTCTTCATGTGGCTCTCGCCTTGTGCCTTGATACGATCATTAAGATAGTATTGTGGAGTAACGACAATGTTGATCCATCCTCAGTTTTCTCCTATCACAGCCATTAAACTCTGTAACTGCAAAGTCACCATTGGCCTCATGGTAAAATCCCTGAGCGGTTTCCTTCCTCTCCAGCAACTGAGTTAGGAAGGACACCTGTATCTTTGTAGTGACTGGTAGTATTGATACACCAACCAAAGTGTAATTAAGAACCTCAGCATGCTCAAAGTAATTTTTACCCATCTACCAATAGGTGCCCTTCTTTGCAAGGCATTGGAATACCTTCCTGGTCTTTGTGGTTGAATCTGTGTTTGAAATTCACTGCTTGAGTGAGGGACCTTACAGATAATTATATGTGTGGGGTACAGTATTGAGGTAGTCATTTTAAAATCATGTTAATCACTTAGTGCACACAGAGTGAGTCCATGCAACTTATTATGTGACTTGTTAAGCAAATGTGTACTCCTGAACTTATTCAGGCTTGCCATAACAAAGGGGTTGAATACTTATTGATCCAAGACATTTCCGCTTTTAATTCATTTGTAAAAGTTTCTAAAAACATAATTCCACTTTTACATTATGGGGTATTGTGTGTAGGTCAGTGACACAACAGCTCAATATAATACATCTTAAATGTAGGCTGTAACACAACAAAATGTGTAAAAAAGTCAAGAGGTGTGAATACTTTCTGAAGGCACTGTAAATGACCCCGCTCTGCTATTAACACCCATTTGTATTTAACGAGGCAAGTCAGTTAATAACAAGAAAGACATTTCTACAAAATAAAAAAACTATTCAGACCCTTTGCTATGAGACTCGAAATTGAGCTCAGGTGCATCCTGTTTCCATTGATCATCCTTGAGATGTTTCTACAACTTGATTGGTCCACCTGTGGTACATTCAATTGATTGGACATGATTTGGAAAGGCACACACCTGTATATATAAGGTCGGAATACTTTCCGAATGCACTGTACTTTGAAAAACGACTAAAATAGTGATTTTGTCAGACAACATAGGCAGCAGCTCTATAGAGATGAGATGATGACTTGGAATGAAATTAAGTCATCAAATAAAACAAATATAATATACACAACAACTGAAATTAAAGTAATTAAAGTAAAGTGATGTGAATAAATGATTGTTAATAAGCGGTAAATGGGTTGTCACTACCATCATGGGACTTTTATTAATAGTTTTATTCTGTGTTACAGCATTCAACCCACAAAATGCATAAAGCATTTCATATAATATATATATACCGAAATCCGTGATTATTTATTAGTAATCGAACTAAAGCCCGAACTGACCTCAAAAAGCACTAATCGCTCATAACTAGGTACGAAATGGCAGGAATCAATACATTCTCAGTAGGAGGAGCCATGTATGCAGATATTTGTTGCTTACAGCATTCGTTTTTACTAAACAGTACATTCTAAATAGTATGTAGTACGATTAGTACACAGTATGCAGTTTATGTAGGTAGTAGGCAAGCCAGATTTGGCGCCACACCCTAAGTACAGGGGTTAGTGTGCATCTGCCCCCCCCCCCCCCCCCCCCCCCCCCCCGCACCATCAGAGAAGACAGTCTTATCTGCCTCTCTGCACACACACACAGGGCTCATCCTGGCACAGTAAAGGGCGCACGCTGCCAATGGCCCGCAGCTCTGTCTGCTCCGCCAGGGCTGCGGCGGCAGGGCAGGCGCTAAAACGCCACTCACTTCGTCAGCAGAAAGCCCAGAGACACCGGGCCAGAAGGAGACAACCCTGCAGCTAGCGCCAAGCATAGCGCCCACGCCTCTAGCTCCATAGCCAAACGGCTAACCTGCTCTGTTAGCTGGGCAGTAACTGGGCCTCGAGGCTACAAACAGGTTAAAGATACTGAAGCTGATTGCTTGGGAGCGAGGGGGAAAATATTGCTTTCTTTGTCTAGGACTCCAGTAAAAGCTTCTAGAAAAAAAGCTAGTTGGGTTTCAGAAATAGTCGTGGGCTGAGTCAGAAGCCTCTATCTGCTTGTTTCTAATGGTACCCTATTCCCTAATACAGTGCTCTACTTTTGACTAGCGTTCTATGGGCCCTGGTCAAATGTAGTGCATTACATAGGGAATAGGGTGCCATTTAGGATGCATCCTCTGTCTCCCCTGGCTGGCTGCAGCTCACAGACACACACGCACATCTACTCTGTGAGGCTCATGTAGCCCTCTAATAGCCCTCACAACGAACGTACCTGCTCCGAGACCAGGGAGGGGGCGACAAGAGTGTCAAAATTCACAGAGAGAGAAGAGTGAATGAGGGGAAAAGCTGCTCACACAGACAAAAGAAAACAATGCTGACAATTCATTGTTCAGCTATTTTTAGGAGGAGCCCATGTCTCACAAGGCTTAGTGGCTCGATGACTGTGTAATGAACAGGCAATGAAGAGAGCACTCAGCGCAGGCACTTAGTCGGGTTTCTATGGGTTGTCTCAGTCAAGAGGTCAAACCTGACATTTTAAGTACCAGAAACCACACCTGAGAATCTTATGCAAGGACCTGCAGTTGTGAGATTTAAGTCAAATAAAAAAATGTAAACCGTTGGTTTTGATTTCGATGCTCTAAATCCTACCAGTGTGGATGATGAGGCTCTAAGCCCATCCTCACTCCTTCCTTACATGGCAGTCAATCAACGCTGCCAGGCAACGGTCAGCGTGGGACTGCCCCCTCAATCTCCAGACAGGAACCGAGTAGCAACTAGAGCTAAGATTGTAGAGGGCGGCGGCCACTCACCCAGGTCTCCATGGAAACTGCTGTCATGAGGGGCTCTGCTGGTCGGCGTGGTGTCCGGGTCGAGCGGGGGCCAGATCTGGCCGGTCTTACGGACGCTCACGATGGTGGCTTCGGACATGACCACGTGGCCCTGCTGGCGGTGGGGGCGCTTCTGGGACTGTGGCGTGGGGGGGCTGCTGCTGTCAATAGAATGCTGGGAGTTCTGTGAGTTCTGCGAGGGCGAGCGGCTCTTCTCCCTGAAAGGCCGGCGGTAGGCCGTGGTGGGGCTGGGCGACACGTGGCTGGACTGGCCAGACGAGAAGTCCTCCTCGCTGGACGTCAGGTTCTCATTGGAGCTGCAGTCTGGTGTGTAGCCGCCGCCTCCGCCCCCCACGTCCTCAAAGCTCCCAGGAGAGTAGGAGCGCCGGGGCCAGGTCAGGTGGTGCTCGTCTCCAACGTGGTCCCTCATGGTGACGCCCCCTTTCCCATCCCCCCCGCCCTCGCCCATCATCACCCCGCCCACGTAGACGCTGGTGTAAGGCTGGAAGTCAGAGGGTTGCCATGGGGGTGGAGGGGGCTGTTTTCCCCCGTTGGTCTTGGGGTGGCGTGGGTTGGGGTCCCCGTCCTCATACTCAGCATCGTACCCACAAGTGCTCTCTGTAGAGCGCCCCCTGTAGACAGGACGGGTGCGGAGCTCGCCTGCCACAGTGGCCAGGTTGCCTGGCAGAGAGTGCAGGGACCTCTTGCGCTCCATCTGCATGGCCTGGCTGCCCAGGGTGCTGATCTTGTCAGAGACGTCTCGGTCGTTGACCCTGACCAGGCCCCTGTCATGGTGAAACTCCATGTTGGTGTAGAAGGGCTGCTGCTTCTCCTGGCTCTTCCCTCCATCCCCGGCAGAGTGAGAGTTGGCCCGCTTGATCCTCTCAAAGTTGGACCTCAGCGCTGCCACCCCCAGTCCCATGCCAAGCTTGTCATTGGGGTCAGACGCTAGGTCCTTGTTTGAGGGTGGGTTTGGACGGCGAGGGGAGATACCCCCTTTCTGTTTGGAGGGCGAGAGGCCGTCTGTCTCGCAGGGCTCTGCCTGCTGGGGCACCTCGAAGGCAGACTGGAGCTCCAGCTCGTCACCGTGGGAGGTTGACTTCCGGGCTGTAGGGGGTCTCTGTTTGGACCTGGCCTCCCCCACCGGTTGGAACCGGCTCCGCTCCCCTTGTTCCTGTACGTGTGGCTGCTGAGACTCAGCACCCAGCCCTGCCTGGTCCCCTACCTCATTCATCTGGGCCTTCCTGAAACCCCAGCGCTGGCGGTCATAACTCTTCCTCTCCTTGGCCAGCAGTGTCTGCAGGTAGATCATACGGAAGCGCTCCTTGTTCACCTCCATCTCCAGCCGCCGGATGGAGGCTTTGCACTTCTCCAGCTCCTGCTCAATGCCCCCCACCGACCTGAGCTCCATCTTTGGGGGGTCTGACTCGGGAAACTGAGCTTTCCACGCTTCAATAAATCCCACCGGCTCCACCATTGTTGACATTTACTGTATAGCAATACAGATCTGACCCGGGTGATGTCACCAGTAGCCGTATTTCTCGCCTATCATCCAGATTCCAACAGGGGAAAATCGGAATGTACCTAGAGAATCTACAATAGAAAAAAACCATTAATTTTAATGGTATGATAAAGCGGTTCAAAAACGGACACTTTAACTGTTGTCACGTCTTTACCGATTTCGCAGACAAAACATATTGTATTGTCAACAATAGAAATAGAAGTATTTCCAGTCAAACGCCTGTTCTGCATTATTCCTGAAAGGCCACTTGCAGAATGAGAAAAAAAAATCTGTCTCGACACAATGACAGCATCTGTCCTCCTGAGCGGATGATCAGGATCTAGAGCGGATCTGGATCTTCCGTGTGATGAGAAAGTGATAACGGCTCTGCAACTACTTACTTTACATTTTCTTATTCAATTCACTTTATCCCATCATTGATGATCCTCGTTCATTCACATGACAACAGCCCTGTTCCATTATCGCCTCCAGTTGTTCCTAGCCCTTTGTACCAGCAGCGTCCAAAAATAATGGCATAAAAAGAGAGAAACCCGAGAACGATATAATTTTCCCACGACAAAATTCCTTTCTCCTGTTGCTATTCGAAATTGATAATTAATTCTAATTTGTTTTGCCTTGTTACCCCATGTTTTCGCGGTTCCGTGTCAATGTACAGTTTATCCAGACATTCCCCGTTCCTCTCCTGTGGTTGTGCTTCGTGTTCCCATCTCAATCTCACACTGGAGACTGAGGCTGCAGGAAAGGGAGGGACCAGACGCAACATGATTGACAGTGGCCACACTCGGGTTTCGGTTCAATTAAAGAGACAGGGCATGGATGTATTCAACAGTATACCACAGAACAATTACTATTCCATTTTCAGATAATAATACATTATTCCGGAGGAGGATAATTTATTGATATTTCAGTCAATCCTATAAAAGCATAATATATAGTCGAGACTCATGGCTGTAGTCTATATTCTATGCATTGCAGCTTGGATGGTAGAAAGAGGTGTTCAAATGTATTATTGTCTTCTCTCTTCATATGGACTAAGAAATGGCAATTATAATAGGCTACAGTGATTGAAATCAACCTGCCGTGCAGGTGTGATACTTGTGGGAGCGTCGGGATTCCTGAAATGACACCAGACTGCCACCCTGTGTCTGTTCACCTAAAGTGCATACAGTAGTAGGCTAACGATTTTTCTCACTTCAAATACACAATATACACCAAACAAAAAATATAAACACGTGTAAAGGGTTGGTCCCATGTTTCATGAGCTGAAATAAAATATCCAAGACATTTACCATGTTTACCATTATTTTGGCATTAATACGTGTCACATATCAGTTGGCAAACAATGTAAAAAAATATATATATTGAGTTAATAAAGCCTCATACAAACAAGGTTTCGCTTTGCTTTCTTGAGTAAGGCAGCTCCCAAATGCAGATGTTTCAGCCTAGCTCAGTGCTTTCTGTGGTGGAGGGGCAGCTAGCGGAAATACAATCTTCTCTAGTTGTGCCTTGACTGGCTCAGTGTTCGGTCACTCATGGGGACACTATGTCACCGCAACATCTACAGAGAGAGCTAGAAAATGTAAGCCCCTTGGGTGCTGCCATAGATTTACGTTAGAGGTGCCCATCCAAGAAGGTTCAAGGTCATTTGCCACAGATAGAATTGTTAAATCACATGATATCTCCCGTTGCTTTGGTTGGACTGATTATGTCAACATCATACTTTCAAAATCTTAGCTAGCAAGCTAGACAAGCAATCATCCTCATGAGTTAAGTCGACAATCTACTGGCAAATCCTTTTCAATCCTTGGCATTGGAAGAGAAATTATAGATAAAACGTATCGGTGCTCATCAGCCATTGGACATAAACATTACACAACAAGTTGGAAATCCCAAATTCAACAATAAGTGGTTTGGAAGGAATCAGTGGCTAACTGCAAGCTTTACAAAGCAATCACCATTTTGCTTCCCCTGCCCGCTATTCGGTGGAGAGGGTGTGTGGTCCAAGTCTGGGTTTAAGGGTCTCTTTTCCAAGCTTAAAAGGATAAACATTCACAAGCAACACCATGGGCCAGAAAAGGTTGAATACATTGGTCATGCAGTCAATACAGCATGACTTCTTCCGCGTTCAGAAGAACTGGAAACACAGAACTGGGAAATCTCAGACTTCATTGAGTTCAAGATAACTGGAAACGAGCTCTGACAGGGAAAATACGTTTTGAATGGTCATCCAACTCGGGATTCCAAATTGGGAACTCGAGCCTCTTTCTAGAGCTCCGACCTGAAGATCACTGGTATCATGATTCAACCGTGTTTTTTTTCGAGTCCCCAGTTGTCTTGAAAGCACCATAAATCCAGAGAATGCCAGACATTGATGACAAAGTTTCATGACAAAATTTGCACACAAGAAGTGCTGGGCCACCTTCCTGTTCAGCACAACAAGGTGAGTCCAAAAATATATTGTATGCTGCTGCATAAATTATGTAATATGCCAGGGAGATATGTATACTGTAGCTAAGAAAGTAATACTAAGTGTATGTTGTGTAGTAAGCTATTAGTAGCCCATGTGCTTACTGTTCTGACTTGAATGTGCACATGTAGCCTATAGCCTGTTTTAGAGAAATGTCATCGAATATGGTAAGAGCTTTCACTGTTTGCTTATATACCCCCTTTATTTATCCTACGGTTCTGACTTGGTATACAGCAAAATGACTGTAAGAATGGCCCATGTTCTGAATTCTGTCGCTGTACATTTCAAAAGTGCAGAAAAAAAGTTTTTTTTGACTACATCTGTCTTAGCTAACTCATTGTCAATAGAAATGATCCGCTCATCGTTCCCTTACGCCATACTTTTTACATTTGAATTGTCAGTAGAAACCACATTTGTTTAAGCAAGTCAAACATATCATCTATGGTTTTTAAAAAGGCAGTAAATGAGGCTGAAGGAACTGTTTCGCTGCCAGACAAGGCTCTGCTGATAGCCACATGTAGCGATGGTAAGGATTCACTCCATGGTGCTGAAAATAAAACTCTGCTGTTGGGACAGCTTTATGTAGGCCCTGACAGTTTGTGGGCTTAATTTGTCACAGTTAAATAGTGCAATTAATGTATTAGTGTTGTGGCTTTGCTGGCATGCATATACATTATATATTTTTTTGCCCCACCAAGATTTGCATGCTAAAATCGGCACTGATCATTACATGGAAAATAAAAGGCCACTCTAAAGTGTGCAGTTTTGTCACATAACACAATGCCACAGATGTCTGAAGTTTTGAGGGAGCGCAAAGTTGGCATGCGGACTGCAGGAATGTCCACCAGAGCTGTTGCCATAGGATTGAATGTAAATTTTTCTACCGTAAGTCACCTCCAACTTTATTTTAGAGAATTTTGCAGTATGTCCAACCGGCCTCACAACCGCAGACTACGTGTATTGTGTTGGCGAGCGGTTTGCTGATGTCAACGTTGTGAACAGAATGCCCCATGGTGGAGGTGGGGTTATGGTATGGACAGGCATAAGCTATGGACAAACAAACACAATTGCATTTTATTGATGGCAATTGGAATTCAGAGATACTGTGACCAGATCCTGTGGCCCATTGTCGTGCCATTCATCCTCCACCATCACTTCATGTTTCAGCATGATAATGCACAACCCCATGTCTCAAGGATCTGTACACTATTCCTGGAAGCTGAAAATGTCAGTTCTTCCATGGCCTGCATATTCACCAGACATGTCACCCATTGAGCATGTTTTGGATGCTCTGGTTTAACTTCTACAACATTGTGTTCCAGCTCCTGCCAATATTCAGAAACTTTGCAGCCATTGAAGAGTGGGACAACTTTCCACAGGCCTGATCAACTCCATGCAAAATAAATTTGTTGCGCTGCATGAGGAAAATGGTCACACTAAATACTGACTGGTTTTCTGATCCAAGCCCCTACCTTAAGGTATCTGTGACAAACAGATGCATATCTGTATTCATGTGAAATCCATAGATTCACGCCTAATTAATTTATTTCAATTGACTGATTTTCTTATATGAACTAACTCAGTAAAAACATTTTTGCATGTTGCATTTATATTTAAGGTAAACATAGGAAGGAGTACAGTAGTACTAAAGTAACTTTCTATTCCCAATTTAATTTTGTATTTTTCCATAATAGCAGATGTGAACAATAATACATCCATCCATCCAAACACATCGCCTGAATGCAGATTTGGCAAACAATGAGGGATAGCAAGTTATATCACAGACCGAAACTCCGGCTACAAGACAAGGATTGACCCCAATAAATGGTTTATTAGACAGAAACCAACCTGTGATGCATGTTACAATCATTTTGTGCAGATAATGATCAGTCATATTTACTATGTTCATGTGTTTCAACATAGTGAGTTAAAACAGCTCTCAGAAGATTGAAGCTGCAGTTAAACTGTGATGCCTCTATAACTTGCATGACATTGCTAAGACAAAAAGGGACAATTTTCTTCAACATGTATAGGACACAGCTATATTGCAAGTCACTGATAAATCAAAGTCACTGTCTTGTTCGTCACAAGTCACAACTAATAGTCAGTAGTAGAGTGGTTATATTGTTACAGTTCACTCAGCAGACCTCACTCAGTATGTCCTGGACCAATATTGTGCAAATTCACAAACAATGTCATTGAGAAATATTTTTGATCAGTGAAGAACACAAATAGTATTTGTGATACTGTAGTATAGGCCCCTAAAAATAAATCTAATATGTCAAGGAGTATTGCACAATATTATTTTACTATAGAAATCTAGAAAAACTGCATGGCTACTTCCAGCTGGAGGGAACGCACTGTGTGTTGTACATGGATAGAAAACTACTCTAGTTCACCTGATGTGAAATCTTGAAGGTGGGAAGAAGGTTCTTCATGCAGGTGGGAATGTCAGGGACATGGAAGGCTTCCCTGTATAGAAGAATCCAAATGGAATCGTCGCTCCCCAGTCTAACATTAATATTAAGAAAAACCCTCAAACCATTCTAACCCTCACCCACATTCCTATACCATCTCATTCCACTTACTATTTGGTCATCTTTTTCATAATTGTGAATGTACTGTAAATGCATTGTACCCATGACTGCACAGGTTACATATACAGTACAGGTCATGCTATCGGAGGCGCGATGCTACCCAGGACACATGCTGGACAGGACAGTTAGTCTCGGCAAATATTCTATGACTAGATGGAATGGCAGGTTTTAATCCTCACCTGTAGAGAAAGAAAATGAGCAGAAATATCAGCACAGAAAATAAAACATTTCAAAAATAATTTCTTAACAGGATTTCCAAAAGACAATGTACATTTTCTTGCAAACACAAGATGACACCCACACTGATATGTGATTGTGTGGCAGCATAAGCTTAAAAGGTGCAAAAGTGTTCATGTGCAACATACTAGATTTATGATATAGATTTGAAATATTTTCATTTCAATATCAACCACAACCAAATGAAATCAGACTTATGCACAACATCAGTAGCCAATCAGTCCTGTTTTTAAGTGTGCAAAAATAAAAAAAAAGACGTTTAGCCTTACAGTCAAAAGCCCATCCTATAGCCAGTCAGAGACAAGTTAATTCAATCTGATGAGCAGCAGTCCTAGCTGTCATCAAGTTGCAGTGACAGCAGAGCTTCCTGAGCACCAGATGGCCAACTCTCAAAATGACAACAGCAGCAGAAATGGATTGATCTGATGGGCTCAGCTGGTCAAAGTCAATCATTTAATGCTAAATATATGCAGACGCCTGCAGTTAATCAAAAGTTTTAGAGCTAAGTCAGTTCTCTGTTATCAATTCTTGGTATAAGCGATTGGTGTGTTAAGAAATGTGGAGGAAGAATGTAATACTCACTAGTGAAAGGGAAGCCAGTCGAAGGCATTGAAGGAGAAAGTAGTTAAAACACACACAGTGCAATCAAACCAAGGCCTCTACCAAAAGACATGCTTCACACAGAGGGAAGTTTCTACATTGGATTGCTGAAAATCAGACCCATTTAATAAGCCGATAATGTGATTGTATGGACTCCTTGGGACTCCTATTCTAAAAGTATACACCACCTTTCAGACTTGTAAGCCCCCCAGAGAGGGGAGAAAAATACTCTAGATCAGAGTTCTGTATAAACACACCCTGACAACCACGTCACGACCAATAAGCACGAAGCATTCAGACTTTGTACATTATCTATGTTCAAGTATGTGCCCATCCAAAAACCACACTGTATAGAAATGATCTGGACACCATTAGCTTAGTCCTGGTAAAGAAAGACAAAAACACATCGATTCAAAGGGTTCATGAATGTATTTTTTTTAAGTAGAAATAAAAAATAAATTGTTGGAAGTTCATGGTTTGAGTAGTCAATTGGAAAAGCTGCATTTAAAATCAAATGTTTCGTAGCCTTTGCTCTCCTTTGAACCAACCCATGTCCCACAGAGACGGCAACATTTACATCCTTTAAAACAAGTTAGAGGGAAGGCCAATCGGTTTTTGTCAAGTTGGTTTTCTACACAAGGAAATAGGGGCGCACCTCAGGCTTCATAACTATATTGACTAAATGTTGAATAGAGACTAAAGCCAAGTATGTAAAAACATCTAGAAATGAGCTAAATTGATGATATTGAGGTAGCTGTGCTCTGCCTAGTGCAGAAATACTGGCTTTTCAAAATCAAAGAGTTCAGTTTAAAAATAAACAAATCCATGGTCATTTTTACATTGATGCGGGGAGACGTGACTAAATTGTAAGTGAAAAAAACATACATTTCATGCTAGGTCAAAGAACATGCTGCTTTCATTTTTCAGGAAACTTTTGTTTTCAGCAATGCATACAATCACTCCACAAACTCATCACACCCATCTCCTGCCAACTGGGACTTCGTTTACACAAAGTGATGAACAAAAACAGTTGCATACAATAGTGTTAAATCTCTGTACAGGTCAATGGACTGCTTTTAAATATCTCATTTGTATACTCATGAAAAGGGAAGCGGAAAATAGGAATGTATTATTTCTACTGTAGTGAAATGAGACAAAATTACAGTCCCAAATCATTAAAAAAATACACATTTAAAAAGGCAATATGAACAATAAAAACTGACAAGTTTCTTTTCTTCCGTTCGAACCAGCAAAAAGTCCACAGCTATGGGCATAATGGTCAACTGACACTCAACAGGACTTTGTTACATTTTTATATTATTTGTTTAGTTTGTGTCCTCGTGCATGCTCGGCAGGCACACAGGCACACACTAAGTCTACACAAACACACTCACTCTAGCTACGCACACACAGGAGGAAGAGGGTTGTGCTCAAGTCAGTCAGGACCAGAACATGTCTGCCATGTTAGTGTCGGTGCTGTAAATCCACAGCAGCAGCGGGAGGGTGAGGGCCACAAAGGGCCAGGAGATGCCCTCCATGCATGCAAACAGGGAGCAGCATTTGCTGCTGGGCTTCTCCAGCTCTTTACCAGGGTAGTTCTCCATGTAGTTCCTGGCTGCTAACTTTAGGACCTCGTCCAGCAGGAGGACGGGCAGGGAGAGCTTCAGCACCATCAGCCACTGGGTCAGGTTCAGAGGGGTGATCTGGAAGATGATCTGTAGAAGAGAGGATAACATGAGCGAGCAGGATAACCTCTCCTGCTTTCGCAGTTTCTCCACCCATCCAATCTATTACACTAGCATTATAATATCTTGTTCTAGAAAGCACTTCTGGTAGCCTCGGGCCCATTACTGGTGCATGTAACCTCACCGGCAGGGGCTCCACATAGAGGATGAGAAAATGCAGGGACATGGAGAGGCAGATGGCTCCCAGCAGCCACATGTTCTCCCAGGGGGGCATACGCAGCAGGGACTGGTTCTCTGACACACTGAGGGAGAGAAAGAAAGAACTGGGTTAAGTCACAGGCTGAACACCCATTTGCCCATCATTTCACCATGTACACCAGATGAATCTCACAACATTATACCACTAGTGACAAGCCTAAAGCAATAGTGAAATAAGACAGGGAATGTGAAAGATGTAGTGGCATAGTCTGACCTGTTGAGGGCGTTGCACATCTCGATGGTGACAAGCACAGACAGGGCCATGGTCATAGGGTAGGGGGACTCAAACAGCTCACACTCCAAACCCTCAAACTCCGGGTTCTCAGGACCACACTGCAGGAAATGGCTCTGTGGGCAGAGGAGAAAAGCAGCTAAGCTAAGAGTAACTGTGTGTGTGTGTGTGTGTGTGTGTGTGTGTTGTATCGGCATCCTACCAGTTGGTAAAAGGTGATCCTGGGTCCGTCCGCAGCAGCAACGAACCACCAGGCAGCAGCCCCAACTGTTGCCGCACCCACATAGCCTGAAGAGGTAGAGCACAGGAGTCACATGTCTATCTGAATACACACAACAGCCTAAACACATACAACTAAATAAAATCAATGACGGGATATTTCTGTGTTGTTCTATAGAGACCCACTCACATCCAATGGCGAGGTATCTGAAGAAGAGCCATCCAGAGATGAGGGGCTCACGGGCATTGCGGGGGACCTTGTTCATGATGTCCAGGTCGGGGGGATTGAAGCCCAGGGCTGTGGCAGGGAGGCCGTCCGTCACCAGGTTGACCCACAGCAGCTGGACAGGGATCAGAGCCTCGGGGAAGCCTAGAGCAGCGGTCAGGAAGATGCTGTAGGAATGATGGAAAAATATTTACATGGAGGCTTGTTACCGTAGCACTGAGGATCGTTTTTCGATTACCCCGCTGAAGAGAGGAGATGCTGGGTGCGTCCCAAATTATACCTTATTCCCTATATAGTGCACTACTATTGACCACCTCCCTATTGGGTCAAAAGTAGTGCCCTTCAAATGGAAATGGGGAGCCATTTGAGACCAAGTCGGGATCCTCACCAGACGACCTCTCCCACATTGGAAGAGATGAGGTAGCGGATGAACTGCTTCATGTTGTTGTAGATGGCCCTGCCTTCCTCCACAGCTGCCACGATGGTGGAGAAGTTGTCATCGGCCAGGACCATCTCAGAGGCCGACTTCGCTACAGCCGTGCCTGAACCCATGGCGATGCCGATCTCTGCCTTCTTCAGAGCAGGGGCGTCATTCACTCCATCACCAGTCTGGCCATGGAGAAAGGACAGGGCATGGTTAACCATCTAATCAACCGTTTAGACTAATCACATAGTGGATTGAGGTGAGTTTACATTACATGCCGAGGGCTGATCAATCATGAAGTTCGAACCACAACGTGTGGAGATTCAGTACAAACAGATGAGGAAGGTCTCAGGTGGACAATGTCTCACCATGGCTGTGATCTCATCCATGGACTGCAGGAACTCCACAATCTTGGACTTGTGGGATGGCTCCACGCGGGCAAAGCAGCGGGCATTCACCACGGCGTCTCGCTGGGCCGCCGGCGATAGGTCGTCAAACTCGCGGCCGGTGAAGGCCATGGATGAGACGTCGTCGTGGTCGCTGAAGATGCCGATGCGGCGGCAGATGGCCACGGCCGTGCCTTTGTTGTCACCGGTGATCATGATGACGCGGATGCCAGCCAGGCGGCACAGCTTGATGGAGGCAGCCACCTCAGCCCTGGGGGGGTCCAGCATGCCCACGCAGCCCACGAACGTCAGGTCCGTCTGGGGAGAGACACGGCAGGACAGTCAGACCAGACTAGAGTCCTGGCTTTGGCTCACTCACACCAAAAATATACACCTATGATTACTTTGCAGCCTCATCAAATGGCTGTGGGCTACACTAGTTAATTTAGTAGACAAGATTTGCTTAGGATTCTGTGGCATTTTATAGTATGAAGAATACAATTGGACAAAGCTGAATAAAATAGAAAGGATATATTCTCCAAATGATTTGAGGGAGTGTACACATGCACCTATTCTGTGTTGAGTGTTTAACAAAGAAATAGGTACTCTATATGCTTAATTTAGAGTTATTCATGTAACTCTAGTTCTCCAAACATTGGGCTATATGATTATATTTTTAATACATTGTAAGGCTGCATGACTTGACTAATAGGCCAGCAGCGTACCACCCTGCATACCACTTCTGGCTTACTTCTGAAGCTAAGCAGGGTTGGTCCTGGATGGGAGACCAGATGCTGCTGGAAGTGGTGTTGGAGGGCCGGTAGGAGGCACTCTCCTCTGGTTTAAAAAAATATCCCAATACCCCAGGGTAGTGATTGGGGAAACTGCCCTGTGTAGGGTGCTGTCTTTCGGAGGAGACATTAAATGGGTATCCTGACTCTGTGGTCATTAAAGATCCCATGGCACTTGTTAACCCTGGTGTCCTGGCCAAATTCCCCAATCTGGCCCTCAAACCATTACTGTCACCTAATAATCCCCCGTTTACAATTGGCTAATTCATCCCCAGGTCGTTACTGTAAATGAGAACGTGTTCAGTCAACTTACCTGGTAAAAACAATTCTAAAAACTAACGATGATTTGAAGAAAAAGTAACTTCAAAGGGCATGAGCTCTGCTTAAGCGCAGCAATGTGGAGATGGTAGGAGGTTACAAACAAAATGTTCCATTATCAAAAGTGACAGCAAATTATGCATATAATGTTATTATAAAGGTGCAGTTTTATGGTGAAAATGATCTTCCCCAAACTTGAAAATCACTCACTGCTTATATATGCCAGTTAGGCTCTACACCCCTTGTAAAGAGGATTCATTTTAAAGAAGTTAATTGACGCCACTTCATATAGGCCTACGGACTAGGCTAGTCTTAAAATCACTTCTCTGAATAAGTGCCCTGCTATTCCTGTCACCCACTTCATTCAAGACCCCTTCTCTCCCTCCATTCTCACCTCGTATTCTATGAAGCGGTTTGAGTCTTCCAGCACCATGTCCTCTTTGGCGACGGGGTTGTCCTTTGTGGCCAAAGCCAGGCAGCGCAGGGTGTCACGCCCCGTCCCGTACTCCCTGATCACTGACAACACCTTGTCCTTGATGCCCGGGGTCAATGGCACCTTTTTTCCTCCCACACGGATGTGAGTGCACCTGTCAATCACTCCCTCTGGGGCTCCCTGGAAAGAGAGAGCGAGAGGAAGTCAAACCAGAGGAAATAAAGCATCAGCCTCAGCTCATTTACTGCATACTGTAGATTAAACTACAATTATAACCCGGGTAGTTCGAGACCTGAATGCTGACTGGCTGAAAGCTGTAGTATATCAGACTGTATACCACGGGTATGACAAAACATTTATTTTTACTGCTCTAATTACGTTTGTAACCAGTTCATAAGGCACCTCGGGTGTTTGTGGTATATTGCCAATATTCCACGGCTAAGGGCAGTATCGAGGCGTTGCGTCGTGCCCAAGAACAGCCCTTAGCCGTGATATATTGGCCATATACCACTCCCTGGCTCGAGCCTTATTGCTTCATTATACACCAGGTAGATTCGGTCATGGATGCTGAATGGCTGAAATAGCATTTCAACCATGTGTATATCAAACAATATACCACAGGTATGATGCAAAAATAGTTTACTGTTCCATTTATGTTGGTAACTAGTTAATAACAGCAATAAGGAACATTGGGGGTTTGTGGTATATGACCAATATACCACGGCTAAGAGCTGTGTCCAGGCACTCTTAGCCGTGGTATATTGGCCATATACCACACATCTCTTGGGCCTTATTGTTTAAATAAACAATACTAAAGTAATCTGGTACAGAAACAGATCCTATAATATATCATAGTTATTATGAAGTGGCATCCCAAATGGCACCCTATATAGTGCCCTATTCAAAAGGTTGTGCACCATGTAGGGAATTTCTCAGGTGTCCACGTGGTCTACTATCCAAGCTATACTGTGGGTGGCTCTTCGTTACCTTGACGAACATCTTGCCGATGGAGGAGCGGGCCTTGTTGGGGGTGCAGTACACAGACATGGACTTCCTGTCTCTGGAGAATTCCAGGGTGAACTCCTTCTTCATCAGCTGCTTGATCACCTGTACCACACAGAGAGGAAACAACAACACATCCTTAACTTGTGTGTGTGTGTGTGTGTGTGTGGACCCTATTCCCTATATAGTGCCCTACTTTTGACGAGCAGAGCCCATAGGGCTTAGGTCAAAAGCAGTGCACAATAAAGGGAATATGGTAACATTTGGGACCAACACTCAGTTGTATAATACTTCACATGAGGAACATGTTGGGATTGAGAGAGTAGCAAACAGTAGCTTACAGAGTTGCAGGCGTTGGCTCTCTCGATCTTGGACAGGCCCTTGACGTTGGTGTCGAACACGTTCATCTTCTCCACCAGACAGGTGAGGGCAGTCTCTGTAGCCTCGCCCACCTTCTCATACACACCTTTGGTCTGAGGAGAAAGCACACACTTATTAGCAAGATTGTAGCGATGAACTAAAAAAAACAGTTTACTTGTATATCCACAAAAGAATAGTGAAGACTACTGATATTCAAACCAGTAAATCCACCACTGATGTGTGACCGGGACTTTTCAACCAGCAGGAACCTAACTGAAGTTTGTAAAGGACACAAACCTCATTGTAATCCAGGGAGGAGTCGTTACACAGGGCACAGATAGAGGCCATCTCCACTAATCCATCATACTGGGAGGACTTGACTGGTTTACCATCATGGTACCTGGAATAAAAGACAACAGCCATGAAAAGGGGGGAACAGTGAGCTGAGGTAGGTTGTATTGACAACAAGACTACACAACATGTTTCATTGACTGAGTGTGTGTACACTAATTACTCACACTTGTCCCTCAGGGGCGTATGTAGAGCCAGTGATGGTGAACTCCTTCAGGGAGCAGCTATTGCCCTCTGCCTGGTCAATAATGAACATCTAGAACACAAACACAGGGAGAGAATCTGTCAGGTTACAAGTCACACAGCAACAGTTCTGGACGTACACAACCAGTAGTTCTCTAGATCCCTTGAATCAACCGGACACTGAAGAGTGGGTTGATCTACATGCAGTAGTAGCAGCCTACCCAGTAGGGTGCAGCAGGCACCTGCAATACAAGTAGAGCACTGACAAACCATAATAGCCTTAGGCAAATGAATGAAATCAATTCTACTGCGCCTGGGAATAAAACCACTAAGGATTAAGCACACTTTACACTGGCAGCTGTAGGTCTCTTGAAGAGGTGTTTTCACTGCAGGGTAGACAAGGGTAACCAATTTACATCCGTGCTGGGATGAAAGCGTGGATGTCATTGCTATGTAAATGAATGGTAGCCCACACAATGTGACGGTGGAGCAGGACATTAGTTCTCCATAAGGAATAAAAACAGACAAACCAGCAAGGAGGCAGAACAGAGGAGAGAAAGCAGACAGGGACAGGGTGAGAGGAGAGAAAGAGCAGTGAGAAAAAACAAACAAAGAGAGAGAGAGAGGTAGCATGTGCGTGAGACAAAACAGAGCGTGAGTAAGAGGGCAAGCCTGCCTCCTCCACAGCTGGCATGCAACAGAGAGATATGCGCACACACTGAGTGAGACTAATCTCCCAGGCTGCTCTGCAGAGAATCGAGGCAGGATGAGAGACGGAGAGAAATATCCAAATAAAAGGATGAACCGGTGTTCTTTCCCCTTCTCTCCTGAGGCACAGTACAGACTTCAAAGAGCTGTGACATCAGGAATGCTTTACCAAAATCACAGAATAAATTAACATTCCTCTACTCCAGCCAGCTAATTTTAGAGCTACCCTTCTCACACAGCAGCCAAATTGCAGTATTGGTACAGGAATAGTTCAAACGTACATTATGCTAGGAACCTTTCCATTGGAAAACAATTAGACAACGTAAACAATATGTTGCTTCAAACCCCCCCCCCCCGAATTACAAGAACTGCATCACGCTACTATGTTAGAGGGGAGAAGGACAGATCTAAAACACAGGGTCAGTTATGCAACACTACTGCATAAAGATCATAATACTGCATGAGAGACAGGGGGAGAGAGGAGTGGAGGTAGCGGTATGAAGAACATAAGAAATAGGGATTTAAACGTGAGAAGAGAGGGCAGGAGTGATGTAGTGGAAGAGAATAGCAGCAGAGGAGACCATTGGGGAAACAGGCTGGGGGACCGAGGGAGGGGTGATCATGCATTACGGTCTTTTCACTGCCCTCAGACTGGCGATGAGTCACACAAGGTGGGGGCAGGAAGGTACACAGTTCGGCAGATGGATTTAATCAATCTAATAGGGTAGAATTCAATGAATACGGGAACAGCGGAATTTCATAGTCTCCTCTTTCCAATCTCATTTAAACCGTGCTTGCAAATAAATGAATCCTTCATTATAAAGTGTTGCCCTTCAACCTCGACAACACCCTGGGGATAAATCCACACTGTCAGCAGATGCTGTCAAGACGGATTTATTTCCAGGGATGATGCCAAATCAGTGTCAATGTTTTCACTGAATGATTGTTCATGGTTGGCAAGAACATGGCCTTCTCCGTACGCAGGTTTACAGCTACATAAAGTAAAAGATGAGTAAAGAAGAATTTAGAGAGGTTAAAGTGTGGAAGAGGCTGCTGTAGGCTCTGTTTACCTCAGCTGGACCCCTACCTGCTAGTGCAGAAAGCTTGTCCTAGGAGGCCAGGTGTTAGGTGGTGTTTTTAATCACGGCTTTCACATTGAGCAGCAGGAGATTTGTTTCATATAGTGACTAGGCAGTAGCACACAGCTAGAATGATTGATATATTCCACTACTAAGGTAATGTTAGTTTTAATCATCGGAATATGACCCTGAGAGTCAGACGTAACCATAATACTTATCAACCGCCCCTACTCCCCCCACCATCCATCTCCTCCACAGTGCTCTGCGGATAGGGACTCACCCTGCAAACAGACATCTGGTTGGTGGTGAGGGTACCGGTCTTGTCCGAGCAGATGACCGAGGTGCAGCCAAGGGTCTCCACAGAGGGCAGGCTGCGGACAATGGCATTCTTCTTGGCCATGCGGCGGGTTCCCAGAGCCAGGCAAGTGGTGATGACCGCGGGCAGCCCTGGTAAAGAGAGAAATAAGAGGGGAGTTAGACATACTAACAACGCTGGAGCCCAATGTATTGCTTTCTGTATACTATAGACGGCTTCCCCTCACTCCCTCTTCCCACTCTCTTACCCTCTGGGATGGCGGCCACGGCCAGGGCCACAGCGATCTTGAAGTAGTAGACGGCGCCGCGGATCCAGGAGCCTCCGTGGACGGGGTCGTTGAAGTGGCCAATGTTGATGAGCCACACGGCGATGCAGATCAGGGAGATGACCTTGGACAGCTGCTCCCCGAACTCATCCAGCTTCTGTTGCAGCGGCGTGCGCTCCTGCTCTGTGGCCGCCATCTCGTCTCGGATCTTCCCGATCTCCGTGTTGACGCCCGTGGCCACCACCACGCCCACCGCCTTACCCGCTGCTATGTTGGTGCCCTGTGGAGGAGAAAGGAGAGGTGGTGAAACTACAGGTGTACACTGCTGGGGGATGTAATTACCTCAAATACACATTGGGACATGAACAAGTGAGGGAGGAGCAGAAAACAACCGGGGAAGAAGCGGACAAGGGGTTAAGGATAAGAGGCCAACCATCAAAATCCCAGAGAGGAACATGTAAAGGAGATGATAGAGGGAACGGAGGAGATTATAAGTCTTGGGTTTGCTAAAAGAGAAAGAGGATCATGTAATGAAGAGGCAAGAGAAGATGAAAGGGGAAGGGGGGAGAGAGGTATTTCAAGGTTTTCTAAAAGACTCACACAGAAGAGCATGTTCTTCTTGTCCTGGTTGACAGCCCGGGGATCAGGCACCGGGTCAGTGTGCTTGATCACAGAGACAGACTCTCCTGCAGAAGGACAAAGAGAGGGATGAGGAAGAGGGGGGGATCAAACGCAGCCCTTACACAGAGCAATGAGGTAACAGGTTGACGGCTGTGTTAACTTCACAGCTGACTGAGCATGGCTGCCAATTACAAAATGCTGCATGCAAAAAAGACTTTCACACTCCTGAATCTGCATTGCAGGGGAAAGCAAGGCCTAGTGGGTAATCAGCTCAGCAAGCGTTGCACTGCTTTTCACAGATTATAGCCATGAATGGGGGGGGAGCAGCTGAAATACCACAAACTCCAAAGGAGTGTGGACACCTGCTCGTCATGGGCATTAATATAGAGTTTGTCCCCCCTTTGATGCTATAACAGCCTCCACTCTTCGGTGAAGGCTTTCCACTAGACTTGGGAACATTGCTGCAGGGACTTGCTTCCATTCAGCCACAAGGGCATTAGTGAGGTCGGGCACTGATGTTGGGCGATTAGGCCTGGCTCACTCACAGTCAGCATTCCAATTCATCCCAAATGTGTTCGATGGGGTTGAGGTCAGGGCTCTGATCAGTGAAGTTCTTCCACACAGGCCGAGAAACCATTTTTGTATGGACCTCGCTTTGTGCCAATGGTCAGACTGTCATACGGGAGGCGTGATTCATCACTCCAGAGAACTTGTTTCCACTGCTACAGAGTCCAATGGCAGCAAGTTTTACACCACTCCAGCCGACACTTAGCAATGCGCATGGTGATCTTAGGCTTGTGTGCGACTGCACTGCCATGGAAACCATTTCATGAAGCCCCCGACGAACAGTTCTATTGCTGCACCTAGACGTTTCCACTTCACAATAACAGCTCTTAGAGTTGACCGTGGCAGCTCTAGCAGGGCAGACACTTTACAAACTGACTTGTTGGAAAGGTGGCATCCTATGACGGTGTCACGTTGAAAGTTACTGAGCTCTTCAGTACATTCTACATTGGCTGTGTGCTAGAATTTACACATGTCAGCAACGTGTGGCCAAAATAGCCGAATCCACTAATTTGAAGGTGTGTCTACATACTTTTGTAGTGTGCCATGTAGTGTGAAAATGGTTTACACTTTACAAAAATAAAACCAACATGTGACAATTGAGATTTTACTGAGTTACAGTTCATATTATTAAAATCAGTCAATAGAAATAAATGAATTAGGCTCTAATATATGGATTTCTACTGACTGGGCAGGGGCCATGTATTGTAGCTGCAAGCAGCTGTGGCCCACTGTGCCACCATCAGGAAAAATTGCACATATTGCCCTGGGACGAGCTACTTCTGTACCGTTTACAACGCTTGCCAAATATCAGAACTCAAACGCCAACTGATCATGCGAAATTATTTTGATGTAATTTGGACCATTTTCAAAATTTGTTTACTACAGAACCGCTCAGCACCAAAATAGGTATATAGCATATGTAGGACGAACATCTTCCAACAATATTTTCCAAGACTCATGCTCAAACATGGCCACAGCCTGCATGACTGATATTTCCTGTCCAACATAGTCACCATGAGGCTAAACTGACCCATTCTTTATAGAGAAGACTCAAAATGGCTGAGTGTGTGCCAATGTCATCACTGAGTCAAACAGATTGAGATAAAAATATGCCCGTTATAGCGACACCGTGTGGTCGATATGTGCAGCGATATGTTAAGCATTGGCAGAGTATGGAACATGTGTACCAGGATTTGTTACAATACGATGGGTCCCATGTGGCTCAGTTGATAGAGCATGGTGCTTGCAACACCAGGGCTGTGGGTTCAACTCCCATGGGGAACCAGTACAAAAATGTATGGACTCACTACTCTAAGTCGCTTTGGATAAGAGCATCTGCAAAATGACTAAAATGTAAAATTAAAAAAAAATAATAATAATAATTCTGTGTCAGAGTTCCTTTATGTGACAGACCACGCCAACATGAATGTTTATTAGTCATGTTGTTTGAGATGATATCCTGGAAAAATTTCATTTGTGAGTGCTTGGTCCATAGACGCCATGTACCAAGATTGGTCATTAGGTGCCAGAGTAGCGTTTTAAGTATTTTAAACCAAATTTAAAATGGCAGAAATTCTTCATGGCAGAACTTATGGGTCCTTGTGAGGAGAGGGACCTTTATACCGAATTTCAGTACTCTAGCTCAAACAGGTTGAGGAGCGTGAGCTTTAAAAGGTTAGTATTTTCAATCGCTTGTTACAACACCACCATGTGGCCAATTGGCATGGCATTGCATGAGAGGGCATGGTCCTTGGTGCTTTAACATCATGCAAGGTTGCAACCTCTTAGTCCTTACCATCTCACGTGAATGATTTTCCACAAAATCTGCAGAAAATAATCAACGCCAACATCCTCAATTGGTGACTCAACCTGGGGCTCTTCATCAGCACATATAACCCAACTACATACAAGCTCTACACAAAAAAGCTCTACACATTTCATTCTTGCAATGCTTTTCTGGCTGCAAGAGCAATGGCAAAGACGAAGATTGAAAAGTATGACTCACCTGTCAGAATTGACTGGTCCACCCTCAGGGTTGTGGATTTGATAGAGGTCAGTCGAATATCTGCAGGAACTTTGTCGCCAACTGTGGAGAAAAACAATGGAGGGAGAAACCATTCAGTACAACTAGAGACTTTTTAAAAACATGTCTTTGAGTTGATTATACTGATGAGGATACCTTCCGTAAATGGATTACGGCTTTATAAAAACAAGTTATTTAATGTGAAAGAGTAAAAACTAATGACGTTCACAGGTAATGTCCAATTCTCCCCACACAGAGATGCACACACGAAACCACTGGCTCACTAATACATGCAGAATGTAGACTAATGACATCAAACAAAACATATTTGCTGGATAACAGCTCAGATAAAGCGATCTGTCAAAAAAGATTAACGTTCCACTGGACGGGCAGGGGACTGAAATAGAAGGCAGCTCATTCTTTCCACTAAAACAGGGCTTTGATAAAATGTAAATCTCCCATTACCAAATAATTATTTGCACCACTGAAATGGGACAGGAACAAGATGCTATTCAAGGCTCTTGACATTTATTAGTTACGGCTGAGAGGGTAACAGTGTATCCTGCCGTCAGCCTGAAAGAACACAGGGATTTCCAAATGAGGTTTCATATGATTTGATTTATTAGGATCCCCATTAGCTGACGCCAATGGCAACAGCTAGTCTTACTGGGGTCAGACAACGAAAAATACATTACAGACAAAAGATTATACAATTTACATATAGAAGATGTTGTAATAACATATTAAAACATGTAATGACGCATTCACGGACTGTTGTTAAACACACTGATAACCCATGAATATACACTGCTCCAAACCCTTTGGGATGGGCTACAAAGACACAGAACTCTGTCAAGAACCAATGTGATACAGACAACAGGCTGGAGAGGACTGTCTATCACCTACGAACAACCAACCAGGAGCCAGGACTACTAGAATCTACCTACGTCATTTCAATGTATAAATGTACTGCCCAAATATGTGTTACGCCCTCTTTTTCCGAAACCTCCCTAAGAGTGGACGATGAGAGCCGTGCTGCACGTTTGCCAGATATCACTATGCTAGATTAAAAGGCCTCAAATATACCGTATCCGCCTTGTCCAGAGTCTCATCTTGGTCTTGTCTCTCCTATAACTAATCATTGACAAATTGGTAGCTAGAGGATGGTAGAAATCCATGAATTCGGTCCATAGATTTGATGAGAGAAAAGACAAGTTGACGACAGATTCTAGAAGGACGGGCGACCTGTCTACAGGAGCCATCGGGGATTCAACTCGCCTCAGGAAACTGACCAAAGAGCTCGACATTATAAAGGTACGCAGAACCGGTTTAATCGAATTCTGCATATTATAGTATAATCAATATCCAAATTATGGTCAGAAGTACTGAGTGCGTGAGTATGAATTGCCGTTAAATTTATGAAAATTGTTTCGATAACCAAAGGCATTTGCATAATGATATCTGTGTAAATATATTGTTCAAATCTGATTCAAATAGTCCTGCAACAGTAATAAAATTACTGGGTGTCATGGTGAGGAATTGGAGGACAGAATGTGATATGATGTGATATATTGTTTAAGATTTAATCCAAATAGGCTGGCAGTAGTTGATATGTAAATCGACTAGGTGTTACGGTGAAGGATTTGATAACAGAATTTGATGGAATGTGATGCACTGTTTTAATCGGGTCCAAATAGGCTGGCAATTTTCGATTTGGCAATCGTTTAGGTGTTACGGTGAGGGATTCGATAACTCAGTGAAATGAAATATGAATGAGATGATGAAATGTTTTGTTAATTGATCGAGACGTATATTTAAGACTGTAACTAATGGAGTAGCATCCGACTAGGAGCAACAGTTAACAAGCTAAATAATTGGACTAGGAGTGAAGGAATTAAACCTGATCTCTCCAGATTGATGTCACTGATTCACCGTTCCATGAGACCGAGGGATACTGACCACCGGCTCTAAATTTGACCGCCGAGTCAAAAGTTTGGGCGGGGCTGTGCGGCCGCCGTGCCGTGTAACGAATTGATTTCTGTTCTCTTTGTGCTGTTGGGGTTGCCTAGAATTAATTTGACAAATATTATAGAAGGCATCTGAATGCATTGACATTGACCCAAAAGTAGGCGTTTGGGACACTAACATTTCGGCAGGCAGTAGAAATGTGTGAACCTGTAAAATTACTCCAGTAAAATACCCTAGACGCATAATTATCTCGCGAATATCCCTTTGCGATATTATAGTACAGCAATTCTACAAAACTCTGTGTGCACGAGGGTGAGACACGAGAGATAAGTCTGTGTGGGCACCAGGGATACATCGCTGGTTTCGACCAAGTGACGGGCTAAGTGCACATAGTTGCGGAGGGCCATAGTGCAATGTGCAACATTTAGTTGTTTTTAATTGTTTTACATAATTTTTTATCGGACCCAGACATAGTGAATCGTCAATATGGCCTCAATTACCGTTCCCAAACTCAAATTCAATGAATATTTAGATCAGAGAATACAGGAAAGGGCAGGAGGAAAACAGGAATATAAAACAATAAAGAAGATATGGGGGGAAATTAGGCTAAGAGAGTGAGGCAGAAAATAATAGCAGCCATTTTTTTTCAAGAAAAAAGGAACGAAGGAGAGAGAGAGAGCGGAGGCGGAGCTGAGAATAGGGACATGGGCAATAGAGGTGAAAAAAAGGACATGCCCACAAAAGAAACCTGATATGATGGGGGTGCTTGCTGGGGCCTCAGATGACGTCAGAGAAGGCACAAACAACAACCACAACACACCACCACCCACCGTGACCACCCCATCGGCCCCGCTCTCTCTATACCCGCCACTGCCACAGGAAGAGAAGACTGAAGTGCCACCTCCCTATTCACAAAATCCAGCACTACAAGGCCCAGGTGGGTCCCTGCTGAACTAACCCCAAGGAAGGGAAGGTGGATCTCAACCGGGCCTCCTAAAGAGAGAAGGCCACGATCTTATTCAGTTCTCCTATACTCCAAACACAGACAATTAGCTGAAATCATAGGCTTGACACAAGCACTGAAAGGAGCAGGAAGGGGCCTACCAACTTCCCCTACGCCCAGCAGTTGATCCATGCTTCGTTGAGTACCAGCCTGGGAAGACCGCCTTGATGGGACAGATGCCCAGCCTACATGGAGGAGCCTCTACATGGATACACTAACTGGTAATGAAAATACTACTACCCAAAGCCACGAACACAGGATGAGGAGGAGGAGGAAGAGGACCCCCTCCTCTACAATACAACCACCCAGGGCCCAGCCACATGCAGCAGCAACAGCAAGATTACAACCAACCACAGTTTCAAGGTATGGCAGGGAACACCATGCCCTGGCCATAAAAGATGCCCACACTGTCTGAAACCCCAGAAGTGTACTGGCCAAAATGCCTACCCACAGGGCCTGCCACCCCTCACATCCAGTTTAAGTTCAACCAACTGAAAGCTCAAATCTACACTGCACCCATATAAGACTCCCCAAGCTGAGATCCATTGCACACTCAATGCAACAGAAACCGATGACTGCCTCTACACTGCAGACTGGGACGAAGACAGGATGCACCTGACCCCTCCTATCAGGTGTTGTACCATTGTGTGTGGCCCAGAGGGGGTGGCAGCACCGGTCATCCTACGATCAAGGAACCTCCATGCACCCCTGGCCTGGACGGCTGAAGCATCAACAGCCATAGCACTCCTGAAAACAGATCTATCAGCGGCAGCAGCTCTGACTGCACCTGACTACAAGAACAAGTTCCATTTGGATGTTTCTGAAAGGGAAGGATTCACCTCATCCGTCCTATTCCAGAAACAAGAGGGGGAGAGACGGGTCTTGATGCACTACTCTTCTAAACTTGACCACATTGAGGTAGAACAGACAACATGCTCCAGATACGTTGCTGCAGTAGCAAAAGCTATTGAAAAAACAGCTCACAGCCATCATCCCTCAACCAGCATCGGCCAAATTAGCTGAAATCATCGGATTGACGCAGGTCCTCAGAGGAAAAGGAAAGACTGTGAATATCTATAGAGACTCAGCCCATGCCCATGAAGCAGTCCACACTGATGGACCCAGAACTTTTATGAGAAGCACATGGCCCACACACACACGAAGGCAAACTAAAGACCCTCCAAAAGACCCTCACATAAAAAATATGACTGACTTATTTATTTTATGATTTATTTTGTGACGAATGCAATGTTTGTGACAGACACAACCCAAAGAAACCATATCAAACACCAATGGGCTCATACCCATTACCTAATGCATGATTTCAGGTTATTAGCATAGAATACACAGACATGGGGGCGGATAAGGTGGTTAATGGGGAAACAATACCTATTAGTGATGGTGGATAGGTTTTCCAGATGGGTAGAGGCAATTCCAGCGGCGGGGGAGGATGCGAAGTCAGTTATAGGCCACAATCCCAAGATCTCATGGAACGCGCAAGTCAAACGTATGTGCCGGGTCGAAGTTGAAATGGGTCGAAGCCCTGCCCCTGGCGTTGATGGCCATGAGAGCCTCACCAGGATCAGGCACCCATCTCTCTCCTCATGAGATAATGACTGGTAGAGTCATGCCTGGCCCACCAAGGGAGGGAGGTCATATGCCCGCCCTTGATGTGCAATAAATTGTAATGTCTAATTATGTGAAAAAACTGACGGTTCTCTCTGCAGCACTCTCTACCCAGGTTCACAAGGTACCGGAGGGGGAGCTGCCGGGGGACACGCCACCACTGAAGGTAAAGGTTGGAGACTGGGTAAGGGTGAAGGTCCACAAGAGAAAGTGGCTGGAACCCAGGTGGACTGGTCCGTACGAAGTGAAGGAGGTTACTTCACACTCAGTCCAGGTCAAAGGTAAATTGGGCGCACCTTGGCACCACCTCACACATTGTACACCAGCTCCAACCCCTTCCCGCACACTGACGGAAGTCAGAACCGACCTAAGTGGTCTACATTCGGCCCCAAATCTTGCACCTCCTTAGTCAGGGAAAATGGGAGGTTCAGCCCCATATTCACTGACTAAGTCACACCGTACTCCTTGGGAGCGGTTGGGGATCTCCGGACCCCTGTTTGTTATTTTTCTTCTTATGGGAGGAGTCACTGTATGTACACTCACATGGCTTATAAACCAACAGATGCACCCACTACAGACTCACACACTGAATTCTACTCTGCCAGGTGAAACTAACTCTCTCTCTTTTCCCTCTTATCTACCACAAGACCATACCGTTTCTAGGCGTGAGGTGGGGGTCACTAAGTGCACCCCCCAGGAGTTGAAGAGCACCACCCTGTGTTTGCCTTTCAATGCCACCACCACTGTTTACCTGCCTTGGGGCCTTTTGGGTCATGCGAAAAATAGTTTGGGGCTGCCTGCCTGAACCTATTCCAGTTTTAACTGGTATATAACCAAAGGGGGATATGGTGAGTGGTCTTGGAAAAACTTGGTGGCGGAAACGGGGCATGACTGGTCCAGCTATTCCAAGGGACGGGTTGTTCTTGCCTGGCGCAAACGGCTTACATTTTCACGCACTGGTTTTCAACTAAAGCTGATTGTACGACCTGGAACCACTATGGGGTGTCAGGTTTTTACGTTGGCCCCATATGTAGATACCGACAGGGCTGAAGTCCATTTCACACTATATATCTGTGTTACGCCAGAACCACAGCCTACTTCTGTGACGGTGCGTGACGATATGGCAAAGCCACATACCCTGCCCCAGCACAGGGATGGGTGGGGTTCTGCTGTTTTAGTGGTCACCACCCCTACCCCGGATGAGAACATTCGGGTTGCTACAGGTATCTCAGGTTTGTCCAACAATTGGCTATTATTGACCGAACAAGCAGCCAATACAACCCCCACTAGTTGTGTAGTTTGCATGGGTGCCCGACCATTGCTCCGCATTGTCCCGGCTACTGTCGAGATCGGACGTTTAATGCCCCTTATGGACCAAGACAATCCGACTGGTAATTGTTTCTTGTGGGATGCAGTTTACCCTGTTGTCTCCGCTACGGACAGGGCACCAGTATTTTCCTCTGATGTTGCCAGGGCCGAATTCTCCTGTATTAACATGACAGGGGGTATACTACAGTTAGGTTTGCTCCCTGTTGGTTGGTGTACAAATACTATCGTAGTAGTTGGTGTTTTTAAGCCAGTGATCAGGGCTGACATCTGGTGGTGGTGTGGGGGACCTCGGCTTTTTGACAGACCTCCCAATAAGGCTACGGGTACTTGTGCGCTTGTAACACTTCTACTGCCTATCTCTGTTTACCCTATAGGTGTGGGTGATTTGGTGACCCGGATACAGGCTGTGGACCCACAGTTTCTGCCTACCAGAACCAAGCGGGAAGCAGCCCTGACTGTTGGGGATCCCACATATATTGATGCTATAGGTGTTCCTAGGGGGGTCCCTGATGAGTACAAGCTGGTGGACCAGGTCGCCGCAGGTTTTCAATCATCTCTCTGCTGGTGGTGCACTGTGAATAAAAATGTTGACCGCATTAACTATATACATTTCAATGTCCAAAAATTAGGGAACTGGACTCAACAAGGTTTTGAGGCCGTACATGGTCAACTGGCGGCTACCTCCCTTATGGCTTTTCAAAATCGCATTGCCGTTGACATGTTGCTGGCTGAGAAGGGTGGTATATGTTTTATGTTTGGGGAGCAATGTTGCACATTTATCCCCAATAATACAGCCTCTGATGGCAGTCTCACTGTTGCGTTAGAAGGACTACGTACCCTGAATGGTAAAATGAAATCCCACTCTGGGGTTGATACCAGCAAGTGGGACTCCTGGATGGATGCATTTGGTAAATATAAGGTCCTGGTCTCTTCTATTCTGGTCTCTATCTCTGTGTTTGTTGCAATATTAACCCTCTGTGGCTGTTGTTGCATCCCATGTGCCCGCTCCCTGCTTTCTCGAGTTATTACTTCTGCTATTGCACCAAATAATGACCCTGCACTGATGTTCCCCCTCCTACAACAGGAGGATCCTCTGGTGGAGTTTGAAACATGCACATATGAGTAATTTTCACGTCTCTTTGGAGACGTGAAGAGGGGGACTACAAATTTCCTACAATGTCCTATTCTATTTTTCTTACATTTAGTTTTTGTCACGTCTAGTAGACGTGAAGAGGGGGTGTTGTAATAACATATTAAAACATGTAATGACGCATTCACGGACTGTTGTTAAACACACTGATAACCCATGAATATACACTGCTCCAAACCCTTTGGGATGGGCTACAAAGACACAGAACTCTGTCAAGAACCAATGTGATACAGACAACAGGCTGGAGAGGACTGTCTATCACCTACGAACAACCAACCAGGAGCCAGGACTACTAGAATCTACCTACGTCATTTCAATGTATAAATGTACTGCCCAAATATGTGTTACGCCCTCTTTTTCCGAAACCTCCCTAAGAGTGGACGATGAGAGCCGTGCTGCACGTTTGCCAGATATCACTATGCTAGATTAAAAGGCCTCAAATATACCGTATCCGCCTTGTCCAGAGTCTCATCTTGGTCTTGTCTCTCCTATAACTAATCATTGACAAAGATAATGTAGTTTTACTGTGTATTTAGTCCAACTACTTCATATAGACGAAGACTGAAGATAGGGAAGGCCTACTGTACGACATGCAAAACTAGGGCTGAGCCCAATTAGTCAACTGGTCGATGGGCTGTTGGTCGACAAAGATTTCGTTTTTGTCAAGCAGTAGCAAATATGTATATTATTTTTATGGCACACAAGACAACCATCTGAATCGAGGTCATCTCAGTGAACTAATCCGTTGGAGGCTGCATGGATGGCACAAGGGGAGTGTGGCAAAGCACTTCTCTCCAGAATGTGCGCTCCTGACAATTTGTGCACATTCATTGTTTCACGACATCAGTGTGAATTGTTTGCCTTGATTATTAGGGTCGATCAATTCTCCTTTACATACATCACCAGTAGTACATCTACCATTAATTCCTAAATCTACAATGCTTGTTTAGGGTCATTTCTGTTAATGCATTCAATATTTTATTATTCCAGTCTTTTAAAGTTCATTTTCAGAGTGGACACATTGTTTGCAGAGCAGAAACAAGATTATTTAATACCATTTGTCAAGTTAGGTATTTCTTTAGTTTGGAGCGGTAATGTTCCACGAAAATGTGCATATGAAAACCAGCACTGGCACACAGGTGGGTAGAAATGGTAAGATAAATCCGCATTCCACAGGAGAAAGGTTGCGGACTCCTCGTGTAGCCTATTACCGACATCTTCAGGAGAGTAAAGGCAGAATTTGAAAAAGCCAGCAGGAACGGGAGGATGGTTGCGTCAGGTTAAGTTTTTTTCTTCTGATTATCTTGATCTCTGGCTCCGAAGTCATTTGTGTCTTATTTCAAACAGTTCACTTACAGCATCAGGAAAGCATATAGTTGATTGGAAAAACATTTTTTGGGGGGGGGGGGGGTTCGAAAGAACAGACAACTTTCGGTCAACCAAGGTTTGTGTGTCAGGGACTGCCCTATGCAAAACACACATCCAAAAAAAGGAAAATAATTTTGATCAGTTCTACAGTGCAGTAGTTGGGGTTTAGATGTGAACGCTGCTGGGCAGGAGTCTCTGCTATGGGCCTTATGGAACTAGGCAAGCGAAGCAGCTACTTATTTTCTAGATTTAACCCTCCAAACATTCTGATAAAAGTCTGGCCACAGCTCTGATCTAGTTTGAAGCCTAGAGTTGGTAATCTCAACAGGACGAGATTGAAGGATGATTGGGAGGTGTGAGATGAGGGTAGCTCAACAACAAATATATGTGCAGAATATACTAAATATTTCCCCCACCCTGTGTGGCCTCAGTTTATAAAAAGCCACTGTCAAAATGCCCCTAACCCAAACTAGCTAATAGTGGAGCGTGTTCCCAATATACACGTTGGGTTGGTTAAGAGGGTCATGAATAGTAGGGTAACCTACTTTTGATGACAATGAGAGCAGAGCGTCTGTAAGAATAGGTCATCATTAGACAAGCTGTTCAAAACACGTTAGACAAGAGTAGGATGGATTGGTGCCATCAATGGTTACTCCAAAAACCTGTGTCACTAAGGGTCCTTTCCTCATAACTCCATAGATAAATAACAGAGGAGAAATGCACAACCTTATCCGTGCCATTAGTCAAAGTGCAGAGCCGAGTATCCTCGGTAGCCTCGGATGTCGCTGTGGTTTTGATAACCCTAACTGACTTGCCACTGCAGACAGACAGGGGATTCTAAAAATGCAATGAAGTGTGAACTAGCTTGCATTAGAGGTTGTAGAAGTCACTCTCCATTAGCATGGAGGAAGCTTTATTTACCTGGTCAACTTTGAGAAAAGGGACAGACTTTTGCTTCCAGATTGAAGACCTTTTTCCATCCCCCCGGCATCTCAAAGTTCCTCTCCGGGAGAGATAAATGGGAAGCAACACAAACTTCAGCACAAAGGCCAAGGCAATCCTTTTCAGCCCAAAGATTAACACTCACTAATGCATGTGCACGCAGTGTGACATGGAACCTGGCCTTAGCTGCAGTGGTGCTCCTGTATGCTTGTGTGGAGCTGTGTAAAACTTGTTACTGCAGACCACAAGTGGAGGGGGAAAAAAGCAGGTCATGTCACCCCTCCTGCCCTGGTAAACATTCACCCAGGGCTGTCTGCATGGGGGGGAAACTTCAGTGGCCAGTACTCCTACTACTCCCTGGCGAGGCTGCACGTAGGCCTGCAGTTTCTTGGGTCGTTTCACCTATTCTGAGAGTCACCTGCCATGGTGGATGTGTAGTGAGAGAGCAAGGGAAAGAGAGCACGCTTGTTTGATTCCTATATACAGGATGTTGTGGCTTGAAGGGGTCAGGGTTATTGCCATGGCAACAGTTGGTTGGTGAGGGTCTGAATGCTGAAAGGGAGGGTGGTGAGAGGTGACGCCAAATCAGTTGGACAAGGAGAAAAAAAGTCCTGGAAGGAGAGCTGGTGAAAGAACTGCTGCGGTTGTGATGTTTTAGGAAATATCACAAAGAATCCTTGTTCCTGACAGCCAAATGTGGGTGAAAAGAGAAACGAGGAAGGGAATCTCTGAATCAGGCAACCTGGAGCAGAGTGACCGGGAATGCTGTTCACACTGGAGGATAAACCTAGGCTTGACAACTGCCAAGCAGTGGCTTCCACTCTAGATCACGCCTGGTCACCCTCGTCCTCTAAGGGGGGTTGAAGCCACTCAGCCAGGCGGTTAAAGTGAAAGCCACAGCAGACGACGTGGTGAAGGCAGTCTCAGGTTTCTGGCACGCGCCTCAGCTCATGTTGAGGTCGTCCACCCCACTCGTATGCACCACCACTGTGTTTATAGCCCCCCCCCCCACAGTGGTGGTGCATACGAGTGGGGTGGACGACCTCAACATGAGCTGAGGCGCGTGCCAGAAACCTGAGACTGCCTTCACCACGTCGTCTGCTGTGGCTTTCACTTAGCAGTTGTCAAGCCTAGGTTTATCCTCCAGTGCGAACAGCATTCCCAGTCACACTGCTCCAGGACTGTCAACCCCACCCCTCTTCCACCTTTCAACAAGCGCTTGCAGAGAACCCAAAGTCCACCAGGAGGCAGCCAATACCAATGGCTGGCAAACACACTGTGGGACAAAAATAATATATATATATTTTTAACTATCCACATGAAACCGCTCAGTCATGTAAAACATGTTTATTGTGGTGTAAGAGTAGGGCAGATATCTGACCATTGATGTAGTCTAAAAAAGGGAGGCAGGTGTGGCGGTTGGGTTTTGACCTGATGCGACCACACTGATTGGCTTGGCTATATGCCTGTAGATGAGCACCTAATCAGTGTGTGTGAGACAGACTGGACAATTTCGGTGTGCCACAAACTGTGCAGGGTTACTGGCAAGTAAACTAATGAATACAAACGTGGTAGGTAGGTGGGTGGGAATGGTCTTTCTGGTAGACTTCCAAGGTCACTGAGCTCCATGCAGTGGGAGACAGCAGCTCCAGCCCAGCCTGTCAGCTCATACTCACCCTTCAGGGCAAAAGGTGAGGGGGATGGGTGGGTCAAGGCATTGCTTTTAACATGGCACTTCATGAATTAATATTAAATTGAAGAGTCAACTCCTCTCCTTACTCACAGCAGAGAACGTCCACATACTCTGCCTCATTGGTATATAGTTACTCGTTACTCTAGGATCGGAGGGGTGAGTGAGGGGTTAACCAAAGCCCTTCATTCCACGTTCTTAGTGTGGTGTCAGGAGTGGGAAAGGGCACCATCTGTCATATAAATTAATATCTGTCTTATAACTAATGCCCCCAAACTTCCTTTTGAGGGGAAAGAGAAGGAAAGGCATTTTCTAGGAAGGTGGGTGACAAAGAGAGCAAGACGAGGATAAAAAAAAAGTGGGGAAAGGACAGGGCGATGTATTGAGTGACGCTGAAGGAGAACAGTCAATCTGTGAGGAGGCCAGGTGACATGAGGAAGGAAGCCATGGAAAGGGTTGTGGATCTAACACCCAGTTGGGACATGGGGACTGAGGCCGCTGTAGTCTGGTTTCACCGTAACCCTATTCTTATCACAGCAGCCCCCCCCCCACCCCCACCCACAGAGACAACTAATTTGAATGACCCTCAATTGGTTTACAGCTCTCATGGTCTTATGTAACCACGCCAATCACCTGGTGCAGCCATTGTATTGGATTAGTCAGGGAGATGAGCAGTGTTCAGCAGGGTGGATGTGCAAGTTGGGGGAGTGTTATCTACATCCCAAACAAATAACTTCCCTTTTTAGCAGAGCCTACTTAATCTTTCATCTCAAGCACCTGTTCCACCGCAGCCTGGCGAGGTACAGGTAGATTTGACAAGTGTAGGGGGTGTTCTCATGCAAACATCCTCACACAGCGTCTGTCCCTCCAGAGAGAAACCAGTTTTACATTGATAATCTGTTGGCAGTAGCATGAGCGTCAACTGCTTAGAGCTTTCTAATGTCCTCATTGGAAGTGATTAAGTGCAGTGAAACTTTTTTTTAAAAGGTTGAGCTCATGGCTCTAAGTTGTCTACATCAGACATTGAAACATTTACCAGCCAAGATCAAAGACTGTTTGGGTTTATCAATTGCAGTGAATGCATCTGTAAATCAATTAGCAAAGCCAATGCCAGGTGGTGTCTGATCTCGGGGTTTAGCGGTGGTGACAGGAGAGAGAGGAGCAGAGATCAGGAGCAAAACAGCTTTGATCGCTCTCTGCTTATCATCAGAGCACTAAGATCAAACAGCTCCATCTGCATACATGAAAGAACATGCATGCCCACTAAAAAACACAAATATTAAATACAAAATACTCACACACACACACATCTAAAAACAGACAAACCTGCACGCCCCCTCCCCCTAAACAATGTGTGTTATCACCGGAGACTAGTTTATCAAACCTAAGCAGAGATGGCGCATTGGGAACATATTCAGACACCAAGACCTTTCCCACATGTTAAGTTACAGCCCCGGGGGGGCTCCCGGATTGCGCAGCGCTTCGATTCCAGGCCGTATCACAAGATCGGGACACTTTCGTTCAGTCTGCATGGTCAATGCATAACATGCAACAATGTTGATGACAAAAATGTTGTTTTCAATTTGATCTTATAAATCCACAAGCATCCTATAATTACAATATTAGTTTGTGTTTCTACATCTGCAAACAGCTAGGTTGTATTTTCTTAGCATGTTAAGCTAATTCGTGTTAGCCACTAATGCTAATCGCTAGTTAGCTGGCTAGTACTGGCTAGTACCACCGTGGGTAGCTAATACAGCCCGATACCAGTGCTGGTGGAGGCTTAAAATCAGCATGTTATTTGTGCAACAGTGTGTTCTAAATCAAAGAGGAATAGGCAAAGCATGAATGTGTTGGCTATACAAATAAAGATTTAATGTAGCCAAAGATTATAGGGTCCCCTAGGAAACACAGAACATCACTTTGGTTTCTACACTCGTCCATGGCATTGTCATTAGTCGTCATGTCAAACACTGTATTCAAAGTGCCCTCTATTATTTATAACTATAGAATTGGAATAAACATTGTATTTCCATGATTGCCAAAGTTCACCCAAGTGTTTTGATCTAAATCGCAACTGCAACATTTGGTTAAAAATACAGCCTAATTTTTTTTGTCCATATCGTGGCAGTTTGGAATTGATCTCAAATTAGGAAATGCAGAAATTGATGGAAATGCAGGAAATTATTTTAAATTGAACATAAAACAAATCAGAAAGTAGAAAGATCCATTGAAATAATTTTGAATATAATATTTTAGCCATATCGCCTAGCCCTACATATATATTAGTGATGCACCGATATGACATTTTTGGGCAATACCGATATCTTCCTTGCCAAAACAAACACCGGTTTTTAACATTTTAGCAGCCTTAAGCATTCTAGTACAGGTACATAGTTAACACACCAGGCAGTCTAAGGCACTGCATCTCAGTGCAAGAGGCATAACACAGTCCATGGTTTGAATCCAGGCTGTATCACATCCTGCCGTGATTGGGGGTCCCATAGGGGGGCACACAATTTGTCCAGCGTCATCCGGGCCGTCATAGTAAATAAGAATTTGTTCTTAACTGACTTGCCTAGTTCAATAAAAGGTTACACACAAGTTATTTTGTGGACATTTACTCATGTAAACAAAATCAATCCTATTTATTTGACTTACTTGCTGTGCCGTTTCATTGTTCATTTGTTCAGTTTCATTCTCAACCAGGATTTCTATGCTGTTTGGGTCTTTTGCATGTCAAATAACACTAGGTGACCAATCAGGACCTGAACTACAATCTGTAGTTTCAGTAGCTAGCTAACTATATAGCTGTCATCTAAAATAACCCACATTTATAAGACCGTTCTTATTTGATTAATGGGGGTCGGACCCATCTATGTGAAGCTTGCCACAATAAGGATTAGCCGCAATAGTGGACTTTGCATTTATCTTTCAAAATAACAAAGTATGTCATTGATAGTGACGCAAATGAATAGAAAGTAGAATTGTGCCATTATTTAATAGATAATGCTAAAATAGGTTGCAATGTTATATTACAAAAATATATATATATTTTTAATTTTACAAAAATCTGTTGATCACATGACAAAGTGGTGATCCTGTATTATACTTTTGAATTGCATTTGGGGCATATTTACTTTAGTGTAGAGCCATACCTATGGATTGTGGCTCAATGACATGGGGTATCAGTCTACTCAGTGACACCCAGAGAACATTAGCTCTTATTGCGGGATTCTGAAACTGAATTGAGCCACATTTGTCAACACCGTTGAACACTATTCCAGATGAAAAACAATACCGCGTGGATGTTCTGGAGTCTGATAACTCTGAGGATGTTAGGAAAAAATATATTGGGTATTGAGTAGACTGATAGCCCATTTCATTGAGCCCCAATCCTTAGTAAAAGCTCTACAGTGCAATAGGCTGACTGGGGAGGTGATTTCACAGTCACAGTACTGCGATAACAGCTACAACACTATTATTTGTATAAACTCTCCACAGTTGTGTTCTGTGGGTGTCACTGAGTAGACTCATATGTCATTGCTTCACATTCCAACCTTATTTTACTAGATAATGTTAGACATGGCATGATTCTACCAATTGTAATCTTCTGCATCACTTTCAAAGGTGTACTTTTATTTTGAAGGCAAACCGCAATTGTTCCACTATTGTGGCTAGCTTCACAACACATAATCCAGTCCGGTCGAGCCTCACTAGCCAGATGAAGCTAGCTGGCTGCTTATAACGTTAGCTTTGGGCAACAGGGTTAAGTAGCTGGCTAGCTATTTATTTTCATGAACTGAAGTTCAATTTCAGTAGGCGAACAACAAGTGGCAACCTAGCTAATGCTTACTCACAAGGATTCCTAAATCACTGCCAAGAATAATGAAAATGACTGCGGTTTCTACTGGTAATTGTTTTCAGGCTGGTTGTATTGGTGCTAGCTAGGTACCAAGCTAAAGCTAGCTACCCCAGAAGTTGGTCAAACAAACAATGCTTTATTACCAAAGCGGAATTGTAAACACATCGTTTGTGGCCGGTGTTTGCAGACCTTTGTACAGCTTTGACAGTGCTACTGATAGTAGTGGTGGCACTTGGTTTGCACATGCAAATTCAGAACACACAACATTCTATAATAGAAATGTATCTGTTTTGACACGCAGACCCAAACAGCATTCCACAGTATGCATGTCGTTTAGCTAATAGCACTGACGTCATTGGTGTGCAATTCCGGTAGGGAAACATCTGAAAAATAGCGCACTTGTTCGTGTGTACCGGTGCTCGACCAGTTGGCGAAAGCCAACATCATCCACAACAGAACGGTTGATTGTCAAGGGCAATGAATTCCATTATCTTTATGTTGTCGCACTGAAATTCTTACTCTGTCAAATGACTGTTCGATCCATACAGCAGACATTGTGGGCTAGGTTAGGAATGCTGTGTTGCACGTGTAATGCAAAAATGTACATTGTGTCATGTACCTACACCTACATTATATTAGGTATGCAAGTTAGCTCTGACATCGGCCTTGCACATCGGCGTTAAACTAGACATCGGGGCGATACCGATGTTGGCATTTTTAGCTAATAATCGGCCCATTCCGTTATGCTCACTAATATATATTAGGGATGCACAATCTATTTCTATATTAGGGATGGATGATGTATGACATTTGGAAAGGCGCACCCGTCTATATAAAAAGGTCTCACAGTTGACAGTGCATGTCAGAGCAAAAACCAAGCATGAGGTCGAAGGAATTGTCCGTAGAGCTCCAAGACAGGATTGTGTCGAGGCACAGATCTGGGAAAGGGTACCAAACATTTCTGCAGTTTTGAAGGTCCCCAAGAACACAGTGGCGTCCATCATTCTTAAAATGGATGAAGTTTGAATCCACCAAGACACTTCCTAGAGCTGGCCTGACGAAACCAAGATTGACCTCTTTTGGCCTGAATGCCGAGCGTCACGTCTGAAGTAAACCTGGCACAACCCCTACGGTGAAGCAGGGTGGCGGCAGCATTATGCTGTGGGGATGATTTAGCGGCAGGGACTGGGAGACTAGTCAGGAGAGAGGCAAAGATGATCAGCTCAAAACAGAGAGATCATTGATGTAAACCTGCTCCAGAGCACTCGGGACCTCAGATTGGGGCGACGGTTCACCTTCCGACAGGACAACGACCCTAAGCACACAGCCAAGACAACAAAGGACTGGCTTCGGGACAAGTCTCTGAATGTCATTTAGTGGACTAGCCAGAGCCCGGACTTTAACTCGATCGAACATCTCTGGAGACCTGAAAAGAGCTGTACAGCGATGCTCCCTATCCAACCTGACAATAGCTTGAGGATCTGCAAAGAGTGGGAGAAACTCCTCAAATACAAGTGTGCCAAGCTTGTAGCGTCATACCCAAGACTTGAGGATGTAATCGCTGCCAAAGGTGCTTCAGCAAAGTACTGAGTAACGGTTTTAATATTTATGTAAATGGTTTTTATTTTTTATAAATTAGAAAATTCTAAAAACCTGTTTCATTATGGGGGTATTGTGTGTAGATTGCTGAGTAAACATTATTTTAAAATCCATTTTGGAATAAGGCTAATGTAATAAAATGTGGAAAAAGGTCAAGGGGTCTGAATACAGTGTACAGGGGAAGTCATGTGTGGGGTTGTTTGACAACCAAATCATCAGTTAACCTCTTGAACCTCTGGGGGCAGTATTTCATTTTTGGATGAAAAACA